>NW_026067913.1:9838161-10046489 GCF_014885135.2 Alexandromys fortis | reverse complement strand
GACAGGGTTTCTCTGTAGCTTTGGAGCCTGTCCTGGAACTAGCTCTTGTAGACCAGGCTGGTCTCGAACTCACAGAGATCCGCCTGCCTCTGCCTCCCGAGTGCTGGGATTAAAGGCGTGCGCCACCACCACCACCCGGCAACTCCTGCTTTTAACGAGGTATTCTTATCTACTCGAAGGTCTTCCTTACGCCTTGGAGGTTGTGACACACAGAAAGAAGCCAGAGGTCTCTTTATGAGGCTCCGAGATATTCTTGAAACATAATGTCCCTGCACTTATTCAGGAACAAGACAATCAGAGCAAAGCCAACTTGAAAGATCAACAAGATGGTGGGCTAGAGGAGTTGGCGGCAGATCAGGTTACAACCTCTTCCTCTTACACACTCAAGAGATTACATGGCATATACGGTAACAGAGTTAGACTAGCTGAAGTCACCTCTGCCCTGCACAGTTCCGGTCCTGACTTCCTTAAATGATGGACAATGATGTGGAAGTAAGAGCCAAACAAACCCTTTCCTCCCCAACTTGCTTTTAGTCATGGAGTTTCTTCACAGCAACAGAAACCCTAGCTAAGACAGGCACTGAAGGAGTGATGAAAGATCCTCTCACGGGAGCAGTGGGGTACCGTGTTATCTGAATTGGGGGTGGAAGGGAGAAGAAGCCATCTGCGGCTACAATATACATGTGCATTTGTGACCAGTGGTAAATACCTGGTCAGCCTGTCGGTCACTAGGAGAAAAAAGATGGGACATGAAGACGGAAAGCGGGCATGCTGGGGATTTGTCCAGGGAGAGTGAGGGAGTCAGGGGTGGAAAGAATCAAGATGTGTGGTGTACATGTATAAAACTGTCAAAGAATAAATAAAGATCATTTTAAAGAAGAGAAGATTGCAATTCGTGCTTTCTTTAGCAGAAATGTTTGTTAGTATACACTGTACAAAAGAATGGGTTTCGTTGTGACGTTTCATGCAAGTACATATTGTATTTTGATCATATTCCCAGCCCCGTTACTCTCTTTTGTCTCCCCTTCTATTTAAATGTTAATTCGTTTCATTATGGAGTCAATTCAACCCAACTCTGACCTAAAATCATTTCCGCTGAAGAAAAAAAAAAAAAAAAACAGACTTAAGAGTTGTCTGCAATAACCAGTTCCAAGATGGTTACTGTCAAATTTGCTTTGAGCCATATTATTGTGATTATGACAAACGAGTATTGGCTAAGAAACAACAACAAAAAAAAATCTGCATTTCAGTCCCCCATCTTACGGCAGACAGATCTGTTATGGCCCTGCCTGATTCCATTTCAGAAAACTTGTGATTTTTGAGTCTGATTTTATAAATGGATTCTTTCACGACCCACCACTCTGACCCATCCCCCTTTTTGAGATCCCCATGAGAACCAAGGCACTTTAATTCTCTTCTGTTTCTCCTGAGCCCTGGCGAGCCATGTAGAGGCTCAGATACACTTGAAGGTCCCTGGGCAGGACAGTTCTCTGGTGAAGTCAGAGTGTCTCCACCCCTCATTTGTCATCACCCACAGACACAGGAGACTACAGTTCCTCCAGGAACCTTTCTATCTCTACCTCAGAACCCTCAGACTCTGCTGAGTCTCCACCGCATCCCGTGCTGTCCAGCCACAGTGACCGTCCAGTGAGACCTAAATACCTCCCTGTTCTGGGTGCAGAAAACACCCAGAGCCCTTAGAGATGCGGAGTCTAACCTCTTACAGATTCTTCAGTAGCTAAGTCTTCCTCCCCAGGCAACTGATGATCAGTCAAGGTGAATGGTAAGATTTTTGAAGGCCTAAAACAAAATGTCCACACTGACCCATCAGGAAGAAAGGACTGCTTCCACCTGGGGTCTCAATCCCTAACCCCAACATGCAGCAGTAACAGGCTGCATCAGTTCATTCTGGACACTTCCATGCATGTTGCAGCAGATAGCTTCCTACGCACCATGGCATCTATTTTCCTTCTCTTCTGGCTGGCCCTCTAGAAAATGACCGCCTTCCTTGAGGACTTCCCAGAAAGAACAAATTGGTGAGATGTCCACTTTCTAAAGCATGACTCGACATCAAGTGTTCTCCTTTTTCAACTGGTTTCCCTGTGCCAAGAAACCCTTACAGTACAGTGGAATGGTTCTTTTGAAAGTTGTTTCTGAGACCCTTCTGGATGCCTTGGACTCTTTCCCCCCAGAGAGATATACCCTAAGTATTAGAGGGACTTAAAAACAAAGAGTTAAAAAACCAAATGAGCCATTCACAATAAATTGGTATGCTTTTGGGGCTGTAACATAATCTCCTTCTCCAAGAATTTGATCTTAGGAGGTTTCCATATCTCTGTTTTTACTCCATTGTTCAATAGTCTCAGCTTCTTCTCTGAACCAGGTACTCTTGAGCCAGACTCTAAAAGAGCTTTGCCCAACTCTCTCTACTCATTAGGGATAATTCTACTACAAACTGACCACGATTTTAATATTTCCTTCACAAAAGGTGAAAGCATGCCATATGAGACTATTGCGTCTTTGAATCTCCGTAAATCTAACACTGGCATAGGAATCCATTCAATTTTTACATAGCCTTCAGCATTTGACAATTTCTGTAAGGTTACTGGATATATTAAGGTTAGTTGTTTGAAAACCTTGGAACTCACTCCACAGCCAGAGAAGTATGACAGTGGACATAGAATCACTAAACCTACTGGTCTTAGCATGTTCCGACCATTCTGGAGCAACTGTCCTATTAGAAAGGGGGAATGGCCTTTTGAAGACACATATACAGTCCAAATTAGGTAGCAGCAGCCTGAATGACTGGGGCAAGGTTCTCCAGAAGGCAGTATACATTTTAGTTAAGTGTCCAATACTGGTACAATTTATCTGATAGCCAGGATCCATGGGTCCAGGAATCTAGGGGTAGAAAAGGGAATATTCTATTCACTAATCACCTCTGTGATCCACTAGGAAAATTTTTGCTTCCTGTTCCCATGACCTTAAGTTCTGCTGGCCTAGAAGTTTTAGTTCCAGAGCAGAGAGAGCTCCTGCCAGGAGCCACAATAAACATTCCATTGAGCTGGAAACTCAGACTTCCCTCGGGAAACCTTGGGCTTCTGAGGGCCCTAACCCAACAGGTTAAGATAGGAGTAACAGTATTAGAAGAGGTGATAAACCCAGATTGCCATGGGGAAATTGGATTGCTCCTCCAGAATTGAGGTAAGAGAGATAATGGCTGAAGTTCAGATCCTTTAGGGTGACTCTTGGGTCTACCATGACCTGTGATTAAAATCAATGGAAAGCTACACCAGCCTAATGCAGGGAGGATGACAAAGAACACAGACCCTTTAGGAATGAAGGTGTGGGTCATTTCTCTGGGAGGAGTCAAGACCTGCTGAAATACTTGCCAAGTGTGAGGGAAATACAGAATGTAGTTATAAATGCCAGCTGAGGCCCCTTGAACAGTTGCAAAAAAGGGATAATTGACATGAGTACTTCTGCTGGATTTTGTTAATAATGTGTTAGTGCAATATTTTTTCTTTCCTCAATTTTTTTTTTTTTTTTTTTTTTGAGACAGGGTTTCTCTGTTGCTGTGGAGCCTGTCCTGAAACTTGCTCTGTAGACCAAGCTGGCCTCAAACTCACAAAGACCTACCTGCCTCTGTCTCCCATGTGCTGGGATTAAAGGTGTGCATACCACTGCCTGGCCTCAATGTGATATCAATTAAGAGACCATCAATGGTTTCATAATTAAGTTTGAAATACTAAAAGAATGTCCTTCACAGGACATTATCACCTATTCTAAATTTATAATGCAATTGCGGTTGTATGAGGGTAGTTATACTATGTTAGGCATAGTATAACCTAGTTAAATGTACAATGTGCTTGCGATTGTACATGGAATAGCTATGTTTAGTTGTTCTTATGACCTAATTATTGTGCCCCCCCCCATTGTTTTACTTTGGAAATTAATTGACAAGAGGTGGGTTTGTGATGGCTCTACTTGGTTGTCAACTTGACTACTTCTGAAATAACTTAAAACCCAGAAATGGGGGGCACTTCTGCGAGGGATTTCTGCTTAATACGAAGTGGGAAGATCTTTGAAGTAGAAGGGCAAACTCTTAAACCAGATCTTTAGCCAAAGTCTAATCTGGGTCACACCTTCTTCTGGCAGCCTTCATGAGAAGAACACAGAACAAGGAAGCTTTTGCTATTTTCCTGCTTGCTCTCACCTTGCTAGCAATTCCATTCCTTTACTGGGATTCTTTAGGATTCCAGCATATACTGTAGACCAGCTGATACGTCCAGCTTTGTGGACTGAGAAACTACTGGATTCTCGGGCTTTCTGCTCATAGCCTGCAACTGTTGGATTAGCTGGAGCTCAGCCTCTAAATCATTCTAATAAATCCTTTATACACACACACACACACACACACACACACACACACACACACGGGGGGGGGGGGGATTCATTCTATAAATTCTGTTAGTCTAGAGAACCCTGGATATAATACAGGGAGATCCAGGGAGCATTTTTTTTTTCTTGATGGTGCCAGGGGTTAAACTTTAGACAAGCAATCTATCACAGTGAGAAACTTGGAGTTCCCTGGCTGGGAGACAGGTAGGGGGTGGCAGGCGTGAAGAGAAGGTAATAAAGGCAGTAAATTTCCAACACCACGGGCTTCTTCCTCACCCTCCTGACTTGAGATAAAAACCTGGCAGCTTAAAACAATGGCTTTGTAGGTTTCTGGCTCCCTCCGGCAGCCCCCCCCCCTTGCTGGACTGGCTCAGCAAGTTCAAGGCAAGATCACAACAAGGTACACAACAGTTGTGGCCCAATCAACCATCCCATCCTTCGTCCAACTGACCAACTCTACATTAGGTGGAGGACAACTCTTTTGAAAAACTTGTAATGAGCCAGCCCCAGAGAAGAGACATAATGTTTGGCTTAGGAGTTCAAGTCCCCTATTCTGCTTTCCAAAGGGCCTTTTTCTCTGTGTCTGCGCATGCGTGTGTTTACACACACACACACACACACACACACACACACACACACACACACACACAGAGTAACTGCCTTTCTTCAATAGCTGATTCTGTCTGCTGCTGTCTATGGTGTTTGTTGAGATTTCTCTGATGCTATTTGTTGTGCTCGAGATTTTTCCTGCCTTCTAATTCCTTAACTGGCAGAGAAAATGAACGTATCAAGACCTCTAGATGGTAGCAACTGAACTAGCTCCCCAAGAATATTGAACTTTGCCTGAAGGTTAGACTGAGGATTTTAATTCCTGTGAGAGATAAAACTTCCTGGAGAGAAGGTGCAAAGGTTTGTAAAATACACAGGCGAAAGCGTAATTAGTTTCTGCATTCAAGAACTACATATTTAATGAGCTTGTAATATTAATGTGGAGCATTCAACAGTAAAACAGGAATAGTAAAATTTGTAGCTATATTTTTTTTTCCATTTTACTTTACGTGTTTGGGTGTTTTGTCTGCCAGTATATACACCATGTGTATATAGTGCCTGAGGAGGCCAGAAGAAGCTAGATCCCCTAGGGCTCTTTTTTCCCTGTTGTGAGACACCACGTGGGTGCTCGGAATTGAACCCAGAACTGTGGAAGAGCAGCCAGGGCTTTTAGCTGCTGCCCCCTGTGTCGAGCTCCTTAATCACTGATGACTGGATGTAAACAGGCCGACCAACTACGATTCTTGCATACATTATTTATGTACGCGCCTGTTTCTGTCTACAGAACGCCTTCAATTTCTAACAACCTTCCTTTGAAAAACAAAATTGGCATTGTCAAACACTCCTAATCTGAAGAATTCCGCCGGTTATAACGTTTTTAAAGCCCCCCCCTTTTGCCCACCCTATCTGCCAAGCTTACTGCCAGAGATAACTGGTACAGTTTGTGGTTCCATCCCGAAACTTTGTATGCGTATGCACGTACTTCCAAAGAAACGTCTTAACAATTCTTCTAAAGTAGACTTCTTAGCATTTCAACATCGCTGGTCTTTGAACTTTGAACACCTTCAGTATCAGTATATCGAATTCTAAAACATCATTTAATCTTTATTGGTGGACAGATTATTTCTCATTTCCCACTGTTTAAAAACGTTACACCGGTTAAGAAATAACTTTGTACCTTCGTGCCAGGTATCTAGAACCCAGGAGTCTGGATTCTAGAAATCCAGGAAATCTTTTGTGTCTTGAAAGACGCTGACGAAAAGCTGTTTGGGGGAAATCAAGTTTAAATCAGTGCTCTCAGATATATTAGCTGTTCACTATTGACCCCAGGTCTAATGTTTAGTCACCTGCCTAAAGGACTGAAATCCTTGTGGAAGTTTCTCAAACCTCTCAGATAGGATTTCCAGACATTTGGAACAACAACAACAAAAATCATCCTGGCTCTCGCTAAAAGGAACCGACACCCCCAGGGTCAAGCAAGAATTCTCCCAGGACAATAGGGAACTGTAATGTAAAAGAATCCCTGACGGGAGAGCGCAGCCAGCACGTGCATTCACTCGCGTTCTCATTAGCATGGGTATGCTGATTTTCAGTCCCAGCCTGTTGGGGGTGCCCGGAGCCCTGGGCAGGTCTCCGGAACGAACTCGCCTGCAGCCGTCCGAGCTCACACCCCTCGTCAGAACACCCCAGAAGCCACGGCGCAGACGCAGACCCTCCTCCTCCTCCTCCCCACTTCCACGGCGGCGGGGCGGGGCGGAGCGGAGCAGCCCTACCTTCCGGGTCGCAGGCGGAAGTGGGCGAATTTGAATTCTGCGAGCCGTTGGATGGGGCCGTGCCGGGTGGGCGCACGGGAGCGCAGCGCTAGACGCGGGCGGTCACGCAGCGGCCCAGGGACATCTGCTCGGCGCCTGGTGAGGACCTGGCCGGGAGGGACGGAGGAGGGTCCCGGGCACGGTTGGTCGGGTGGGCGGACGCGGTGCGGGCTTCTCTGCGCTGCACGCTGCGCACGGGCGGGCGCAGCTGCAGCCCGAGCTGCCGTAGGTGGGCGAGCTGCCCTTTCTTAATGAAAGACAGGGGGTAGGGGGCGGGTGGCACGGAGGGATGCTCGACGTGGCTCCCAGTGGCTCCTCAAACCGGTCCCCCGCACCGCAGAGAAATGACAGCCTTGAAATGCCTCGTGGGGATTTAAGGTGAAATCTGAGTCTCCTTTGTGTTTCAAACCCGGGTATTTTTCTTTCACGCTTTGACAAGTCTCGTGTACCGCAAAAATCTGAGCCTCTTGGCTCATTTGAGACTAGCTACAGTAACAGCGGTGGCTCACAGATGTGTTTGCTAACAATGGGGATAGGGGTCTAGCCTCTCCGCCTGCCTTTTCGCCCTCTTCATTCATTGGCCGACTGTGTTATTATCGAATTATTTTAAGAGGAACTCAAGAATTGAGTTGTTGGGCGTTTTTGTTTGGCTTTTCTTTTCTCTTTTATGGCGTACTGGACTCTCACAAGCCCCAACAAAAACTCATACCTTTTTGAATAGCTCAGATGTGCACGGTAGATGTAAACTTTCAGTATTTCAGATGTATAGAAGTTTCTATATTTCGCCTTGCTGAAAATTGTCAGGTTAGTTTTTGTGATTTGTAGAAAAAAAATACATAGAGATCCTTTCAAGGTTTTATTAGCAACTGGTTAGTGTGTCATCAAAACATATAAATATCTTTTTAAAAGTGCCATCCAAAATAAAATAATTTCTTCACCCTCCTCCATCCTTGCTAATGAGTGTTGTTTTCAGTGTTCACCAGGAAGAAAAAAATTTAAATAGCACAATCATTGAAATCGGTTTTTTGTAAGGTTGCCACAAAGATACTGTCTCTCCTTTCCCGAAGATTGCAGACAAATCTGCAAGCTTCTTACATGCTACCAGCAAGTTGCCTGTTCTAGATTTTCTGTGTCCTTAAAGTGCTTTTGCTCCCAGCCTCTTTCTTTGTTTTTCTTTTATGTGCATAGAGAAATGTCATACTTTACTGTGAGCATATTCCTATAAAGGCTCGGTGAATGCTGATGCCTGTACTTCACAGATTCTGACTGGTGGACTGGAATAATTGCATTTTAACAGAACAGTTAGAATATTCTGCAAGAGGTTTAAAAACCAGGTCTTCCTAGAAAAGCCTGGTAATGTTGCTTAAAGACATGCAGCAGGAACCAGACCTCTTTCTTAGTATCTCCATCGCTTCTTCCTCAGCTGTGTGACCTTGACTGATTCCAGTCTCCTCGGTGTAAAATGAGGATACAAGCCTTCCTTGTGGGATTATTGTGGGAATTCAATGGACTGGTACCTGTGTATGATACATGTAAATGAGACAGAGGTCTAAAATATAGCTACTAAACATGGAACAACCATATTATATGTTTTTCTTTCCTTAACCTTTAACAATGTCTATGAGGGTACCGACAGTCTTCAATAAGTAAACAAAGATTCAGTAGTTCTTATGTAACTAATTAAAGTTCCCAAAATAGATTTAACTAAGAAATTAAATTAGTGTGTGTGCACGTGCACGTGTGCGTGTGCTTGCTTTATGGAGGTCAGAGGCATTGTGATCCAATATGTAGAGACCAAGAGACCCTGTTTCCTGGGGATTGTCTGTTTTGAGAATCATTTTTCTCATAATACTCTGTCTCAGGCTTGGTGGCTAGAGCCTTCACCAGCAGAGCCATCTTCCTGTCCTGAGATAAAAATTTCTGCAAGGACTGCTTCCTGTCTCCTGCTGCTTCGGCTTATGAAACTGTGGTTTCCCATTTTCTCCAATATATGATCCCAATCTCTACCTTCTTTAAAAAACAACAACAAAAAGACAGCCTGATTCCAGACTGTTTTCAGGTGATACACAGTCTGTAAACAGCCAAATTTGAGACATACTGGAGAACTTTCAAATACGGAAAAAGATCATCAGTATGTGTTCACATTTATGACCTACTAGCCGTTTTATATGTATTCGCTCACTAAGCCTGATGACATTTTTGAACTGAGGTACCAAAATATTTAACAATTTTTAAAATGTGTTGTTTTATATTTGATGCTGTTTGTGAAAATGAGTGATGTACAGTATAACTGAATAAAGGATGTCAGAGAACTCCAAAACAGAGAAGTTTGCTCTTCCTGACCACCTTGCCCACATTCTTTTCTGTAAAAACCTGTCCAATAATGTTGGGCAATCCTTCTATAGACCGGGGGTAGGGTTATCTGGAGCGTCAGATTCCCCTTCTGCAGGGAAGGTGGTGTGCGTTTTTTAATCAGAATTTGTGTACCTTAAACAGTCTAGATCATCCACATGATTTCTTCTTGAATTTTTGAGTTGGAATACTACAAGGTTTTGGAATGCAAACTGCAGAGATCCTTTTGTGAGTTAGGATGACATTAGAATCCCAAGCAGTAGGCATAATATGTAGAGACCAAGGGAAGTTGTTTGCTGAGGGCCATTTGTATATGAAAATCAGGACACACTAGTACCTTGATTCATTTTCCTTTTAATTTAAAAAGATATCCCTAATACAAAATTTATGTGGTGATTCAGTTTGTAAGTAGTGAACATTGTCCTTCTTAGGGATTTGGTTAAATGCAGTTTAGTGATCATATTCCATTGTACAAATATGCTACAATGTTTCAATCTGTCTTTGATGCATATTTAGGTCATTGGGTTTTGGACCATTACAGAAAAAGCAACTTGAGCATTTGTATGTAGCAACTCTGCTTCCATCCAATATTTGATAGAAATAGTTGTACATATAGCATTTTCTAGGTAAAATTCACATGAAATTAGCCATTGTAAATACACAGTTGAGTGACAGTGCGTTTATAAAGTAAAGCCATCACCTCGGCCTGGTTTAGAAACATTCCATATCCCACCAGGTAAGGTGGCCAAGGTTTCATGCTAATGAGCCCCCATTTCGTAGGTCTCATGAATTTTTGTTTTCTCTGTTGGTTACTCTGGCTAAGAATGTCAATCGTGTCGTTTCCAAGCAGATCATTTCTTTGAGTCGTTGAAGTGCATCATTGAGTTCTCTCTGGTTCTAATAACCTAAGCATGCGTGGCCATGAGCTTTCCCCACCTTTCCTGTTTCTCTCTTAGGGACTAGAGACCCCCACAGGGCTTGGGCCACGGAGCTAAGGCCTGTCCTGCTTTTACTGTTTCTTAAAGGTTCTGATAAGTTATATTTTCATTTTCACTTGATTCTAATTTTTTTAATTTGAATTTTTAGATTTCATCGTTCATCAATGATCTCATGATTCAGCTTCATAGTTTATGATCTTTCCTTTTTTTAAGATTTCTTCATGTATGTGAACGTTCTGCCTGCTTGTGTCTGTGTACCACATGCCTGCCCCGTGCTTGTAGAGGAGTTAAAGGTCGTTGTAAGCCTTTTTGTGGGTGTTAGGAACTAAACTTGGATCTTTGACAAGAGCAGTGCTCTTAATTGTTGAGCCATCTCTCCAGCCCCCTCGCAAATCTTAATACAAGTTAACAAAGACTTTCTTGTTTGTTTTTTTCTAGAAATACACTTTTATTTTTTGAGACAGGATCTCACTGCAGTCTTGGCTGGCCTGGAGCTCACTGTGTAGACCAGTGTAGCCTTGAATTCACAGAAAGCCACCTTCCTCTACTTCCTGAGTGCTGTTACTAAAGATGTGCACCATCGTGCCCAGCCAAGATGTACGTTTAGATCTGTGATCCTGTTTTTGGCTTTTGATGGCATGATGTTATTAAGAACTAATCACACAGGTCAGGGCATCAGGCCTTGCCTGCTGAAACATCAAAGTGAGGGTAAGCTGTGGGGGACTCCTTACTGTGGCACTATGGAGCTCCGTCAGAGAGTGATTCTTCAGAGAAGGGAAGAGCGACTGTTTTCTAAGACTGACACTGGGAATGCTTTCGAGATACAACTAAAAATATGTGGGTAGACTTGTTGGAAATAAAGTGATGGCAGCTGGGCGTGGTGGTACAAGCCTGTAATAAGTAGTCTGTGGCAGGCTTGCAAATTGGATGTCGCCTTGTCCAGTTTGGTCCCTTTCTCAGGACAAGGTGAAATGAACCCAATGGTAGAGCATTTGCCTAACATTTAGGGTGCCTGGGTTCTCGCCCTCATGTGAGAGGGAGATCCTAAATCTGGACTTAAAAAAGGAAAAGCGTATTTCGGGATCAAGGAACAAAAATTCTAATGTTAGAAGTATGAAATAGAACTGGATGTCATTGCCGCACTGGGGACACAGAGGCAGGTGGATCTCTGAGATTTCAGGGCCAGCCAGGGCTACATTGTAAGACCCTGTCTCTAAACTAGAAGTATAAACTATACAATTGACACAATTTCTTCAAAATGTCAACTCTTTGAGTAGCTGTTTTTACTTCAATCATGGGGGGGGGGGAGTCACAGGATTAAAAAAAAATAGCAAAAGCAACTTTGTATACTCTGTGTCTTCACTCATTTTCACAGAGTGGCTTAAAAACACGAGTGTTCTGACTCTGCAGTAGAATCACAAAGAGGAAAAACCAATAGGGTTTCTTTTTTTTTTTTTAATTAATTTATTTATTATGTATACAGTGTTCAGCCTCCATGTATGCCTGCAGGCCAGAAGAGGGCACCAGATCTCATTACAGATGGTTGTGAACCACCATGTGGTTGCTGGGAATTGAACTCAGGACCTCCGGAAGAGCAGTCAGTGCTCTTAACCTCTGAGCTATCTCTCCAGCCCCCCAATAGGATTTCTTATCGAACAAAACCAAATGACCGAAAGTACTGGTCTCCTGCTGGGTCCGATTGCATCTTTAGAGTGATGGCGTTGATACGACTTGAAAAACTAAAGTTTGAGACTGACATACACTGGGTAATCTGGCTAACTAGCAATGAACAGGGAACCTCTGACAGCTTTTTTTAAAAGAAATTTAGGTAACATGACTGTTTAAAGAGTTGGTCAGACGTTTATGACATCATTCACCAAGAGAGATTCCATGAGTCTTTGTAGTAGGAAAAGGCCAAAAATATGTAACCACAGAGAAATTGGGATCTCGTTATAAAGAAATTGTGTTCTAGAATTACTGTATAGTCATATATACCTGTCACATTGAGCTAATACTGATTTGCAGCACAGAAGAGGGCTGGGACTCTCGGGTGCTGGTGTATGTTTTAATAAACCCAACAGTTAACAATAGCTGGCTGGCATCCCTCACATTTGGGACAGGATAATGTAATTACAAGGGGACTTTAAAATACTTTAATATTTATTTAGGAATATGGGAATCCAGGCAATTCTCTGTTAGGTGGAACTTTTAGGTGCACTGCAGGGCATCCCACAATCCTAGTATTTGTTTTAATAATTAAATATTCTTTCCAGTGCTAAAGAAATCCTCAAATTCTTACACACTTTTTGATCTCTATTTGTTCTAAAAGTGAAAATTAACTACTATGCTTTGCATGAAATGATTATAAATGACTTGATTGCAATCATGTACTGATTGAATTTAAGAAAAATGGTTAGAGGTTTTTTAAATTAAGATTAATGTTCTTACTTTCCTAGTAAAATGAATGAAAATAAACCTGATGACTCACAAAATCTTGGTAAGTAACTATTTACAATATTTTTATCACAATAAAATTCATTTGAATAATATCTAGCCTTAAGAATGACTATTCTAATCATGCTTGGTCCGTGTGTTCTATTATGATTGTCTTCATTTCCACATACTGAATTTGCTACCAGAGACATTTTTCAGATTTATTTTTATATATCTTATGTCATTTGTCAGATAGGATTTGAATCTGTGAAAATTATTGTTTAAATTTTTCGTGTTTTTTTTTTCTTTGAAAATGAGGACAGTATAAGCAATAAACAAAAGTCTTAACATGAAAAGGAAAATTTCTCATTTTACAGCAATCTCCCCTGTTGACACATAGTTGGTTTCTTTATTCTAAGCCATATCTGTTGACTTGCTACTGCGAATGGTGAGGAATCCACATTATTACTCTGTATACTTGCTACTCCCTCCTTTAGGCTTTGTGGGGCTTTTGTTTTGATTTGTTCTCACTATACTTGTCCCTGACTGCCCTGTAGCTCACTCTGTAGATCAGGCAGCCTTGAACTCAAAGAAATCCATAGGCTTCTGCCTCCCTTGTACTGGAGTCAAAGGTGTATGCCATCATGCCCACCATTTTTTAAGGGGTGGTTTCCGAGACAAGGTTTCTCTTACAGAGATGCGCCTGCCTCTGCCTCCCAAGTGCTGGGATTAAAGGTGTGAGCCACCACTGCCTGCTTTTTTTTTTTTTTTTTTTTTTTTTTGAGATGCGTCATCTCACTGAATATTGAACTCATCCAGTTGACTCAACTGTCTGGCAAGGAATCCACCAGTTTCTGCCTCCTTGGTGTAGGAATTCTGTACAACTGAGTCTGACTTTTTACAGGTGTTAGAGATTCAAACTTAGATTCTCATGTGTGTGATAAATATACCAAACGAGCCAACTCTCCAGTTACCTTAATATCCATCCTCTTGACGATCACTTTTAGTCTGTTGACTCTACCTTACTTTGAACAAGGAAATTTGTTCTTACCAATCCTCTATCCCCACATACTTTTGTCTTTTCTTGCTATGCCTCCTGAGTTATATCAGCAATGCCAGTAGTTTAGAAATTGTAGTGATTATGTAATACCATTGTACACTTGCTAAATATACCCTTACTCTGACTTGATTTCCCCTTGGATGAATACCTCTTGTTTTTTATTTAAATCAGTGTGCTTCATAGAAACCAGTATTTGTTCTGGTAAAGGTAATTTTTAAAAAATAAATTTAATGAAGTAGCACAATTTTAATGGATTTTAGTCTGCTATAAAAATGAATGCTTAATGGAGTATGTTGGCCTTCGGGGCCCTTATCAATTCGAGGTCTTTCTAATGTATTGGTTATGAATGCACATCAAAGCCTCCAGCAGTCAGTTTTTGTTTTCTTGGGTCATCATGAGCGTGGGCATGTCCACGGGTGCACACCTGACCCCCTACTCTGCAGTGTATATGTGAGCTTTTTAAGACCCTTACTCTTGTATATATCCATTCTCCTCCACTTCTTTCCTAGTTTTTTAGTCTGTCGATTGCTTGCCCTAGACGTTCTTATTTTAACCATAAGAGAATTCTAAGGCTGGCAAAAACAAACAGGCATTTGACACCATCCCTTCGGGAGCTACCACATAGATCAAAACATAATCACACTTATTTGAGAATGAGGCCTGTCCTCTGAAACCATAGACATGAACTACCCAAGACCCTTGTCCAAGTGGACAAAATTCTGCAGCTGGGGATTTGCAGTAGTGGGTAAAGTATTTGCTATGCTCATTCTGAACGCCAGAACTCACATGAAGTTAAGCATGGTGGCACATTGCTGTGCTCCTGGTGTCCCTACAAGGGGATGCGAGGCAGAGACGGCCTGGTGTGTGCAGCAGCCGATGGCAGAAGGTACCTTGCCATAAGCAAACTGGAAAGGGAGAGCTGAAGCACCCGAGGTTGTCCTCTGACCACCATTCACACGTGGACACACACACATCAAAGAAGCACTAATTCTATAAATTATTGTAATTTTAAGATAAATTTTATATTTACCTACTTTTTTGCTATTAGCTTGTATTTTCTGCCGAAAAAGTGATGACTGTCCCAATAAATACGGAGAAAAGAAAACTTACGAGAAATGGAAATTCAGTGTCCATTACTACTGTTTGGTAAGTAGTCGCTAGTTCTGGAAATGTGTACTAGAGAGGAATAGATGACACTAATTTCTAAGAATTAGGTACATCACTTAGCTTCTGGGGCTTTTCCATATCTATATAAAATATCATTTTTATATTGGATTTTAAGGTCCTGAGATTACTTACTTGGTGCATATAAAGACTTACCCTTACCTGTTTTATCTTTCTATTAAAAACGAGAGAATAGTTAGATCTCTAAGGGAAGTACCCTTTTACCACTTTTTTTTTCCTTTGTTGCTAGTGATATGTCTCAGAAAAGACTTGTTAGACGGCTCAGGGAGTAGAAGAAAAGTATTTTATTTCATAGAGCAATTGGAAGGAAAAGTTCTGACCAAAGGTCATTAATATTAGTAGAAAAGAAATAGGCGGTAATAGGATTTGCTCAGGGGGAGAGCAAAGACTTCACTTGTAGATGACTTCCCTTTGTTTCCCTTCGCTCTGCTGGCTTCCCATTTCAGAGGACTTGAAATGAAGCAAGTTCCTGGTGCCTTAGACCGTTAGCTTGCTACGGCTGCATCGAAACCAAGTTATTTCTTTGTGAGTGCTATAGAAATTATTCCGAAATTTAACAGAGAAAAGCAATATTTATTCTCTGAATAGTTTTTGGCTGAGTCATTAATGTGACTCCAATTTAGATGTCACCCAGATACATCTGAAGGCTTTACTAAGGAGGGTCTCCCTCCAATGGCTGCTCATATGCTTTTAGTCATAGTTCCTTCTAGCTCCTTACTGCCAGGCTTCTTAGAAGGACTGCTCATGGTATATCGTATGGGGATGGGGGAGAGAGACCCTCGATGAAACCATCACCAATCTAGTTTTCATTATCATCATCACTTCTGCTTTATTGTCTGTGTTATATCCAAGACAGTGCTTGTTTCAGATGCTTTTTCTGTTGCTGTGCTGTGTCCTGAGCAACTTGAAGGAGGCGACTGTGTTCTGGCCCTCCTGCCACAGTCTGTCATGGTGGAGAAGGCACAATGGCAGGGCTTGAGAGCTGATAAGCAGAGAGCAGAGAATACATACACACATACATACATACATACATACATACATACATACATACATACATACGCAGAGCTCAGCTCACTTGAGTTCTTCAGGGTCCCAGCCAGGGAACGTTAACTCCCAGTGCGCAGGTCTTCCCACCCAAGTTAGAGGTCCCCATAATCGTCCCCGTTGACTGCAGGTTGTGACTGGCAGCACCCGCCACTGTACTCTAGGAGTTCAGTATACTGGTAGATTCATCTACGATTCTAATCATTTCCTACTGTGCCTTAAGAGAACACGAAGTTAGCATTGGAAAATTTCCACTTAACCTTTTATTTTTTTATAAAGACTTTAGAATTGTTTCTGTTAGTCATTTCTTGTACCCAAGTCCTAGACAAATATGTACTAGTTGTATTTCAGGATATTATTGAGACTAAAACTACTCATTGCAAACTCTGCAAAAGAGTACTGTATTAGTCACTGCTCTACTGCTGTGAAGAAATGCCATGAGAAAGGGAGCTCTTAGAAGAGAAAGCATTTCATTGGAAGCTTATTTACAGTTTCTAGGTTTAGTCCATAATCATGGCAGGGTACATGGTGGCGGGAAGTCAGCGAGGTGTAGAGAAGTACCTGAGAGCTACACCCTGATCTGAAACCAGCCATGCACTTGGCTTGTAGAGAAGTACCTGAGAGCTACACCCTGATCTGAAACCAGCCATGCACTTGGCTTGGGCTTTTGAAACCTCACAGCTCACCCCCAGTGACACACTTCCTCCAGTCAGGCCACACCTCCTAATCCTTGTAATCCTTTCAAATAGCTCACTTCCACGTGGACTAAGAGTTCAAATGTATGAGCCATTCTTATTCAAACCACCGCAAATGCTGATCCTAGACTTAGCCTTATTAAAATTGTATTTTGTTATGAACAGTATGAAAATCTTCCAGCACTACAGCGGACTAGAGTGCCAGGGTGTGGCTGATAAGGCTCTGTCTGTCTGTTACTCAGATATATACACTGTTAATATGCAGTGTCTTCAAAGTCAAGTGCTGTTAATTGCCTCTTATTGGCCATGAGAAAAATAGTAATGTATACATTTATTAATTCCAACCTTGTTTCTTGAGTGCATTTCCTAATTGAGTATATATTCATAGCTAATGTCAAGTGGAATTTGGCAGAGAGGTAAAGAAGAAGAAGGAGTTTATGGCTTCCTAGTAGAAGACATCAAGAAGGAAGTCCATAGAGCTTCTAAACTGGTAAGTCATTGCTTTATTCCTCACACTAAGTTCCACAGATGCTGCTAGTGTTGCCTTGGAAAGTTTCTCTTATCAGTTCCTGTACTAGAAATTTATGGGTAAAGGTCTTTTATTCTAGTGGACATTTTTATCTAATATAAATGTTGATAAAACATTTTTATGTTTTTGTAGAAGAAAGTCTAACCTACACTGATTAAAACTTAGCAGTAGGGAATTTCTAGTCGTCTTTTCTGTCATTTCGTTGACTTTTGGTTTTATTTCTAGTTTTCGAAGGAGGCCCACATGCTTTGCTCTTAGTCTCTTTCCCCCCAACCCTCTTGTCTGCTTTCATTTATTCTATTAAAGTTATTTTTATTGGCATATTTAATTATGCATACATTGTGGAACTTTGGTTCATATATAATGTATTTGCCTCCGTTTCCCTCTTACTCATGTGGGTCCCTTTCCACCAGTCCTTTACATTCATGTTCTTACTTATAATTGTTTTTCCTGGTTACCTCCTGCATTTTATTAAGATTACATAAAGCATCCCGGGTAAAGTTTATTTACAGGAGTTTGGGCTCCTTACAGTGGTATTACCACAAAAGAAAATCTTCCTTCTTCCTACTAACCATTAACTGCCTCTAGATACTCAGAAACGTATCTAAACTCCCTAGGTGCCATTATCTGCCTAAATAAGGTATTGGAAGACCTACGAACTCCTCTCTCACACCATGGTAGGATGTTGACAGGCCAGGCTTGTGCTATGTGCTGATGGTCACAACTGCTGTGAATGTGAGGACATGAGCAATGCCATGTTCCAAAGGCACCATTGTACCACAGTCTCCATCCGTCTTATGTCCCCATGTTCTGTGATGTTCCCTGAGCCCGCCCCCCTCTGGAACTATCTCTCTTACGGTTCCTGTCTTAGGGTTACTATTCCTGTTAGGAAACATGTCCAAAAGCAACTTGGAGAGGAAAGGGTTCATTGGGCTTATTCTCCCACATCAGTGTTCATTCAAAGAAGTCAGGGTAGTGACTCAAAACAGGGCAAGAACATCGGGGCAGGAGAACACTGCAGGACCTATGGAGGGGACCTGTGGTAGCATGCAGGCAGGAGGTAAGAATGCAGGGGCCATGGAGGATTGCTGCCTACTAGTGTGCTCTGTAACAATGAGGGGGCCTGCTTGTTGGGGTTTCTGTCCCGCCGGGTACCCCACAGGCAGCAAGCCCCAAAGAAAACCACACAGAGTCTGCATTACTTATAAACTGATTGGCCCATTAGCTCAGGCTACTTATTAGCTCTTGTTACTTATATTAACCCATTATTCTGATCTATGTTAGCCATGTGGCTCAGTACCTTTCACAGCCGGGGCAGATCACATGTTGCTTCTTTGGAGTCGGGGGAATGGGCTTCCTCTTTCCTAGCATTCTCCTGTTCTCATCGCCCCGCCTCTACTTCCTGTCTGGTTGACCCACCTATACTTCCTGCCTGGCCAATCAGCATTTATTTAAAACATGATTGACAGAATATAGACAATTCTCCCACACCAGTGCTCCTTCTGGCTTGCTGCAGCCTGCTGTTTTTATAGAACCCAGCATCACTAGCCCTGAGGTGTCCCCACCCACATCAATCACTAATTAAGAAAATGCCCCCATGAACTTCTCTACAGCTTGATTTTTCTGGAGGCCTTTTCTCCAATAGGTTCCCTCCTCTCTAGCTTGTGTCGGGTTGACATGACAATAGCCAGCCCAGTTCCCTTTCTCTCATTTCTCTCGCTTTCACACACACTAAAATGAAGGATTTGCGTGTAAGAGAACACCCTGCAGTATGTATTTGCAGTTGACTTGTTTGCTTAATGCAGTGGTTCCCATTTCTATCTATTTTTGTGCCAGTGACAGCAGTTTAGTTCTGCTCATCTGCAGTCCTTTAATGCAGATTCTCCTCACCCATGTATGTACCTCAGTTGCTGAGACTGGGATGATGCTAAGGCAGAAATTACACAACTGTGTGGACTGGTGATTTTTTTTTTTGTATCTGTAACTCTAATGATCTTTATGTGTCCTAAATTTAACTTCTTGCTTATTCAGTTGTTTTCGAAGCGTCCATATGATAACTATGGTATCTGCAAGGGAAAACCTAGTCTCTATTTGCTCTGAGTAGAAATAATGGCAGTTGAAGACCGAAAAGTTGAAAATACGAGAAGTTCTGAATGTGAGACTTGAAATGATGATTTCCATAGTGAACAGCTTAGGAGATGTGATAATTTATCATTTTTTTTCAAGTGGGGGCAAAGAACATTAAAATATTCAGGAACTCAGAGGTTGATACAAAAATGCTGAAGCCATGAGTTGAAGTACATAAAAAGCCTTTGATTGGGGTTCCAAAGTCTTGAGATGGAGGAATGTGAGCCAGATGTGAAAATAAGGTGGATGGGAAGACAAGGCAGTGTCATTCACGAAGGTTTGCAGAGGAAGCACACAAAAGCATTTATTTTAGTGGAGATAGTCACTTTCGGTGGTGAGTGGTTGGAATAAAAGGAGTTGATGGTAAAATAGAGTATCTAGGGCTCTAGAGAAACATTGTATGGTGGTTAGCATGAGCCAAAAGATCAAGGGTGTTGTAGGAGTTCCTACAGCCAGCAGCCTTTAAGTTACCCACCCACTTGGGCATGGCCTCTTATACTATATATGCTGATGTAAGACACACGTCAACGTCTCTTCCAACTGAGGGATTCGGTTGCTTTCCCCGTTCTAGCAGAGGACTGTGATCTGTGAGTTTACCCCTAAATAATAACCCTTTATTATACTTAATTCTGAGCTAGTGTGGGTTTGTTTTTTTTTTGTTGTTGTTGTTGTTTTGTTTTTTTTGTTTTTTTTTTTTTTTAGTGTCCATCTTCACAAGGGAGGATGCTATTATCAAAATTCCTTTACCTTTTAACAGCAAACTTGGAATTAGGGTAGTTTCCATTGCATGTTTCTTTAGCTACCTATTTTCTTAAAACATCAAACTCTCTGAGTACACTGGGCCTTTGAAAGCATCCTGACTTGAGCAGGAGTCCTCCCAACCCCATTGTAAGCAGAGGTTTCTCCAGCCTGCCAGTTCCTGCATAACTTCTCAGGCTTGATACTAATTAGAAATATTTGGCTGATGGCTCATGCTTATTACTAGCTAGCTCTTACATCTTAAATTAAACTGTGTTTATTAATCTATGTATTGCCACATGGCCAAGGTGTTTTCTACATGTCTTGCTTCTTCTTGGGTGGCTGGTGTCTCCCAGACTCCACCCTTCTTTGCCTGTATCTCTGCCAGGATTTCCCGCCTGGCTCTATCCTGCTTTGCCATAGGCCAAAGCAGCTTTATTTATTAACTAAAGAGAACAACACATTCACAGTGTACTGTAAGACCATCGCACAGCAACCTACCGTAGGATCCTCTCCAGGATTGTTCATATGGCCTGGATGAACCCATGAGATGGCAGTGAGTCTGTAATCCCTGAATCATTGACCATTATCAGGGTTTTCCAAGGTATTTTTAGGCTCAGATATATACTCAAATTACTGTCTTCTGCATGTGCCGCTATTATGGCACTATTAGTGACTTTGGTCTTATTTCCCGGGACTGTCATAAGAAATTACAGAAATACAGTTCCTCACGAGTTTAGAGTTGAATGTTACAAAGTATAGTGTTAGGAGATTTGGAGCTTGCTAAAGATTATGAAGTGAATTCCTCCTGTATGTTCATTCCCCTCCCTCCTGATGGTTGCTGGTAGCTTTCGATGTCCCTTGTTCACAAATAGTGTAACCCCAGGTCATCTTTTGTCTTCATATAGCCTGTTTTATTAGTGTCTGGTGTAGATGGAAGTTTTTGTCCTACCTGGTCCCAGAGACATTCAGTCCCAAAAAAACACACAGGTTTATATCAATTATAAACTATTTGGCCTCTTAGTTCAGGCTTATTGTTAATAGCTCTTACAACTTAAATTAACCTGTAGTTCTCATCTGTGTTTAGCCACATGGCTTGGTACCTTTTCTCAGTAAGGCATTCTTACCTTGCTTCCTCTGTGTCTGACTAGTGACTGACTCTGCCTTTCCTTCTTCTCTTCTCAAAATTCTGTAGTTTGGTTGCCCTGCCTATACTTCCTGCCTAGCTACTGGCCAGTGTTTTATTCAACCAATATGAATGACAAAACTACAGTATACAAGAGCATTATCCCACAGTACTTCCCCCTTTTTCCTTTTCAAAACAAGAGCCCTGAATCTAATCTCATTTGTTTAGCCTTTTTTCTGACCATTATCTGTTGTAAGAGGAGTGGGTCCTTTTGTTCCATCCTGCCCTGCTAAGCTTACATCCAAAATAATCACACAGAAACTGTATTCATTTAAACACTGCATGGCCCATTATTTCTAGCCTCTTACTGGCTAAGTCTCACATCTTAGTTTAACCCATCTCCATTAATGTGTATCGCCACTTGACTGTGGCTTACCGGCAGCATGAGTCTAACCAGTGTCTGTCTTGGGCAGGAGAACCATGGCGTCTGCCACATTGCCCTTCCCAGCATCCTGTTCCGTCTATTCCACCTATCTAAATTTTGCCCTATCAAAAGGCCAAGGCAGTTTCTTTATTCAACCAATGAAAGCAATGCAAATACAGAAGGACCTCCTACATCAATTATCCATAACAACTTGTAACCAACACATGAAACAATGACAAACATCCATAATCTATTTTGCGGGGTAATGTGTGCCTAGTTTTCTAGGCTACTACCTGATGATTATGGGGACCCAAAGAAAATTTAGGACTATGGTCAAGTTCTGACTGGAGTATTCTGTGAGACTAGATCCTCTCAGTCAGCCTTGAACTCAGAAGACTACTGCAACAGAGATAACTCTGAAATGTTGGCTCATCTGGGCAGTCTATTCTTATTGGAAATTTTTCACGGGGTCTTCCTTGATCAAACCTTACTTTTTTTTTTTAACCCAGAATGAATCCACAGCCTATCATTTCCTGTGGAAGCAAAACAAAACCTCTTCAATGTAACATATCTTTTGGCTTAAATTTTGAAGTCAAGGCATCAAAACATAAAGGTTTGATTAATCCAGCAGCGTTAATAATAAAATGTCTTTTAGCAGCTGTTGCTCCTTCCTCAGTAGTCAAGCAATTTAAAGACAACACAATAACATGCAGTAGCCATATTCTCTGTGTAGTTCCCATCTTTATGTGGCTTTTTAAAACTCTAATTCTTTTATTTTTGTTTTTTAATTTTTGGTTCTTGATACAGTGTTTCTCAGTGTATCTTTGGCTGCCCTGGAACTCACTCTGTAGACCAGACTGTCCTCTAACTTACAGAGATCCACCTGCCTCTGCCTCCCAAGTGCTGGGATTAAAGGCGTACACCATCACACCTGGCTATTCTATTTGTTTTTTAGGACCTACTCTGTCCTTTTTCTTTTCTCTACCAAGCCTACATATACTTTTTTAAACACTGTATAAACCATTTAGAGGGTTTTGGGGGCTTTATTTATTTAGTCTTTAGTGTATATCTCTTACCCTTTTGTGGCCGTATGAATCTTTAATCTGCTAAACAACATGGCTAGGATTAGTGGAGACTTTGGCGGCTGGCTCCACCACTCCTTGGCTTTTTGAGAGTCTAGCTTCATGGTAGAGGTACTGGCAGGAGACCCATTTATTGCCACAACTCTGTGGAATTTCTAGGTCCATGCCAACACCAAGAAGCATGCTGCCAAGAAGCATGCTGCCAACTGCTCATAAACATCATTTAACTGTTTGGTAGCGGGGCCTCTTTAAAGAACTGTGCGGTTTTTTGCCACTGATGCTGAGTCAGGAAGTCTCTCTCAAAGGAGGTGTGCCTCTAGCAAACAGAGCCTACCTGAGAAAATGCTGCTACCAAGAAATCATGCTTGACTTTATTCTTTTGTGTCTAGAATCCCTTCTCAAACTCTCTCAGGTTTTATGTAGGTGTAGCTTCCAAATGTTGGGCAACATTTGTAGATGGAAGTCCTGTAGCCATTCAGTCCCAAAGAAACACACAGAGGCTAATATTAATTATATAAACTCTTTAGTCTATTAGCTCAGGCTTATTAATTAGCTCTTACAACCTAAATTAACCCATAGTTCTTTTTTTGTTGTTTGTTTTTTGTTTGTTTGTTTTTTTGTTTTTCGAGACAGGGTTTCTCTGTAGCTTTAGAGGCTGTCCTGAAACTAGCTCTTGTAGATCAGGCTGGTCTTGAACTCACAGAGATCGGCCTGCCTCAGCCTCCCTAGTGCTGGGATTAAAGACGTGTGCCACCACTGCCCGGCTAACCCATAGTTCTTATCTATGTTTAGCCATGTGGCTTGGCATTCTTTTCTTGCTTCCTCTGCGTCTGGCTGGTGACTGACTCTCTGCGTTTGCTCTTTCTAGTATTCTCTAGTCTGGTTGCCCAGCCTGTATGTACTTCCTGCCTAGCTACTGGCAAACAGCATTTTATCAAACCAGTATGAGTGACAAAACTTTACATTATACAAGAACATTATCCCACAGCAGTCTTGTGTTTTAAATCTGCCCTCATAAAGACACTAGTCAAAGGAGACCTTAAGATCTTGAATAATTATGTCTATAAGAACTGTGTTTCCACTTCAGTTCACAGATACTGGCTTTTCTAAATTTTAGCATCCCTTAGGTGAGCAAACCACGCCAATTTCCTTCCAGTGCTGTAAGGAACACCATAGTCAAAAACAGCGTGGAAGGGTTTCTCTGTATAGCCCCGGCTGGCCTCAAACTCAGAGATCCACTTGTCTATGCCTCCTGAGTGCTGGGATTAAAGGTGTGTGATAGTCATCATTCCCGGCTAGTATATTTTACCTCAATTTCCATGTCACAGTCCAACTTGAGGAAAGGAACTCAAACAGAAACCTAGAAAAAGGAACAGAAGCAGAGTCCATGGAGGAACGCTGCTTGCTGGCTTGTTGCCCATGGCTTGCTCTGCCTGCTTTCCTATACAACCCAGGATTACCTGCCCAGCCACCATAGGCTGAGCCCCCAACACCAATCTCTGATGGTGAAAATGCCCCCAGAGTCTTGCCTGCAGGTCAATCTGATGGAGGCGTTTACCTCAATTGAATGAAGCTCCTTTTCTCTGAGCACTCTTACATCAAATTGACTAAAAAGAGACCTACGCAGCACATATCTTAGAATTTTCTCATTTGGGTTAGGATAGAATATACTATCACTATGGCAATAATCTTCTGTCTCTCTATAAGGAATACTCTAACTATTTGATTATGCTATTGTACTGATAAATTCTCCTGTTTTCATATTTCTTTTAGAAGTGTGCAGTTTGCAAAAAAAATGGTGCTTCAATTGGATGTGTTGTGCCCAGATGTAAACGAAGTTACCACTTTCCCTGTGGACTTCAGAACGAATGTATTTTCCAGTTCACTGACAATTTTGCGTGAGTTATTTAACTGTTAATTAAGTATTAAATATGAGGGGCTGGAATGATGAGTCAGCACTGTCTGCTCTTCCACAGGACCCAGATTTTATACCCAGCACCAAGTGGCAGCTCACAACTCTCTGATACTTCAGTTCCAATGGATCCAGCTTTCTCTTAATGGCTTTTGGTGTCACCTAGCCTGTAATTGGTACAGAGATGTATATACTGGCAAAACATCTTGTAAACATTTAAAAAATTTTTAAGTAAGAAAATATAAATGTTAAAGAACAATGGTAAATAAATAGCCCAAAGATATAATTCCCATGTAAAATTGCTTTTTAAAACTGTGCTAAATTTATAATACATACATAATATATATGTAAGATACATGATGTATGTGTATTTGTATACAATATTGTATTGTATAATGCATGACTTCTTGTAGTAATTCTATCTGATCAAACTACAGAGTTACCATGTCTACAAAGGTCCTGAGGTTATTCACATCCGGCTTTCAACTCTAGAATGTTTCAACTCTAGGGCGCACATTTGTTTTAGATGCATTTGTAAAACAAAGGAATTATCTATAAATTACAGTGTTAACTGATTTATGGTTTTTTCCTTATATATTCTTAAATAATTTCCATTTTTAGGTCATTTTGCTGGAAACATCGGCCAGTTCAAGCAATGACATCCAATATGTATAGAGACTCTTTACCTTGTACCATCTGTTTGGAGTTCATTGATCCTATTCCTACTTACAGTGTCCTGCGAAGCCCCTGTTGTAAGAATGCTTGGTTTCACAGAGACTGCTTACAGGTAATGCAGCTTTGCAATTTTTGTCTCTATAATATAAAATCTGTTGCTTGCTTATTTGAATTTAAATCTGGTGCTGTCAATGTTATAGAATATCATAAAATATCAGAATTACTGTCTTAGAGCCTATTTTACTATTGAGAGTTCTCTTCTCAGTTTCCCTTAATAAATCTGTATTCGCTCTACTCAAATAAACAGTATAATAAAAACCGAAAATAGGGTCAGAGATGTAGTTCAATGATAGATTGCTTGCCAAGAGTGCACAGGGCCCCTGGGTTGAATGCGCACTAGAAGCCACCAGAATGCTAAACATTCAGTGTAATTGTAATAATGTCTTTATTTGGAAAATTCTTAAATATTTTGAAAGCGATACCAATTATTTAGTATTTTATATCTAGTATACATATATTTGACATATATTTAGACAAAACAATGCCAAATAACAAAAATTTACTTTTTAAAAATTGTTTTATAGAGCTGGGCAGTGGTGGTGTAGGCCTTAACTCCCAGCACTTAGAGGCAGAGGCAGGCTCTAAAGCTACCCAGAGAAACCCTGTCTCACAAAACATAACAAAATATTGTTTATAGAGCTTAGATTTTATTTTATTTTATTTAGTAAAGTAAAATGTTTCTGGTTATTGTCCTTAATTCTTTTGAAAGGTATCAAGTGTTAAATTACCCTATATTTACAAAAAAACTTAAAAGTACTAGAGTAATGAGGTATTGCAGCTTGACTGGTTTCTGCTTTTTAAAAAATGTTCTCTTGAACGTTAATACTTAGGTTATTTAGTTTAAAGTGGTAAGTTGAAGCCTATCTTGTTGGAAATGGTTGTAAGTTTGTTAATTCTCAAACACAGATGTGTTAGTTAGTAATTAATGAAGGCCATCATGTTAGTAATAAAGCACAGAGAGGTCCTAGATTTGACCTAATGTTTTCATGAGTTTTAATAAAGACTTTGTCATTGAAAAGTAGAAGCAGGGCTGGAATCTAGCAGTCTGTAGAGCGCTCTCTCACCCACCCCCAAGCTTGTCTGTGGTGAGATGTAAGACAGACCTTAGAAATAATGCTGCTAACAAAAACCATACTGCTGTTTTTAAAAAACGCATTTAGAATTCTGTCCACATAGAAACTTGGCTATTATATGTCAATAAAGAGTTACTGTTATAATTAGTTGCACACTAACTCTTCAGTCACTCTCTCTAAAAGGATCTATAGAGACTCTTGATTCTAGAACTAAGGTCAGAAATAGACCCACTGTAGCTTATAGCACATGGTTAAACAAAGCACTTCTAACTACTTCGACTGTCACATAGAGAAATTTGGTGAAAAGAGACTAGACATTAAAATGGCAAGAATGGTGTTTACTCAGTTTGTATTTCTCATCAGAGTCCAGGTGTCCTCCACGCATTCTGTGCTTGCTGGTCAGTTTCGTCTCTGGTTTCTTTCTGCTTGCTTTCCTTTTCTACCAGGTACTTTGTATCAGATCCCATGGTTAGTAAGACAGCTTCTTCTCTCTGCACCGATTGAAGTATCCTAGCAACATTTCCTGTGTGTGCCCAACATGTGCTAGGTGTCCAAGCTTCAGTCTTCTCTCTCTGCTTCTTCGCCATCCTTCATCTGTCCCACAGCCTTATCAGTCCAACTCCTATATTGTGTCTTTTTCTGTTGTAACCGCTGTCTCGCTGCTATAAGCTACTTACTGTTCCAGATACTGTATTTTTATCAATTTACGCTATCATTGAAGCTTTTCTTCTCCAGGATCTGATCCACCTGTTTAGCCTTATTACTTAGTTCAGTTTGGCCAGAATGTCATATCAAACATATTATTAATTACAGTATTCCTAATATCATGTTCTCTGTCTTGCCATGGAGACTTCCCTTAAAATGTCAGTACTTCCCTTATAGGAGAGAAACAACATAGTTACAAATAAAAAATAGTAATGCTTACATAATAATAAGCACTAGTTAAGTAACTGAAGATTTTTATTGTTTCTCCTTCTACTATGGAGGACAAAGCAATGTTTAGGAAATGAAATTGTATTAACCGTCTGTGCTGGTTAGCTTTGGCAACATAACACAAGCTGGGTTAGAGCGAGCCTCAGTTGTGGCTTCGCCTTCAACAGATTGGGCTGTGAGCATGTCTGTGGGGCGTTGAGCACAGATGGTGGAGGAGGGGCTACCCAAACACACTTGCCCTGGGTTGTCCAGATCCTCTAGGCTCCTGCCCTGAATTTCTTCCCTCAGTGATGTGGGACCTGGGAATTGAAGACAAAATTCAACTCTTGTGAGTTGTTCTCACCCCTCTTTAATCATAGCAGCAGAAAGCAAGCTAGAAGAGTATTCAAGTTGCAGGAAGTAAATCGGGGACTGCTGAAAGGTTAAGAACTAAGTGTTTGTGAGACGATTTTTAAACAGAAGGAAGTGCTCTCCATGTTGAAGGTGGTTGCTTATAGTTCTAAGAGCTATTGGCAGAGAAAATATTTTCATGATAGAGTAAGGGAAAGATAGCATGTGTTCTGTTAGTTATATGATTCACATCCTGATGAGAAATGCATTGCTAACAATAGATTTTCCATTTTCTGCTGTAGGTTCAAGCATTAAGTGCAGGAGTGTTTTTCTTTAGGTGTACACTATGCAATAATACCGACATCTTTCAGAAAGAGATGTTGAGAATGGGAATTCATATTCCTGAAAAGTGAGTAACATTTGGCTTTTTGACCAAAAAAAACATTTAAATGTAGTATTTATTAATATTAAAAATAATTAATTTATATTTTAATAGTGATTATGGCTAAGTAGTCATGTCACATGGTCAAGTGCCTTCTCCCAGGTGGCCAGTCTTGAAGAACAGGCACTATGGTATCAGTGTCTTATTAGCTGCTGTGTTTCTTAGTTTCTCAGTTAAGTCCAGTTCTGGTGATTTGTATAGCACCTTTAAGTTAGTATTCATAGATGACCTAAGACTGACTAAATGGGTTTAAAATGGAAAAGAATATTAGTAATGTCATAAGACAAGAAATCCCAAGTAGTGGTTATAAACTTGAAAGGGGATCCCAGTCCTTGGGCGGTGTCAGGTGTGCAGGCTCACCTGGGCGGGAGTCTTGGGTCAGGGTGAGAGGGAAAAAAAGATCAAAACAAACTCTTAATGATCCCAGCACTTGAGAAACTGGGGAAAGGCACTTTAGTTTGAAGCCAGCCTAGGGAATAACAACAAAGTTAGAAATGAAATAGTAGGAAAATACTAATACTAGGTCTTACAAAGATTCTGTTTAACTTCTCACAGAGTGTTTGAAAGTTAGCTGTGAAACTGACCGCAAGGGAAAGTAGCAATGGGTTTCTATGTTCAGAAGATCAGCCTAAGAAGGCTAACTTTTGTCCTTGTTTCGAAATTATCAATTTTGTTAGACCAACACATTTTTATATCTTATTCATTATAGAGATGCATCCTGGGAATTAGAAGAAAATGCCTATGAAGATCTGTTACAGAGCCATAACCGCTGTGATGTCCGAAGATGTCATTGCAAAAAGGGACGAGACTATAATGAACCTAATAGGTATTTCTGCTGCGAGCTGCATTGCCTTTAGTTGTTCTAACTAATACTGTAGATTATCTCGATAGTGAAATAGTTTTCCTCTTAGGATGTTTGAAGTTTTAGCTTAAGATGGAGTATGTTTATTAAGTACATATGTTTACAGAGAAATTTCTGTAATCAATATATTAACTTTTTTTAGTAAAATTTCATGACTCTGTTCCACGTTGAGGGTGTGCTATCAATGTAAATTACATACCACTGTAGCGGCGTAAATGAATGCAGACAGATTGTAAAAAAATATATACAGCTTTAATGGGGAAATAGACTTACAGTCCCACAGTTCCACGGAGAACAGGAGGCAGAAGGGGCTGCTGGGCGGTGGATTTATAGGTAAACATTAGCCCGAGGTGGACACGCCCCCTAAGGCTGGGCTTAACCCTACATACCACTCCTGTAACCAAGTGAAGACTGGATGCTACTTTAGAGCTAGAAGTCCAAGACCCAGGGACCTCTGACATCATCTTCTTTAGAAGCTTTCCCTGGAGGTGATGCAGGTGGTTCCTCCTCATGTGTCCTCATTGTCTCTTATCTGTGGCCTAATCATGCAATAGTAAAAATATGTTCTTGTTCCTGCTAATGTAGTCTCCCTTAACATAGAAAGCTTAGGATGCTGAGAATTGTTTATCGTGAAGTGATTCCCTTGTATCGACTCCTGCTTGTGAAGAATCATTGAGCGCTGGCCAGCTTTTGAAGCTTCCTATATATCGCAGGCCCCCTAAACTACATCTCCTACTTGAGATTGCTATCCTTTTTTTACCTTCCCTCGTGGGACACATAAAGCTGTTACCTGGATGCTTGCTTTATATTTAATTGTATTTCTTTCATCCTACTCAGACAAAGGTAGTATTGGTAAAAGGCAACTTAGTGTAGTGTGGAGCATGGATCTAAAGCCAAGGTGACCTGGGTTGGAAACTTCACTCTAAGTATAAGCTTAGGAAAATTAGCCTTTGTGATTAGTTTCCTCTTAAAGAATATACGTGATAGTGTTCTTTCCACTTTCAAAGTTGTAAAAGCTCAACATGTTATGTAAAGACTGAGAAGAGGACCTGGTCTGTTGTAAACTCTTCTTTTAGAGGCATGAGTGTGACTGATTGTTTGAGGAGGGGTCAGGTACCAGTGCCCACACATACGTGGGTTAGAAGACAGCTCCCTGACTTGCCACCCATGTTTCCATATATTCAGGGAATGTATTTGTTTCTGTACAAAAGATTGCATTCTCGCACCCACACAGTGTGAAAGAAGCTTTGTGTCCAACACCTTTGCTTTCTACTGAGTGCTGGTCAGCTTTATGTCAGCGCGACAAAACATACTCTGAGAAGGGGGAACTCCATAAGTTTTCTTAATTAGTAATTGATCTGATAGGCCCACCCCATTGTGGGTGGTGTCATCCCTGTACTGGTGGTTCTGGGTTCTATAAGAGGCTGAGCAAGTCACGGGGAGCAGTCCAGTAAGCAACACCCCTCTATGGCCTCTGCATCAGCTCCTGCCTCCAGGTTCCTGCCTGGTTCTCTCAGTGATGGTCCTATAAACACTTTCCTCCCCAAGTTAGTTTTGATCTTGGTTTTATCACAGCAATCAAAACCCTAATTTGTAGACCTGTGTGGCGACAAGGCGAGGGGAACAGAGATGAGAGAGAATATGAATATGAGCCAGGAACAAACTCTAGATTTGACTGCAGTGCACGAAACCTGATGTCAGAGCAATACTTATTTGTTTGGTTTTGGAAACACTGAACAGTAGTTTGTTTCTACGAATGTAATCTATCTCCAAATGTAAAGGAAAATGTTTGATCCCTATTATAAAGCTTTCTGATATTTATATTCTTTCTGCGTGTATATATATATATACATATATATGTATGTATGTATGCATGTATTCATTTAGGTTTTTAAGTTCAGGATGTGTAGTGGAAGAGATTATAAACATTTAATGAAAGAGAAAATATTTTAGAGTCAGATGTGATATGGCATTCTAGAACCCAGCACTAGGGAGGATGAGGTTGGAAGATCACTGGACCTGGAGTGCCTAGCTAGACCCTGCATAAGTCACTCAGTACTTTGTGGAAGAAATGAAATCTTAAAGGTGTAGTCTTTCCTTCCGCTGATAGGCTGGTATGGTGTCTGACTGGACTTTAGGTGGTAATCTGAATGGCATCCTGGTCTCCCAGACGTGCAAACAGACTTTTCTTTGTGTCCTCAGCAAATGGGAAGTAAAGCGCTGTCAGTGTTGTGGGTCTAGCGGAACACATGTGGCCTGCTCCTCGCTGCAGTTACTGGAACAAAACTGGGAGTGTTTGGACTGTAGAAGAATCAGCTACGGTGCAGGTAAAATCTTGTCGTTTTGAATAAAGTTGCTTTTGTTTAAGTGCATGTTGTTGAAAACGTTTGCCTGTGTATCTGTTAAGCTAACCTCAGGATTTAAATATGTAGATTTCCGAAAGGCCCCCAAACACCCATTAGTCAACTCTACTAATGTGACAGTTACTGATTGCCTGTTGGAAGAGCCGTCATCTAAGCTCCCCAGACAGTCAGCTGGAACCCATCATAAAGAATTACAGAGGTATGCGTTTTAATTTTAGAAAAATACAAAAAATCGCTATGAAGGAAATTATGACTTCAGGTGCCACACACACTTAGGATATTAGCTGATTATACAGTTGTTTAGAAAAATGATTTTCCAAGTGTAAGACCCAACATGGGATGGTTGAAGTCAGGAAAGGGGAGGAAACCGAATACCTCGCGTGGTCACACACCAGGGGTCTCAGCTGCATAATGAATTTGAGACCATCCTGGGATACCTGAGAACACGTATCATATAGGAAGGGAGGAGTGAGTGGGGGAGGAAAAACAGAAAGCAAGGTAGCAGGCTACATTAATCAATTTTAGTAATTTTCTTATTTTGTACTTCATACTATCAATTAATTTTAAAGATATAAACTGGAAAATATCTTTACAACATTATTTGATTTCAGACTAAAGCAAGATGTTCTGTTTTTAAGCGCACAGCGTCCCTCTGTAAAAAAGTCCTGTTTAACACCAAGGTTGGTTTCTTGATGTTAACAGCCATTGTTTACTTCATACACAGTTAATGTCAGGATACTCGAGCCAATAATTTCTCTTTGCTAATTCAACTGAAAAGCACTCTCTAATAATTGGTTACTTTTAAATGAAAATCATTCATTGTGTTGTATTTATATAGTTTGAAAATAATTTTAATGTTTAGATTTGCAAAGATGTTGCATTAGAGATAACTGATTGCTTGTGTCTGTTCCAATGTCCAGTCATGGCTTGAGGAGCAGCATTGATATTCCCAAGGATCAAGGAATCAGCTGCAATAATAAAATATGGCTGCAGTCTTTGAGCAGGACAGTGTTAGAGAGAGATGATCCGTGCACATTGAGTTTATTAGTTCTCTCTGCTGATGGAAAACATAACTCGTGTGCTTCACATGCACGCTAACCCACAGAGGTTCTGATTGTGCAGACTTGCCTTGTGGCTCACGCTTTGCCTTTTAATTAGTTCATAAATGATGCTGTTGGTCTAGGTCTAGACTGCAAGATACATAAGGGAGTGTGAGTTCTGTTGATAATTTTAGCTCTGTTATCAATTATAGCTGCACTATGGAAAGTACATTATTGCTGCAATCAGGTTATTTTAGCTACTGGCCAGGAAGTTAAAATTTGAACTTCATACCCTTAAATTTGAGTCCACTGAATTAGACATTCAAATAATCCTCAGTATTCTTGCAAACGATTGGTGGATGATTAGATTGGTGGAATTTAAAAGTAGACAATCAGATTAACAATTTTGGATTTGGTTCTAGTATCATCAAAAGACTATCTCTTTGAACTTAAAAACAGAACAAAAAAAAGAACTGCAACTTTAATGTCTATCTGTTGTTTCATATAAACTGCTTTAAAGTAATGTTCTTTATTCAAATTTGTGTTTTCTAGGCAAGGCAGCAAGTTTAAGAGAGACATTTCAACAATATTGGTAGAGTTAGGATTCCAAATTAAAAAGAAAACTAAGAGATTATGGATCAACAAAGCCAATGTGTGGAGGAGTGCCTTGGAGCAGTTCCAGGGTCAGAAGTTTAACCCTGCATACACCATTGAAGTAGTATACATTGATGAAAACGAAAAATTTAGAAGAGAACATCCTGTATCAAAGCAGGAATTTCTGAGTCACTTAATGGAACATCTTGAGAATTCATCTTTGTTTGAAGGGTCTTTGTCAAAGAACTTGTCTCTCAATTCTCAAGGTAATTATTTATTATTATATGATGGTGAAACTCTGTCAACCAGTCACATCTAGTTAAGGTGTGGCTACCTGGAGCCCAGGAAAGAAAACTGGGAGGACCCAGATGCGCGCTCTTCCTGCGCGCTCCCTCCGGACAGACAGGAAGTCGGCCCTCCCGCTCTTACAGCCTGAGTTTCCCCTTACAACCATTAAAATATAACTGTTATTCTTGAGCTGGCCTGGTTATTTATCGTACTGACCTAATTCGCAGCAATTATACATACTGCAGATAGCATGTATAGCCAAAACCAAAGAGTTGGTTTTTAATTATGATTCTTTAGGTATATCTGGAATAAATAATTTCCATTTGTTGGTGAATGAGAATTTGCTATTTTTAAAATAAAGATTTCAGAATACCTGTGGTTGGAGAAATGGCTCAGTGGTTAAGAACGCTTGCTTTGCTTGCAGAGGACCTGAGTGCATTCCCAGCACCCACATCAAGCCGATCATAACTACCTGAAAGTCCTGGTTCAGGTGTCCAGCACCTGTGCCTTCTTCGGGCATCCTCTACTCTATGCACACACGTAGACAGCACATATTTTTAAAAAAGCAATTCTTTTATCTGTATTATAGTAATCTGTTTAATGATTTTGTAACTGTGTTAAACTTTATTTCTTGAATATCATTTGATTAGTGTCCGCAGATGAAATGGATAACTATTTGGAGTCTTCTTGTACATTTTAGTTTTTAGAGACAAGGGTCCTTAATGTAGCCTTGGCTGTCCTGCACTTTCTCTGTAGACCAGGCTGGTCTTATTTAGAGATTGGCCTGCCTCTGCCTCCCAAGTGTTGGGATAAAAGGTGTGTGCCACCACACCTAGCCTTTGTTCTTTTTTATAATTAAGCACTGTGTGTGTGTCTGTTTACAACATGGAATTTGTGTTTAATTTTTTTATTATTCATGTGTAACTTGATTTTTTTTTTTTTTTTAATGCACTAAGGGGCTTAGCCCAGAGTCTTGGAAACGCAAAGCAAGTTCGGGGCTGTTACCTTGGGAGTGAGTCTTATATGTATTTTGTATATAAGGTTCCTCCCCCTTTTGTTGTTGTTTGGTTTTGTTTTGTTTTGCCTTTTTGTTTTGTTTTGCGACAGGGTTTCTCTGTGTATCCCCGGCTGTCCTAGAACTCCTCTGTAGACATGACGGGGCCTCCAACTCATCGCAGAGATTTCGCTGCCTCTGCCTCTAAAGTGCTGCGATTAAAGGTTTTCTTTTAAAAATTTCTTATGTTCCTTTCTGCCTTTACTGTTGGTAAAGATGTATTTTGGTTGAAATAAACACTTGAAAACAACAATTGAGTGTTTTTAAGAGTTTTTCCTACAACAAGGAAATTGAAAAGGAGTAAGATTTATTACATTTCAGTTTCTTCCTTCATCATTAACTGAAGCATAATTGTTTTTTCTATTTATAGTGTAAATTTAGTTCTCTGCCCTCCCCCATACCATGCTAAATAGTTGTGTTAACTCTCAAGGTAGCTGTGGCCCAGTGTAAAGCACAGAAATGTGCTCTAAATCCTGATTCAAGTCTTTCATTTCCTTACCCTCTGTGCATACGAGTCTTTTCAGCTGTGGACTGTAGCTGCAAATATGATTATTGTCAAAAATATACTTTAAGTGTTAGTTTTTAATAAATTGTTTTAAAGAACTATTAAAGTATAAACTAGCATTTATATATCTTTCTCACCCATCATAGTTGCTAACACATTGTGAATAACCTATTTACAAGGTACTTAATGATGTAACTGTGTGATATGGGAGTAAATCTATAAACAACCTTAAAAATGTTCATATCCTTTGATACCATATATATGAATTGATCTGATCAGATGATGTATTTGAGCAAGAATATGTAAACCGATAGTGATTGCAACATTATGTCTCACAGTTAAAAATGCCATAACCTGGATAGCCACGAGTAAGGGATGCTTTTTTTTTAAAAAATATTTATTTATTATGTATACAATATTCTGTCTGTGTGTATGCCTGCAGGCCAGCAGAGGGCACCAGACCTCATTACAGATGGTTGTGAGCCACCATGTGGTTGCTGGGAATTGAACTCAGGACCTTTGGAAGAGCAGGCAATGCTCTTAACCTCTGAGCCATCTCTCCAGCCCTGTAAGGGATGCTTTGTACTGTAGTCTATTCTAGTTTCATGCATCTAATAGCTATACTTTTTAACTAATTCAAGTTTCAGATCTAATATAGCAGAACCCAACTATGTATAGATTTAATGACAGACAAAAGTAAGCCAGAGGATTTACATTTATTGTGATACAATTAACTATAATCACATTTTTAAAGATTATATTTTTATTTCATGTGAATGAGTATTTTGCTTGAATGTATGTGTGTATCCCACTTGTGTCTGGTGCCTTCAAAGGTCAGAAAAGGATGCCAGGTCCCGTTGAATTAGAGTTACAGGTTGTTGCAAACCACCACGTGTGTGCCGAAAGTAAAGTCGTGTCCTCTGCAAGTGTCTTAACCGCTGAGCCATCACTGCAGCCTCTGGTTATAGGTAGTTTACTTTCCCCGTAGATTTACACTTTGTTCTATAATTGGTTATCTATATCCAGGGTGAAGCTATTCAACAGAGTTCTTGGGAAGGTCCATATACAGGATGGTAGTTTCTTATGGTTATTTTACAAGTGCTTAGATTTTTAAATTATTTTTTAACTATTATCTATGTCTTCATTTTAAATGATGGGTTTTTTTAATTTGTTGAGTTATTTTTTTATCTGTATTTACAGCTCTGAAAGAGAACCTTTACTATGAAGCTGGCAAAATGCTTGCCATTTCCTTAGTTCATGGTGGTCCTTCTCCTGGTTTCTTTTCTGAGACTTTGTTCAACTGTCTTGTTTATGGACCAGAAAATACCGTGCCAGTTTTAGATGATGTTTCAGACTTTGAAGTAACACAGATTATATTCAAGGTAAAAAAAAAAAAAAGAGATTTGTTTATTAAAATATAAATTATATTCTAGCTGCATTTTAATATAAGTGATGGCTCTGTTATGTTTACCCAAAGAGCTCAGAACCAAGTCAGAAACCAGTCTGGCCTCTGCATGGTTGAACATGTCTATACAAATCTCACCATTTAAGAGTTCAATTTTAAGAGCTACAACTTGAGATCCTGTCTTGTAACAAAAAAGAAAGGTAAGAGTCAGCTAGATAGAAATGAACATTGTGATAGGTTCCATGTTATTTAATGTTGCATAGATTTACAGTCAGAGTGGCCAAGACTGGACAAATAGTCAGGCAAGTTCCATAATGCATCCTAGAAGCAGATAAACTTTCCTTTGTAAGGGGAGACCTGAGGATAAGGGTTTGTCTGACCAGTCTGTGTTTGTCAATCCTCATGTATGTGATGAGGAGAAATCATATGATTCACTAAAGGAACTGAAGTGATAGAGTATTTATGTTTTTTTTTTTTTTTTTTTTCTGGTTATTTCGATCTTGATGGACAGCCCTTGATGGCTTGGAACTCACTATGAAGAGTAGGCTGCCCTCAAAATCAGAGACCCACTTGTCTGCTTTCCTGAGTGCCGGAACTGAAGGAGTGCTGGCATGTCTAGTAGGCCTTGAACATAGCATTTTAAAAGGAGATGCAGTTCCATTTGCTTGCCTGGTGATGTCCAACTCATTTAACAGTGAATGTCTCACTTGAGAAGCAGAGAATCCTTTCGTTGTTCCGTACAGAAAGGTTGATGCCTTAGTCATCTGATACTAGAGTCCTTTGGGTTTTATTTTTGATCTAGGTCCTCTGTAGCCCAGACTGGTCTGACCTCTTAATCTTTTCCTCAGCCTCCCAAGTGATGGGATTTTAGATAGGCAGGTGCCACCAGGCCTTGTTAAAATCACAAGTATTTTTTCCAAAGGTTTCCTTTTATGTTATATGTGTGAATCTCTGTGTGGGCACTGAGAGCAGAACTCCCACCCTGAAACAGCAACAAGTGCTCTTTACTGCTATACCTACCCTTTGTAAATTTTAGAGTGAGTTTGCCAAGCCTGGCATGTTTTACATATATGTGTATGTTGCGTGCTGTCGTGGCACACATTTGTAGGTAAGCAGTCGATACAGCTTTTAGGAGTCAGTTTTCTCCCTGTACCCTGCGACTCGGGATGGGATTCACGTCTTTATCCTTGTGTGGCAAAAGATTCCATCTGCTGAGCCTTCTTTCTGTTCTAAGACAAAAGCTAATTACTTGCCCCAGTCCAAAGATTTTCTTTGCTTTTTTCTCAAATACTTATTTATAAGAAAAGGGAGCATTTTTATTCTTTCTTATTATATTTTCCCAAGTATATCCTAGTTATTAGTATATAAAAGTGGTGTGTCTGACTTTTATTATTTCTAGTGAGACTATATCAAACTCGGATTTTTTTCTAATATTTCTTCTACTGATTCTTCCAAAAGTTCCATTTTGACTATATCCTGTTTGCTCATTCATTTAGTTATTAAATGCTATGTGAGCTGAACTGGTTTATCATTGAAGACAGAATGCTGAATTAATAATATCTTGATCTCTGAATTCAAATTGTAGAAAAAGCACAGAAGATGAGCATTAATGTAGTATACTGCCATACAGTTTGACAGTGTTTAGGGTATGTATAAGAATGCATAGATGTGGGCTGGAGAGATGGCTCAGCGGTTAAGAGATGGCCTGCTCTTCCAAAGGTCCTGAGTTCAATTCCCAGCAACCACATGGTGGCTCACAACCATCTGTAATGAGGTCTGGCGCCCTCTTCTGGCCTGTATACACACAGACAGAATATTGTATACATCATAAATAAATACATTTAAAAAAAAAAAAAAACCTCTATGAGTTACTCAGGCACCCAATGTTTTGGCTTTGCTGTATCAAAAGAGCATCCAGGAAAAAAAAAAAACAATGATATAAACCCGTGAAAAGGTCTTACATGTCTGAAAGTGCTCATGAATTCAAGAGTTTCAGTAGTAAATACAAATGGTTGTAAAATGAAGACAGCCTGCCATTTTTATCAGAAAATATTCCAAAGCATGATATTTATGCTACATTCAGTGGTACAAAATTTCTTTGTGCCCTTCCATTGGTAGAATTCACTGTTTATTAGAGCATTAGGCTCCTATCTTTAGCACAACCAACATTAGTTTCTAAACCAACATATACAGCAAGGGCTTTCTATCCATCCTGAAGAAGTTTTCTGTACTTCTTCGTAAGGGGTCATATCACTTGAGATGGTAATCAGACTTGGTATTTAGGTTACACATGAGTGGGTCAAAGTAACAGCAGTTGTTATCTTAATAGGTATATTTTCTTTTGATCCGAATGTCTCTGTTTAATTAAACATCTTTGAGACTACAATTGTGGTCTTACTATGTCAGAAATACTGGTATCAGACACTCAATTACAAAACTTGCTTAGTATCACCATAGAACCTTCATCTGGCGATGGATGGAGATAGAAACAGAGACCCACACTGGAGCATCAGACTGAGCTCCCAAGGTCCCAATGAAGAGCAGAAGGAGGGAGAACACGAGCAAGGATGTCAGGAGCATGAGGGGTGCACCCACCCACTGAGACAGTGGGGCTGATCTATTGGGAGCTCACCAAGGCCAGCTGGACTGTGACTGAAAAAGCATGGGATAAAACCGGACTCTCTGAACATGGCGAACAATGAGGGCTGAAGAGAAGCCAAGGACAATGGCATAGGGTTTTGATCCTACTTCATGTTCTGGCTTTGTGGGAGCCTAGCCAGTTTGGATGTTCACCTTCCTAGACATGGACGGAGTGGGGAGGACCNTGGTGGCTCACAACCATCTGTAATGAGGTCTGGCGCCCTCTTCTGGCCTGTATACACACAGACAGAATATTGTATACATCATAAATAAATACATTTTTAAAAAAAAAAAAAGAATGCATAGATGTTTAAAATCTGCACATTATAGCCTGTAGTATTTGTTGGTGTGGCATGTGTTCATGCCATAGTGCACATGTGGGTGTCAGAAGGCAATCTGTGCACGTTAATTTTTTTTCTTTTTTTCTCTTTCCATCATATGGTTTCCAGGGTGGTAAAGGACTTCTCTAATTTATTTCTGGGCATAATTCTATTCCACCCTGTTGTCCTGAAGAGTTGAATACAGGACTGGACGGATGGTCCAGTAATTAAGAGTGCAGGCTGTGGTTTGGAGCAGTTGCTGCACACCTTCAGTTCCAGCTCTTGGGAGGCCATGGTGGGCACATCCTGTACTCATGATCAGCTGCTCTGCATAGAGAAGTCTAAGCTAGCCAAGGTCTCCAGTTAGACATTGTCTCAAAAGACACATAAAAAGACATGGTGCTGTTTTTAGCAGAAGATCCATATTAATTCCCAACATTCATGGCAGCCAAGTCACAACCACTTTAAACTCCAGATCCCCATCGGCACCTGTATTCATAGAAACCCACATACGTACCCATTTTTAAATGGAATATAGAATATGTATCATCTTAAATTTGGTCTCATTCAGAATAAATGTTTCTTCTCCTGTGTTACAGATAAATGCTGCAGCTGATATGAACAGCTTAAAGTCAGCAATAAACGAATGCTCTAGCTACCTAGAGAATATTGGATGCTTAAGACTTATAACAACATTAAGTGATAAACACGTGTTGGTAAAAGACATCCTTTTCTACCATGTTATTAAGAGAGTCCAAGAACCCTTGAAGAGGTAAGTGGTTTCTATGTTAAAGATTCTATCTAATTTAAAGTGGTTTTTGGTAATAAGCATGAATTTCTAATTTCAGAGAATGTTAATGCTATTTAAAATGACACTGTGTAAAGCTTAGCCTCCCACCAGAAGTTCGCTCTAACTCTGCTCAGAACTCATGAATGCGATCTTCAAGGAGAAACAATCAGCACTTGAATTAGTTGCAGTTTTCTAATGGAAACTCACTGTAACCACTTGACCTGCTCTCTCTACTCATCCATGTGATGACGGTTGGACTCTGTCATCTTCTGGTAACATAGTACTGACCATTCTTTAATTGAAATACTGAGCTGATTCGTGCTCTTTCTAAGGGGATTTACACACACACACACACACACACCATATATGGGTGTTTCCCTGTATGCATGTCTGGTGCCCACAGAAGCCAGAGGAGGGAATGAAGTTTCAGACAGTTGTAGTCTGCTGCCCTGTGTGTACTGGGAATTAAGCCTGGTTCTCGGGAAGAGCCATCTCTAATTCACTCTTCAGAGCATTACTCTTAACCCTTTGTACTTTCAAAAACTTGAGAGTTCTCAAGCTCTTCCCAACCTCCTCCTCTTTCAGATAGGATCTTTACTTGTTATGTTGTGTGTGTAGACTAGACTGCCCTCAAACTCAGATCCCGCCACCTCTGCTGACGTTTAAGGAAATGTGCTTCTACACCTGGCCAGAATTCTTTTTGTATTTTTTCTTCCCTCATGTGCCCTGACTGCAGTTCCCTTCCTCCTCTCCTCCCTGCCCCTCCCCATCTCCCCTCTCCCCCAGATCTTCTACTCTTCTTCCCTTCATGAAAGAGCCGTCCTCTCACAGATAACAACCAAAACACAACATAACAAGTAACAATAAGACTGGGTACACACCTCATATTAAGGCTGGATAATGCAACTCAGTAGGAGGAAAAGGGTCCCAAAAGCAGGCAAAGGAGTCAGAGATAGCCCCTGCTCCCACTGTTTGGAGTCCCACAGGAGCACCAAGCTGCACAACTATAAAATGTTTGCAGAGGACCTCGCTCAGACCTATTCAGGCTTCCTGATTGTCAGTTCAGTCTCTGTGAACCCTGATTAGTTGATTTTTGTGAGTCTCTCAGGATTGCCGAAACTTCGCCTAGCATTTGGCTGTGGGTCTCTGCTTGTGCTCCCATCAGTTGCTAAGCAAGGTGTGTGTGTGTGTGTGTGTGTGTGTGTGTCTGTCTGTCTGTCTGTCTGTCTGTCTGTCTGTCTGTCAAGGTTCAGGGTCCCTCTGTCAGTAAGGTTTTACCATATGGTTGGGTAGGCAACCAAGAGCAATGTCAAGAGTCACCCTATGCACAGGGAATTACTCAGGGATTTTCCTTTAACAACCATATTATGAAGGAGCAGTTTGTCAAACTATGATAAATAGTATTTGTCACTTTGAATAAAATACAGTTTTTAAGATAGTGATTTAAAATAATCATTAATGCATTTCTTCTTGATGAGAAAGTATATTCTAGTAGTTTATATTATGTCTAAATGCATGTAGTTTTATGGGACTGTTTTCTTTTTTTAAGCAGTTGTTTATAAAATGCCAGATAGATTTATTATAAAACTTGTATGTATACATGTATGTATGTTTGCTCATTATTTCTTTTCTTCAGTTTTAAGCAGGGTCTGAAAATACTTGGTGTTTTAGAGAAGATTCAAGCTTACCCAGACGTATTTCATAAAATTCTCTGTTGTAAACCTGAGAATCTCTCTGCAAAAACCCTTAGTGATCTTTTCACAGTCCGTGGATTACCCAATGGACAGACCTTGAGGTTCTGGAACAGTTACTTACAGGCTGTAGAGGGTATGTGAATTCTTTTCAATATGTTTATTAGGGTTTTGCTCTTGCCATTAAGAAGACTTAATAAGCTGTTATTTGTGTTTGCAAAGGAAACAAGTTATTCCATACACATCTAACACACACATAACACACACACCACACACACACACACACACACACACACATAGTTTAAGCTGGAAAGTGATTTTCTTTAAAAACAAAAAAACAAGCAAAGAGCAAGATTAAAGATCTCCACTTAATCTTTTTTAATTTAAAGTCAAATTGGTGATCATAAACTCTCTGCTTTATCCACTGCACCATTATTAGTATTTGTCAACATTAACTGTATTATTCCATTCTTTAAAGGGAGTTTTAACTTTCAAGTTGTAATTTTCTTACATAAAGTGTTTGCTTCAGCATCTGTTAATTATTACATAAATGAGGGTGGGCTGATTGATTTTCCTACACTAAGATTCACTTGCTGACTGTCCTGCTTAGCGTGCTTGTCCTTAAGGGGTGGATGCCGGACTCATCAGTCAGTCCTCGCAGTCTGATTGAGAACGTGTCTAACCGACAATACTATGTTTTGTAGGTTTAATTTTCTTTTCTCTTTAATTGCTAACTTTTCAGATGGCAAATCTACAACTACAATGAAAGACATTCTTATTTTTGCAACCGGCTGTAGTTCCGTTCCACCTGCTGGGTTTAAGCCCCTTCCTTCAATTGAATGTCTCCACGTGGATTTTCCTGTTGGAAACAAATGTGATCACTGCTTAGCTCTGCCGATCACCAACACATTTCAAGAGTTTCAAGAAAGTATGGATTTTGCCATAAGAGACACTCTAAGACTAGAAAAGGAAGAAGGGTCTCGCTCACTACCGTGGACATAAATGAAGAGATGCTTTTTTAAAAGCTGCTATTGATAAAGTTATTGCTATTAATCATGGCTTTTGAACATTCTGGCCAGCTTCCTGGCTCACTAAAGTTTATGACTCTCTTATAAAGGGATGTTTTGGCTTCTGAACCACTGAAGGTTCGGTCAAGACATTCTAGTATCCAGTGATAGCTTCCTATGACTATGCTTTCTTTATAACTTCAATATGAATCTCTTTCGAATGGTTGTGCAAACTATTCTGCTGTACAGGTGCTCGGCTATATTAGCATGACATAAGAAAAACCTGTTCCCTTGCTTTTTCAATTAGGAATCACCTTCATAGAGTTTTTTTTTTTCTTTTTTTGTATGTTTCGTTTGTCTTATGTTGTTTTTCTCTATGTTGTCTGATTTTCCTGGAATTAATTATGTAGAAAGGCTGTCATATTTCTATATTTTAAAGCATTAAGTAGAAAAGTTAGAAAGTCATCTCATAAATCAGAGCTATAGATATGCTTTTCTAGGGTTTAAGTTTTAAATGTTTTTGTATTTTGTGAACAATACAACAAATAAGGACTCATTGAAGGTCCTATATAAGAAGCAGAGCTAGACAAATAACTCTGGAGTCTATTGGTGCTCCGTAGGCTTACAAGCACTGCTGCTGGCTCTTCAGTTGTACTTCTGAGTACGTTAGGATGTACATCTCATTCTGTATGTCTCTTGACTGTCAGGTTTGGCTAGATTGCAGCTATTTATTATCAAGACTGTCCTATGACTGGTAAGATATCACCACAGCATTCTGTAGTTAACCTTTGCTTTCAAAAGATACATTGTATAAGCAATGAATAAATTATAATTTAAAACTACAAATAGTTAAAAAAAAACACTCTAATTTTGCCACATAGATATAAGTAATGTATTTTGTATATTCTTTATAAACTATTTATTTTTCAATCTTTTATTGCTTTGTGGTAGGGTCTGTCTATAGAGCCCCACCTGTTATAAATTTGCAATCCTCATGCCTTAGTCACTTGGGTGTTGGGGTCATGATGTACACCAATGTCCCCAGCCGTGGTTATCTTTTGATTGTATGAATCTGCCACGAGCAACAGGAAATCATGTTCTTAATCAGTTCAAGGTGTAGATAGTCTCTAGCAAGGTATCATGGCACATACTTGTAATCCATGCTCGGGGGGGGGGGGGGCTGAGGCAGGAGGAGCAGGAGTGAGAGCAAGGTCAAGACCATTCTTGGCTACAGGAGACCCTGCCTTGACAAACAACTAAGCAGAGGAGCCCCTCATAGTACCACCTTTATATCTGTGGCTTTGCAAATCTAGTGCCTGAATCCATTAGCGAGGATAGGGAAGACAAAGCCCCAAGTTTCAGTCCGAAAAATCATGGGAGGTTAAGAAAAAAAAAATCAAATTTTTCTTGATACACATAGCAGATGTCTGCTCTTGGTCATATACTGTTAACCCTGGGAAACACCCTTAAATAACAGGATCTTAATGCCAAAGGAAAAAACCCAAATGTAATCACAGTGTCATTTTTGTTTGTTGCTTCAGTACCCTTCAAGTTGTACTTAACAGAACTAATAAAGTTCCTTTCTTTTTTTTCAATGAGCATTTAGTCTTAAGGCATTTCTTTATTTTGTGTTACTTTTTGCTAGATTTTCAAAAGTAATTTAGTGATCCATCATCAGATAGTTCAAACCTCATCTCAGCAGGCAGCTTTCATTCCAGGTGTGTTGATTGATAAATGGGATCTTTACATCTTAACCTACTTAGTTCTCATGACGTTTTTAAGACTGTTAAATCCATGTAACTTAAATGCTATTTTCTGACTTGTAGTTGGAGTTAGTATTTTTCCTAGGATAGTAACGAGGCTAGAAGCCCTCCTACAGTGCTGTGTTGGGGTATGGAGGTATACTGTACTGAGAGAGTTTGGGCTGCCTACAGGTAAAAGTAGTGGTTCGCTTCTGTCAGTGTGGTCTAAGTTGGGAGATGGTGTCATCAACAACAGGATGTTTATTTCTTAAAGCGAAACGACCAGATTTTCAAAGGTATTCTAGTTAGTGTGGTGTGTAGGTTAATCTTTACACTCGAGGCTTATCAGGGAAATATCAGTGTTACTGCGTGGTGCTTATAGCGTGTTTTATAGCATAGTTCTTACATTGAATTTTTAAATACATAGTTTCAACATTACGAAGCAACAGTTTTCTGTTTTAGTTAAGTAAAAAGAGTGCACTGTCATGGTCTCTGTTATCTATATTTCCCCCTATTTAATTATATTGGAAGCTTTAGGAACCTGTACATTTAATGTTGAAATGCTATATAAAGGAACATATAATGGTAGGCTTTCCCAGTGACTTTGCTTTAGCATTCGGTCACATTAAAATAGTAATACCTAGAGTCTGTTGATAAACATTACCATTATGTCACTGTTACAAATTAATGTTGTGCTTCAGATAATGCAGTAAAGCATGAAACACTTCATCTTGAGTTACTTGAATGTATATTATCTATAACCTAGAAATTGTATAGTCTCTGAAAGAGACCCAATTTTTAGTTCTGTTTTTGACCATTTTCAAATATCCAAATATACCTACTGCACACCAGATAGTGTACTGAGATAGTTTATACATCTGTCTATTTAAAATATAACCAAATCACATAGTGCTGAGGATGCAGCCCAGCGGCAGAGTGGTTTTCCTGGCAGCCTGTGTTAAGACCTTGGGTTTCATCCATAGTGTCACCAAGATTTTAAGAAAAAAGTTTACAACAATAAAGTTTCTAAATCTATTTGTGCCACCAAATGTGAAGTGCTCATAGATGAAGACTTCCTGGGATCTACCTCGGGGTTACTATTGCGGTAATGAAACACCATGATCAAAAGCAGCTGGCGAGGATGGGGCTTATTTTGCTTACACTAACATGTTTCTCAGGGATGGAAGTCAAGGCAGGAACCTGGAGGCAGGAGCGGATTCAGAGGCCATGGGTAGGTGCTGCTCCCCAGCTTGCTCTCCATGATTTGCCATTTGCTTTCTCACAGAACCTAAGACCTCCAGCCCAGGGGTGGCAGCAAGCACAAAGGGCTCTGTTGCAGGAGCTCCCGCAATAGGGCTTGGCCCTCACCAACCAATCACTCATTAAGATATCCTGCAGGCCTGCCCACTGCCTGGTCTCGTGGAGCATGTTCTCAATTGGGAGTCCTTTCCTTGGATGTCTCCAGCTGTGTCAAGAATCAAATAATTACTCAACTCTTTCATAATTCATTTCTCATTTTTCCTTTTTTCTGGTTTTCCAAGTCAGGGTTTCTCTGTATATCTTTGGAACCTGTCCTGGAACTCACTATCCTTGAAATCACAGAGATCCACTTGCCTCTGCCTCCCCAGAGGATTAAAGGCGTGTGCCACCACTGCCCAGTTCATTTTTCTTTTTTATTAGCATATAATAATTGTACAAAGCAATGTTTATCAGGACATATCTATACATGTATGTAATAAACTTGAGTCACTTTTTTTCCCTTACTGCTTCATACTTAACCCCATCCCCTTCTCTCACTAGTCTCTTAACCTAATAGTCCACTTACAAGGTTAATCTTATTAAGTGGGTAAAATCCAAGATCTTTTATTTTCCAAGCTTGAGAGATCTTTGAACTCCTAAGAAACAAATTGGTATGGGCTATTCTATGATAAAACTATCACCTAATGTTTATTTAAGCCAAAAAAATTGGAGTCAGATATATACAGTTAGTAAAAAAAAAAATGGTTTTTACTCTGTAGTCACATGAGATAAGTTTAAAACCAAGATAAAATATTCGTATTAGCTTTGCAAGGATTTTTTTATATAGCTTCTCTTCTGTGGGGTGTAATTTGCTATCAGTTCATTCCCCCACTACACTACAGAAGCACTATGAATGTTAGCATTGTCTTTGTTTTATGTTAATGTGCCTTATAGTCTTGGAAGGAGTTTGTGGTGAAAGTTAAATGATTAAATTGTAAATTTGTATTTAAAAGTGGGACTGCTCATGTGACTAAAATTTAACTCACTGGAAGGTGGATAAGCCATTATGCTTCATAGTTCATGGATACTAGAATCCAGAATACTTCCCTCAAGGCAGAAACTGTTAATTTTACATTACAAGCTAGGTTGTTGGAGATCCCTTTAAAATATTAGTGATGGGGGGTTGGAGAGATGGCTCAGTGGTTAAGAGGATTGACTCTTCTTCCAGAGGTCCTGAGTTCAATTTCCAGCAACCACATGGTGACTCACAACCATCTACAATGAGATCTGGGGCCCTCTTCAGGGGTGCAGGTACACGTGCAGGCAGAGTATTGTATTCACAATAAATAAATAAAATAAATCTAAAATAAATATTAGTGATGGCACTGAAGAAAACCCCAGTAAACATTCTATTTGATTTCTTAATACTTAATACTTTATGTCAGCCATAACGTAAAAGATAATGTAATTCTTGCAGAATCCTGATTCTAGGTTAAGGTATTTCCTGGTAGATTAAAATATAAAATAGCCTGTTTTCATCTTACAAAATTAAATCTTTCTAGCTTTCGAGTGGAGTGCATGTTTTTGTTGTAAAATGTAATCTTGACTTTAAAAAAATAGGAAAAAATTTACTTATGTAATCTTGAAGGCCAAATTATTGAAGGTTTGATTTTTATCTCAATCTGATTGTTCAGAATTAACCCTTAATGAAATGTCATCAGTGAACTCATCGAATTGGTAATAAGTTGTCATTGTATATATTTTTGACAATAAAATTTATTATATATAGATGGCCGATATGGGATTTATTTCATACTCACGAAGTTTAAAATGTACCACCAGAATCATGGTGCTGGTGGCTTTTATTTTTATTGTGACCCCAGCCTTTAACGAGGTCCTGGTGGTGGTTTTTAATTTGCACTAAAAGCAAGAAATTCTGTAATTTGGCTCCAAGTTGATTTTATAGCCTAGCCGACCAAAACCATAAAGCTGGGTCGTTCGTTATGCTGTGGAAATGGGACTGAGAATTTTGCAGCGTTTGTAGGGAAGTTTTATGTTTTCATAGAAATAGGGAACGGACACTTCTGCTGTAATGCGTATCAAGAAAACGGTGTCCAGCGTTTCGGTGAGTCCTAAGTTTTACGAGGTTTTAAACGAAAGCGCGGCAGCAGTCACTCTGGGGCCCCGCTGCCCACGCTCCCGCCCAGAGGCGAATGTCAGGAGCCTCGGCCCGATTGGTCGGAAACGCTGCTGGGAAATCGGAAAACACCAATGGCTGGGAGGAGGGGCGTGGCCTGGGACGCAGGAGGCGGGTCGGTTCTCCGGTCCCGCCCCCTGATTCTGCTTCCGGGGCGGGATGGTGCGCCACGTCATCTTCGGGCTCCCAGTGCCAGCCGGGCAGTGGATGTTGGGAAGCAAGATGGCGTCCACGGCCAGCATTCGGGAGAGGCAAACAGGTACTCGGTATTTCCTTCTCTGCAGCTTGGGCCCGACCAAAGCAGCGACCTGTCTGTTGGCCGCCTTCTCTGGTTGTTCGTGCAGCTCGGAGTTGAGTTTCTTGAGCTGCTCCACTTTGAGCTGTAAGGAAGAAATGACTTTAGTTTTCCAGCTTTTCCTGTGGTACAGAGCGGCTTGAGTGGGCTGGTTCTGCATTACTGAGCTCCAGGAGGCCATCCCAGCAAGGGCAGGCAGCTGGTCTTTACTTTCCTACGTTGTCATTTAACGAGGACTCTAGATTCGCGTTAATTCATAGTTCAGGTCTCGCAGGATGGCTTGGTTTTCACTTTCAGGTCTGATTTTTTTTTTTTAAAACCGACATTTGCGCCGTAATTACAAAATCTGAGTATTCTTCTCAGAGCTCCTTACTTTATGCCGTGTTCTTTGGACCAGTCTCGGGAGAGCCTGAAGAAAAATGATAATGACTTCCTTCTGCAGCTTGCTGGAAGGGGAGTGGAGACTGTCAAATTAGCAGCGCCCCGTTTCAGTTGTCCCACAGATTAGTAATCTCAAAGTGGTATAAAAGTGAAGCACATTCGTACAGCTTCCACTTAATTCAGAAAATATAATTTATTAATATGAGATACTCCTAATTTTCCTTATTTTCTCTAAGCAACTCTAGTAACTTGATAATTGCGTATTGGTCCCCAAATAATGATTTATAAATAGCTATATACAATATAGTTATGTTATATTTGATTTATATATACTACTTGTGGAGAAGCCTTCTGCCAAAGAGAATAGAAATAGGCCACGAACCATCAAGAATGTTTATAGTTTAATTCTCTTAAAATTATGCTCATTTGTATGAAAAATATTTGGTTACAATCAATACAACATTCCAGAAGAATTTGAACTGTACCTGAAAAATAAGATAAAACTTCGTAGATTTGAATGTAGCATACTGAAATGTGCGTTACGTTTCTCAGTAGATAAATTAGTAAAACCTGTGAGACACAGTAAGGCATAACTTAAATATAGAATAGTCAACAATGGTTTGAGCAGTGCTTGAGAATTCATCTTATTTGCAAAGAAATAGAAACCCAGGTTTTCTTAGCACCTTGTGTCCAACTTAATAAAAGTAAATGATTTTACTACGCAGCAGCAAAACTGTCCTGAATATAGGGAGCCTTTTAAAGGTTGAATTTCTATCACAGTACATTTTAATATGCAGACACTGTAAAACATTAAAATCTAATACTTCATTTTGTCTTTCAGTGGAATAAATTTCATTGCAGCAAGAGTCCACATTTTTTACTATATTGCTTATGCTACATCAGTTATTAAGTTTGTTCCCTAAGTGAATTGTTTCTTAATTTCAGAAAAAATAAAATCCTTTGTGTTACAAAAGTAGAAGTAGCATTTGCTTGATTTCTACAGAGAATATTTTGGAATAACAATCCTCAAATATTCTAGGTAGAAGATGCTCTGATACAAAGTAGTTTGTAGTCAGCTTGGATGGATGAGATAGTAGTTTGTGCACTGAGAATTTATTATTGTTTTAGGTGGTTTCTGTTTTCTAATTTCACAGATGAAGAAACTAAGGTACAAAGGTGTTAAATAGCATACCTGTTTCTTGCTTTGTCCTGAAATACCTCTGTCACCTCAAATACCACCGCTTTGTGAAAACTTCCTTGATGACTTCCTTCTCTTTTCTATCCTCAGTTCAACAGTCAGAATAAGTTGCTTGTTGCTGTTGCAGGTTTTTGTTTATCTTCCTCTCAGTGTTGCACAGCCCACATCAACTGCTCTTTCTCTTATTGTGACCCCATCTGGCCTCTTAATTTTAATTATTATATATGCTGGTATCTTGATCAGTGTTCTGTTGCTTTGAAGAGGCACCACGACTAAGGAAACTCTTATAAAGAAAACGTTTAATTTGGGCTTCTTATAATTTCAGAGGTTTAGTCTGTTACCATGACAGGGGGAGTGGCAGCATGCAGGCTGACTCGGTGCTGGAGAAGTAGCTGCCAGTTGTGCATCCAGACCCCCATGTAGCAGGAACAGAGCGCCTCTGGACGTGGAGTGGGCTTTTTTACCTCAAGGCCCAACCCCAGTGACAGACTTCGGCCAGCAAGGCCACACCTCCAATCCTTTCATATAGTGCTGCTCTCTGGTGTCCAAGTATTCAGACCCCTGAGCCTAAGGGGCCACTTTCCTTCAAACCTCCACAGCTGGTCATTCCCAGGTGGAGGATGAATGCAGGCCACTTGGTATCAGTTAAGGAAAGCTTCGTTCTTCATGTTGCTTATGGAAAACTCCTGTGACTGTCTCTTTTTCTTCTTTTACTTTAACTCAGTTCAGATTTGTCCGTAAGTCATTCCATTTTTCTCTAACTCCGGTAGCTGTTGTCCCCCAGTACAGGCTCCTTGAGTTTGCACAATAACTTTCTGTCTGTAGTTTTTGTTCCCTTTCATTCTTTACAGATGCCGCCTGCACTAAACATGGCACACATTTGCCTAAAACTTTCTAATAGTGTCTTATTTTCATTATGGCATAGTTGATTTCCCAAGTTAACATATGACCTAGTTTCTGCTTACTTTGCCCACTGTGTTCCCTTCCTTGACCCCTCACCCGGATGTTCTCAGGAGGCCTTTCTAATCACTATTTATGATTACCCCACCTCACTTTTCTCCTTTTGTGGTCCCATTCTTCCTCACAGCATTTAGTATGAACACATACATTACATGTTTTATTTATTTTGTAAATGGCCCTCATCCTCAACAAGAATGAAATGAAAACTGCCTGAGGACAGGCCATTTTTATTCATCTGTTTGCCTCTGTGTGATTGACCCCCTATACTTAGGGCAGAATCTAGTACATGATAAGCACTCAGTAAACATGTGTTGAATGACGAGCAAACTGTTCATATAAATGATATTGTTTACTCAGTAAATGAGTGAGGAAAATTTTCTGGCTAAGGGTAAAGCTACCTTAACCAAATGTAAGAATATAGGGTAATGTATTTAGAGCACATAAAGAAAGTTTATCTTTTCCTTTAGAAGCAGTGATTTAAGCACTGGAGTGTTAAATTCTAATGAAGTAGAATTGCATTCATTTATCACTCTTTAAACATATGCCATATGCTTCATTAACAAATTAGCTGTGTTTGAGGCCAGGTGGTGGTGGCACGTGTCTTTAATTCCAGCACTTGGGAGGCAGAGGCAGGAAGAGGCAGGCAGATCTCTGAGTTTGAGGCCAGCCTGGTTTGTGGTGAGCTCCAGGAGAGCTAGGGCTGTTAGACAGAGAAACCCTCTCTCTCAAAAAAGAAAAAAAGAAATGTCTTTAACAAGTTAGCCAAGGCTCAGATTTGGAGAACCTTTCCTAACTGAGCCAAGACAAATGTGAGATTATCTGCTGCGACTGACCTCTCATGACGAGATGGATGAGCATCTGTTAACTCTGGCGAATGTCAGGTGACAGCTTACGTGGCAGCCCAGGCTGTGGTTCTTCCTGCTTTCTGTTGAATGAAGAGTATAACTACTTGTAGAAATAGGGTTTTCTTGTGCCTGGCCATGGGAAGAAAGCACCACTGAGAACACAGTCAACCCCGGAGCACTGTGTCCGTGCTGTGTGTGTGTGTTTGTGCAATGCCACAGCCGCTGTCACTCTTTGAAGTGGGCAGCAGTTGTTGGTAATATGTATTATTGTAGAATCAGCATTTGACAGGGAAAATAAATAGGTTGGACTGGCAAGCTGTTTTAGCAAGTAAAGGCACTTGCCACCAAATCTGATGACCTGAGTTTAAGCCCAGAACCCACACGGTAGAAGAGAACCAACTCCTGTGGTCTCCACTTATATGGCATGACTTATGTGTGGTATGAATTCTAATTGGCCTTAAAAATAAAAACCTGGAGTCAGATATAGGGGTTAATGCTGAAAGAGCAGAGAAACAGACCAGCCAGCCACTAGTTCTTACCTCTACTGAATCCTCAGGCCAAAAGGGGCGATCCTGTTAGTAGGAAACCTCAGACTGGATCCTGGGCTCCTGTCTCCTCCCACCTTATATCCATCCCTCTCTCTGCCCACCCATATCCTTCCCATCTCCACCCCTCTGGTGCTAGGATTAAAGGTGTGAGTCACCACCGCTTGGCTCTGTTTCTCTTTTAGACTGATTCAGTCTCCTGTAGCCCAGAGTAGCTTTGAACTCACAGAGATCTGTCTTCCTCTGTCTCCTAAGGGCTGGGATTAAAGGTGTGTGCCACCACTGCCTGGCCTCTATGGCTGACTAGTGTGGCTAGCTCTGCACTCTGATCTTCATGCAAACTTTGTTCTTTTGTTTGCTTCTTTGTTCTTGTTTTTTTCAAGACAGGGTTTCTCTGTAGCTTTTGGAGCCTGTCCTGGAACTAGCTCTTGTAGACCAGGTGGCCTCAAACTCACAGAGATCCGCCTGCCTCTGCCTTCTGAATGCTGGGATTAGAGGCGTGTGTCATCACCGCCTGGCTGCAAACTTCATTTGTTAAAACACAAACAAAATATCGCCACTTATGTGCATGCACACAAGAATACACAATAAATACAGTAGAAAAAGAGAAAACTTTGTATTTACATAAATACTCTAGCTTTCTTAGCTCTCTATCCATGGTTTCTGCAACTGTGGATTCAGACAACTGCAAATCACAACTATTCTAAGAAAAATGTGTCTGTACTAAATATGTATAGACATTCCTCTTGTCATTGTCCCTTAATGCAGTACAACAAATGACCAGCCGTTTCCATTGGTCTAGGTATTAATAGCTAATCTAACCATGACTTAAGGGAGTCCCCTTAATGGTATATAGCAAATACTATAAACCATTTTGTTTTTAAAAATATTATCAAAGAAAATTTATAATTAAATGAGAGAGACTTGAGCATCCAAGAAAACTTGGTATCTAAGGAAGTTTCTGATGGTGGTTGCCAAACCACCGTTTGAAGTAAACTTTTTTCAGTACTAGTGCTGAGCAGTATCTCAACCTTTACGTGTTTATTAGCTGTTCTTTCAAAGGCGAATGTGCTCCGAGGTTATTTGTTTGTATATCATATAGTGCTGTATTCATAGTTTGTTGTAGACAGAGACTGCACTTTGGTTTCCCGACCACCCAGACCCAAATAATCACACAGAAGCTATATTAATTACAACACTGTTTGATTAATGGCTCAAGCATATTTCTAGCTAGCTCTTTAGTCTTAAATTAACCCATTTCTATTACTCTATGTATCGCCACAAGGCTGTAGTTTACCGATAAGGTTCCTGCATCTTTCTTCTTCAGCAGCTGCATGGCATCTCCCTGACTCTGCCTTCTATCTCTCTGCATTCAGTTTAGTTTTCCTGCCTAGTTCTGTTCTGCCCTGCCTTAGGCCAAAGCAGCTTCTTTATTAACCAGTGGTAATAAAGCATACAGCATACAGAGGGGAATACCACATCATCTTGGATTGCAGATTATTCTGTATTACCTAAAACGCAAATGCATTTAAAAGTCAAAGTAGCCTGGCATGGTGGCACATATCTTTAATCAGGAGGCAGAGGCAGGCAGAGCTCTGTGAGCCCTGTGTACATAGTTATAAGGCAACCAGGGGTACATAGTAAGACCCGCTCTCAAAATAAATTAACAAGTAGATTTCAAGGTATCAGGTTATTTTTCTTTTATTTGTCTTATATCGTGTGTCTTGATCCCATTCATTTCCCATCCCTTCACATCCATCCTCCGCCCCTGCACCCCCACCCAACAAAGCAAAATTAAGAGAAAAAGGAAAAAAATTAAAAGGGGGAGAAATTAAAAGCCTGGTCCTGGGAGCTGCAGTGTGACACAGTGAGTCACCCCATAAACCCCTTTGTCCGTACATCTTAACTCGTAAGTGGTCATTGCAGAGAGTCACTAGTCAGGTTCGGGCCTCTGCTTTCTATTTCACTATCAATATCCTACTCTTGCCTTGGGTTGTGGAGATCCTACTGCTGTGGGCCTGTGAGTCAGGCCCCTTCACGTGCTCCAGCAGATCATAGATGGGGTGGATGCTGGGTCTTGGCCTGGGCAGCTGTAGGGTTGGTCCACCAGCCAGTTCTCCACTGTCCTCACTACCAGGGTGAGCTCTCCAGTGTTGCAGCAGTGAGCTGGGAGTGGGGCCAGTTCTCATGCCCTCAGGCTCGGCGCTCTCACACTTGCAACCTTAGGGCCAGCTCTAGTGTGTTGCCCAGGTGAGGTACAGGGGCCGCTCTCCTGACTACTGCAGCTGGTGAGAGGTAGGGACAACCCTTCCACTCTTAGGACCCCAGGGCCAGCTCCTCCACCTCTCTCAGGCTTTGATGGACGGGAGGAAGGGGAAGGGCATCTCTTGTCCACCCATAAGTAGCCAGTCTTAAATCATCTGATTTATACATTTTCTTGAATACTTGGCCGTCTCAGTTTCAGGTGCTTGCATGCAGGAAGTCGGGTTTACTCTCCAGCACCACTTACAAACTAGGAGGGATGGGCAGTGCATGCCTGCCTGTATCCCGGTATTTTAGGAGGCATAGGCATGGTATTAGAAGGTCAAGATTATCCTCTTGAGACTGACTTAATGAGACTGTAGCTAAAAAAAAAAAAAACCTCACACAGATATATGCATACACAGAGAACACCAGCATGTAGAGTTTCATTTTCCTTAGAAAATGTTTATCTGCTGTGGTCAATGAACAGATGAACAGATGAGCAATAAAAGCCACGTAGCACTGTAACATATAAAGCATGGCTGCTCTGGTTTTTGAAAGTGAATAACTTCAGTCATTATCTAGTACATTATGAAGTCTCATTTTCCCCTAGGACTATAAACTAATTAAGCTGTATAACCTTTGAGTGGATTTATTGGCTTATACTCTGGAGTAACTAAAAAACAGGCCTACTGTAGTGGGTTTCCATATGAAACAGTTAAGTATGCCATAGACAATCTTTGTAAAGATTGTTCTTACCTTTGCTTTCAGCCAAATAGTAGACAACAGTAGCGGTTAGCTATTAAGGCTGTCGCAAGTTCACAGTCAAAGCGATTTCTTTTGACTTTTGTATAAAAGGCAGTGTGGGGCTGTCAGGAGGAACAGAAAGTGCTTTTTCAGGAGTGTGTTTTTTTTTTTTTTTTTTTTTTTGTTTGTTTTGCTTTTGTTTTAGGTTATTTGAGACAGGGTTTCTCTTTGTATCTCTGGCTCTCCTGCAATTTGCTCTGTAGACCAGGCTGGCCGGGAACACACAGAGATCCCCTTCTCCCTCCCTGAGTGTTCAGATTAAAGGTATGCACCCCCGTCGCCCGCACAGTGTCAAGGATCAAACCCATGTGGTCTGAGTAAGAGCTGTACCACTGAGCTACACCCTAGACCCCGGGCACTTTCCACCACTTATTTTGGGACAGGTGCCTTTTTTTTTTTTTTTTTTTGCTTCCTAATGGATGCCAATTGGCTCTTGACGAAATTGTCTTACAAGATCTAGCCTAGCTTTACACATTCAGCCATGTCATTAGTTTTGTTGGCATTCATTTATATATTTTGTTTGTACTGAGGAAACAAACAAAAGCCTGCTCTAGATAACTGATGTAAACTTTGGTTTTCAGTGGCTCTGAAGCGAATGTTGAACTTCAATGTGCCTCATGTTAAAAACAGCACTGGAGAGCCAGTATGGAAGGTAAGAGCTGCGTGGTGCGAACTGTGACCTTTCTCTGAACCCTAAAATGATCGTAAGTGGGAGAAGTTTCTTATAAATCTAAAATTAGTCTGTTTTAATTAGAATTTATGAATATTTTTATTCTCTTTATTATCCCCTAGACAATATAGTTGTTTACATAGAAGTGTGGTATGCAAGAGGATCATGCAAGACATTTATAGTGCTCTGTCATTTTGTAGAAGGACAGTCCTTGATTGTCTAAGGATTTGGTACCTTGGAGGGTCCTGGAACCAAACCCAAGACTGTGTATCTATGTGCCTCCCCTCCCTGTGTATGTCTAGTGGTAGATGAGGTACAGAAGACATTTCCAGTAGTAACTACTGTCAGCGTCTCTGCTCCTGTGTTTTCAAGGCTTGAAAAGTAAGCAAAGGTCACGGGAGAGTAAGCGCTGTGGTAGTGTGGCAGTCGATCTCATAACGACGGCTCTGGGTGAGTGAGGAGTGGAGAGGCGCAGTGGACACAGGCTGTCCGTGCCGTGGGCAGTGTAGAGCAGAACTGCAGAGCCGCTGGTGGAGTGGAATAGGACTCAGGAAACTTCATGCTGGGGGGCGGGGGGAGTTACATTACGGGATATTTATTACTGTAATTCTCCATTTCGTATTTCCTGACCGCGGTTTCTACAGATAACAGACTGCAGAAGTAGAAACTGGGTAAGGGACTACTCTGTATTTAAGGTTTAAATAGAAAGAGTCTTGAAAGATTGAACACCTTTTAGAGCCACAGCAGAAAAATTGTAGCTTCTCTTGAGGAAATTTCTGGCATTTAAAAATAGCATGTACTAACAATAGCACAATTCATTTCACCCCAAGCAGTTTCTTTCTCTTTAAAGAGTCACTTCGGACAGTTGGAAACCCAACTATTGAAGATCTCATTTGTTAGCCCAACCTCCACAGCTAACAGAGTTAGGCTGACATGGAGTTCTATATTCAGGGACATTGGTTTTATTTGTGGTTGATATTATTAAGACATTGCTTTGAACTGTAGGCTAGGCTGGCCTCAGACTCACTGCGGTCCCCCGCGGTCCCTGAGTGTGCTATTGCAGGTGTGAGCCACTATATCTGGCTTAGGGACTTCACTTTTTAAGTCAATATCTATTTTGCCTAAGATGCTTAAATTCCTGAATTGTCTTTATAATGTTGGAACTTGTGATATTTTAGGGGTTTTATTTTATGTGTATGGGTGCTTTCCCTACATATATATGTGTGTACCATGTGAGTGCCTGGTGGTTGCCGAGGCCAGAAAAGGATGTTGGATCCCCTGGAACTAGATTTGCAGATGGTTGTGAGCTGCCATGTGAGTGCTGCGAATCAGACCTGGGTCCTCTGAAGAGCAGCCAGTCTCTTAGCACAGAAATGAACCTCCAGCCCTGTACTGTAGTTTTAAAAGGGGCTAAGATTTTATCTCATCTTTACAGGGTCTTAGAAAGGATATATATGGACTAATATGAAAAAAATAAGTCAAGTGTGAATTTGCTGTATGTTCAAAGTTCTTTCTTTCTTTTTTTTTCTTTTTTTTTTTTTTTTTTTTTTTTTGGTTTTTCGCTGTAGCTTGGAGCCTGTCCTGAAACTAGCTCTTGTAGACCAGGCTGGTCTCGAACTCACAGAGATCCACCTACCTCTGCCTTCCCAGTGCTGGGATTAAAGACATGCGCCACCACTGCCTGGCTCAAAGTTCTTTCTTTCTTTTTTATTTTATTTTTTTAAAATTTATTTATTATGTATACAGCATTCCTCCCATGTATGTCTGCAGTCCAGAAGAGGGCACCAGACCTCATTACAGATGGTTGTGAGCCACCATGTGTTTGCTAGGAATTAAACTCAGGACCTTTGGAAGAGCAGGCGATGCTCTTAACCTCTGAGCCATCTCTCCAGCCCCCTCAAAGTTCTTTCTTAAAGGCTAAAATAAGCACTTTGTAGTCTGATATTTTTGGTTTTTCAAGACAGGATTTCTCTGTAGCTTTGAAGCCTGTCCTGGAACTAGCTCTTGTAGACCAGGCTGGCTTCGAACTCACTGAGATCCACCTACCTCTGCCTCCCAAGTGCTGGGATTAAAGGCATGCACCACTGCCACCTGGCTGTAGTTTGATTTTTAAACTTGGAATATTTTATAAAAAGTTTCTAAAATTGTTGCTTTATTTAAAGCTAACTATTAATAATGTTTTAAAGAATACATAATTATACGGATGGTCATTTGAGTAGTGGTGGAAGTACGAAACTAAACATGGAAAAGAATTCAATATACTGATTACTGAATGAAATTGTCTTCAATGTTATCTTAATGTGGGTTCTCAGTTTTCACAGTTGGCTGTTCATTAATAACAATGTTTAAACAAACCACTTTTTTAAAGGTACTCATTTATGACAGATTTGGCCAAGACATCATCTCTCCTCTGCTGTCTGTGAAGGAGCTGAGAGACATGGGAATCACTCTGCATCTGTGAGTGTTCGCGGGTTTCTAACAGTGCATTTATCTTCATGTTTATTGAGAAAAAATTATTTCTTTGGCCACCTTGAAGTGAAATTTTTAAGGTCTGTTTGCAGAGAAAATTAATGTTAGGCTACAGTACCTATGCAACCTTCTAAAGTTAAAAATAGTCTCACTTTGAGGCCATATAACTCCAGAATTTAAGTGTATTTTGTTTCCCAGTATGTTTGGCTGATCTCTGAAGAAAAAGAACTAGTGCTCTTTGGCATCCCACAACCTCTAAAAGATTTCGCCTAATTTAAATATACTTTAAAAGAATCTAAATTAGTTCATCAGTAACGTGAGCATTTTAAGTGTTTAAATAAAGTAATAGCCATGAAATCATTGCTTTCTTGATTGCTAAGTTTAATTGTCTGATGCGTTGATGATAAATTGCACTACTGTATAGACACCTGCCTCTGCCTCCCAGTCCCGGGATTAAAGGCGTGCCCCACCACTGCCCGGCTCTTAACCTGACTTTTTAACAAGCACCTGAGGGGGGACAGTGATTTGTTGTCATTTCTGTATGCTAGCCTTTTGCACTCGGACCGGGACCCCATTCCAGATGTTCCTGCAGTGTACTTTGTGATGCCGACCGAAGAAAATATCGACAGGATGTGCCAGGTGACAGAGGGATTCTTATTTTATCTGAAACCTAAGATTACCTGATGGTTTGAATATCAAAACAGACTTATTTCTTTTAAAAACACAAATCTTAGATGTTCATTATAGAGAATCATAAATTCCTTTACCAGCTTCCACTTTGGCTTTTTTATACTATCTTTTAATTTTAATAGAGCAGATTCATGTTTTTTGACTGGAGAAAATTTTATCAGTAAAACACTAAGTCTGGCCTTTATAAATCTCCTTTCTCTGACAGTGACAAGCATGGTTCCCGACAGTGATATTTTCTATATGTTTTAATAAATGAAGCTTGCCTGAAGATCAGAGGGTAAAACTAAGCCACTAGAGGCCAGGCAATGGTGTCACAGGCCTTTAATCCCAGGACTACAGGGGAATAAAAGACTAAAGGAGACAGGCTAGGGGCTCAGTCTGCAGTCACCCAGCCTTGATAGAGGGAAGACTTCTCTAGTGGCATGGCTCTTTTGCTTTTCTGATCTTCAGGCAAGCTTTATTTATTAAAACATGACTAAAGTATCGCTGTAGTTCCCAGTAGCAGTTAGTCCGTCTGCCCCTCGGCTTGAACACTCTTCACCTTTGCTACACCACTTGTCCTCACACATGCTCTAGCTCGCAGTTAGACATCTTAAAATTGGTCACATAAAATTGTAATAACATTAAATCTTAATGTACATTCATGTATGCTTGAAAATGCCTACTACATCTTATATTTGTGGAAATATTTAGATATCCATGCCTAATGTTTAAAAATATTTTAAAAAATGATTACGAAATTGTACAAATTAATTCTGCTTTTGGGTGAAGATAAATACTTCTAGAGTAAGTATTTGGAATGAACACATCTGTGTACAATGAAAGAATTACTTCTTAGGTTATATGACCAAAGAAATCCAAATATAATCAGCATTTAATTATGTTAGATAGTATATTAGCTACTCATAGATTTAAAATACAACAGCTTGAGACAGGGTTTTTCCATGTTTCCCAGCTGGCCACACTCCTGTGATGTCCTCAGTCTCCTTAGTACATGGTTCTGGGGCTGCCACGTGGTGCTGTGTACTTCTGTGTATTCAGAAAACTGCAGGTCGAAGGTGTCAGTTTTGTACTATATATAGCTGATGGGATTTGGTTGATAATATACTTGTATAACATGGATTATTAAGCTATATTTCAGTGGCCAAGTAGCTGGCTTGTCATTACTTTATTCTCATAGAGTTTGCTTTTATCATTTATTTATTCTGTCTTTCAAATGTGTGTCATCTCCTCCAAAGCCTGGCGTTTAGTATAAGAGCTTTGTATTTACTGGTTCCCTGTCTACTCTCAGAGTGACAAATTCATTCATTATATTTATAGGATCTTCGAAATCAGCTCTATGAATCCTATTATCTAAATTTTATTTCTGCAATTTCAAGAAGTAAACTGGAAGACATTGCAAATGCAGCATTGGCAGCGAGTGCGGTGACACAGGTCGCCAAGGTAAGAGTCACTTGACTGAGTGCATTGTTAGTAAGAGCTAGCCGTGTCCGAGAGCTATTGTTACAGCTAACCTACGAAATAGTTAGACTTAAGTCTTCAAAAATGAGTTTATTTAAGTTGTCTTTAAAGTAGGAAAAGTAAAGCAGAGTAGAAGAATTTACTACTCACTGACTTGTGAGACAGAAATGAGAAGTAGATCCAGATTTGTATCCTGCTGAGATTCATGGGATCCTTGGAGCTCACTTTAGAAATAAGTTGGCAGTCTTGTTTTACATTGCTTGTGTTCACGTGGACAGTCCGTCCACACATCATCTCCAGACCTTCTTATTTAGGAAAGCAGGTCCAGAGAGTCCAGAGAGTGTCCTAGAAGGGTGAAAATGTGCAGCAGGCCAGCGTTCCTGCGCGTTCTCATCAGCTCCCACTGGGGTTACAGGCGCACTCTCAGATAACCATGACCTTACCCTGCTGCTCTGTGTGCCTCTTGAATTTCGAGAGGGCACAAGTTAAAGTTGTGGAGATTGTGTGGACAGGAGGGATGAAGTGTGCATTTGCACACACCCTCGGTACATCTTAGAGAGAGCCCGTTGCTGTTTGTGAGTGCCTTTGAAGGCTCCTTCCTGTGTAGTGTTGTTTAGAAATTCTCATTCATTTCATACAGAATCATAGGAACTCTTTTCAGTTTTTAGCTAAATTTAGTATCTTTCAGGTAGTTTTTTAGAATATTTTTAAAATTTTATTTGTGTCTCTGTGTATGTATGTACAGATGTAGGGACCAGAAGAGGGTATCAGATCTCCTGGAACTGGAGCTATGAGCAGCTGTGAGCCACCTGATGTGGGTGCTGGAACACTAGCTCTGGTCCTCTGGGTAAACAGATTGGCCTCTTAACTGCTGAGCCATCTGTCCAGCCCTTGGTAGTTTTTTTTTACCTTCTGGACTTGTCCAGAACTGCAGTAACTTCCCTGGTGCATGTGTAAGGGCTATGGTGCAGAAACAGCTGCTGTGTGAGTGTGAAAGACACCTGGTCACAGATTAGAGGAGGATACATTCCTATCACAACCACGGTTTTCCTTTTTACAGCTGTCTAAATTTTGTTTTCTGAAAATAATACTCTCTTTATTGCCCCAAATTTGTTTTCATTGTTTTAAAATGTTTTTGTTTCTTTGTTTTTTGTCTTTATTATTCTTAACCCCCTTTTTTAAAAAAAAAAAAAGACATTTTAATTTATGTGTCTGTGTGTGTGAATGTGTGCCGCATGTGTGTGGGTGCAAGTGGAGGCCAGAGGAGGGAAGGAGCTATAGACAGCGGTGAGCTGTCAGCCATGGGTGCTAGGAATGAACCCTGGTCCTCTGGAAGAACAAGCAAGCACTTTTAGCCACTGAGCCATCGCTCCAGCTCCTGTGCCTAACTCTTTACACTTATGTAGGCAGGCATCCTGCTACACGTATAATTTTTAATTATTGAATTTAATTATAACTTTTACTATTTTTGTCATTTAGTGATTCAGCCAAACTAAATTTTTAGTATTGCTGTATACTAAAGTTGGTTCATAAGGCTTTTGTTTGTTTGTTTCTAGGTTTTTGACCAGTATCTCAATTTTATTACTTTGGAAGATGACATGTTTGTATTATGTAATCAAAATAAGGAGCTTGTTTCATATCGTGGTACGTAAAGACACAAACACTACAAGTCATTTGTAATGTTACAAAATGAGTGGCGTGCTGGGAGAAAACAGTGATTCTGAATGTGTTTACAGTAGTGTATCCTAAAGTACAGAGGAGAGAGAGCCTCAGCCTAAATTGTCGTAGATAAATAAGACAATAAATTTGTTTTGTAGTGCAAGTAAGTACCAGTTCTCTGGCCTGCTAGCAATCCCCAGAACAGCTTGTACTAATGATTGGCTCCTGTCAAATGAGACAGTGTTTCCATGCAGGGGGAGCTAGCTCTCTAGTACCTTGACCTTAGACAAAAGTCACGTGCTTACTTCTCTGTACTTCCTTCAGTTCTGGCCCAGATTGTGAGCTGTCTGGGACAAGGCAGCATCATTCTTTTGGCTCACTGAGATCTGTCATTTGTTTTCTTATTGAGATTAAAGAAAAATTTTAAGAGAGTATATATATATTGGAGACAAGGTCTTGTTTTGTAGTGTAGGCTGACCTCAAAGTTGGGCTTCTCCTGCCTCAGCCTTCCAAAGGACTTGCAGGTGTCTTCGCTGCCATCCTGGGCTTCTGTGAGATTTCTGATGGTGGTTTTTATTCACAGAAGTCTGTTTGTATTGTGCTCATTTTTCAGACTAATTACCACCTAACTTTGTATTTGAAATCTTGTTTCCCATAGCATTTACATTAAACTTAGGAATTTTATTTATAAATCTAATAAAAATTAAAACAGATGTCTTTAATTTTTTCCTGGACAATTAAATTTCCCAGACAAGCCTGCTGTCTGTCGGTCCTGCTTATCAAGCGTGGTTAGAACACGTCACTGCTTAGTTCCACTAAGTACTCACCACTGCGTTTATCAGTATGTATGTCATTCTTCTTTTAAAAGTGATTCAGCCCATCCAGGCAAATTTACAAGTCTATTGAGTAAAACTGCTGAACATTAAGTAAATAAAAATAACTAAACTTGAATAAATATGAAGTCCCTTAAATACTTGTACAGTAACACTGAATAGAATTTTTATTCCTGTCTTTTTACTTCTAATGGCTGCTAGCATTCTTACCCAATACAATAAGCACACATCTCAGTCAAATGGAGCTCATCCAAGACACGGGAGCTGGAAGTCATTCATCGGGTTGGCGTTCCTGATGGGACTTTTGCCAGCTGCTCAGGTTGCTGCTCATAGACGTGGCCCTGGCATTTAGGACCCAAGAGCTGTGCTGCTGCAGAGATTTGACTCATGCTTGGCGATGGCGCAGAGTTCATGTTCAAGTGTTCTCCAGAGCACTTGTTTCATGCGGTGTGACTGGATGACAGTCAGCGACACCTCAGCAAGAGCGTGTGTCCTTGGATCTTGTACGGCCTGGTGGAGTTACTGTCTTTTTCTTCTCTGCTTGGGCAGTCCCCTTAGGGACTTGGGTGCCCAGTTTCCTCTAACGCTGATCACATTACACGGTTTTTATAATTCACGTCGGTATCTGCATGTTGTTCTGTATGTGCAAGCTTTATAAAGGTGTAAATTTTGATTGCCTGTGTTGTCCTCTCTCTTTTAGCCATTAATAGGCCAGATATCACAGACACAGAAATGGAAACTGTTATGGACACTATTGTTGACAGCCTCTTCTGCTTTTTTGTTACATTAGGTACGTTTTTAAGTCTGTTCCTTCAACGTAACTAATCACTTAACTCATTTGGAAATATTATGTACTGCAAATATTTTTTTTTTATTTTTGAAGTCAGGGTCTCATTATGTAGTTCTAGCTGTCTTGGAACTCACAGAGATCAGCCTGCCCCTGCCTCCCCATAATGAAGTTAAAGGTGTGCACGATCACGTCTGGCTATAATACTGTTCTAACCTGTTATGTAGAGAAGTTTCTCCAAAGTTGAGAGAAAGCATGCATTCTATAATAGTAAAATAAAAATGCTTCTTCTAATAACAATATGAGTTAGCATTCAGATCTATTTTATTTTCTTAAGATGAGTTCTCATAAGCCCAGGCTGGCCTCTATGTAATGTAGGCTAGCCTCCCAAGTGCTGAGCTTACAGACACATATCACCATAACCAGCTCAGCAGACCTTCTGAGTTAGCTCCCTAGATACTGTTGGTAATGCAGCTCCTTACCGTACTGTTGAGGTGGTTTGTTGGTGGTTCCTCCCTGTTGTCGGCCAATTTCTAGTTGTCTTTAGTTTCTATCATAGAAGCTTTCAAACATTTCTGAGTAGACAGGTCTGTGCATGGTAATTATCAAGACAAATACAAAAGCTTTCAGAAAACACAGAGGAAAACTTGTACAAATTCTTGGGCTCCTTCCTTGTAGAGATCCATCCTCCGTTACATCTTAGCCAGCAAGTTCCTGTGTTTTTTGTTTTATATCTATCTATCGATCGATCGATCGATAGATATAAATTTTGTTTTTGTTTTTTGAGACAGGGTTTCTCTGTGGCTTTGGAGCCTGTCCTGGAACTAGCTCTTGTAGAACAGGCTGGCCTCAAACTCCCAGAGATCCACCTGCCTCTGCTTCCTGAGTGCTGGGATTAAAGGTGTGCGCCACCACCACCCAGCTTGTTTTGTATTTCTTTGTAGCCATGTACCTCTGTTTTGTTTTGTTTTGTTTTGTTTCTAAGAGTGTTACCTCCATTAGGTTTTACATGTATTCTCACTACCCTGCAGGGGACTCAGGTTTTGGTTGTTTGTTGGTTGATTAGATTTTATGTATTGAGTGTGAAACCCAAGGCTGTACCAGGTAGACAATGACCTCCAGGGCTGTGTCTCCAGCCTTTGTGTTTGTTCTCATTGTTAAGAAAACTGCAGGTGTATTACCTGTAGTCCTGCTGTCCTGGCCACTCTCTAGTCTTACCTGTGGTTGTGGTTGTTGTTAACAGATAGCAGGAGTTATACTTTAAAGCACTAGAGTGGAACAGATGTACAAATGATAATTTTTAGGACACTCTTAATAATATCCAATTTTTGCCTTAATACATACTAAACAGTAAATAGAAAGCAATCTAAAGAAATTGTTGTTGATTTTTTATTTGTTTGTTTGTTTTTCTCAGAGACAGGTCTTCCTATGTAGCTTGAGCCCATCTTGAAGCTCTGTCTCCTCGCTCCTGCCTTCTGAGTGCTGGAATTGCAGCCTCCTTGCCCAGATGGCTAATTCTGTACTTCTTCTTTTTTTCTGTTTTTGGTTGGGCGTGATTCTGTTGAGGTACAGGATCTCATATAGCCCAGTCTACCTGGTCTGGAATTCTTGAATTTCTTGTCTCAACTTCCCAAGGGCTGGGATAAAGGCATGTGTCACCATGCCCAGAATTTGTACAAGTTTTTTTTTTTAATTTTTATAACAAGCTTGCATAATCCAGGCCATCAGAGGAGAAGTTTTTAAAAATTAATCAGTATTTTCACTTGACAGTATGCTTCCCTGGAAAATGAGATGCTGCCATGGCAACACATGGGGATCGTAGAAGATAGTCTATCTGTCTCCATGCGTGAAGTCTTCCTAGAGTGGTTGCGCCTTAGGTAGATCCTTCACTACGTCATAAGGAAAGAAATGAGGAGGTCCAGTGAGTTGAGGCCATGGGAAGAGACATTTAGGGTCACTTCACAATAGTAAAGAATGTGTTTGCTATAATCATTTAAGTTGGTTTTACAAAGGGATAACCATCATTTGCTATTAAATTATTATTAGTAACAGTATAGTAGTCCCAAACTGTTGTAGTCCCTAAGCTCTTTTTATTATTAAAGTAACTTCCGTGACTAGAGGTCGACTCATCCTTGGAAACTGCAGTTGGAGGTCCATATGCTGGCGTAGTCCATCCCTGCTCCAGTTTAAAGTCCTCCTCTTCTGGCTCTGCTTATGGGTACAGAGAAGTTTAATTTCTGAAATCTTGCTTTCAGTCTTGAGATTTCCCAGTCCTGTGTCTAACCTGAAATTGTTTGCATCTTCACATCTGCTAATTTAAAGTATACATTTTAATTAGTAAGGTCATTGTTAACGTTTTTTTATTAAAATAGGTGCTGTTCCCATTATCCGATGCTCAAGAGGAACTGCCGCAGAAATGGTGGCAGTGGTGAGTCTCGGCCTCTGAGTGCAAACACAGCCATGTGAGCTGCTCTCGCAAGCGGGTCAGATGTCTCTCTCAAGAGTCTGGATAGTGGTATCATATGTGACGTACCAATGCAGAGATTTGGTTACTTTGGGACTCCCCATCCCCACCTCCCCAAATGAAAGGCCACCTCTGTGCATGTCTCTGCAGCAGAGTAAAACCGCCAACTGTGCGTGCTGTCCTAGTCCGCACTGCACTTTGTGACATGCACTTTTGCAGGTTATTTTACACTTACCTTCCCCAAATTATTCTGCATTTAGCTTCTTTTAGTAAGTGCTTATTAGCAACAAACACAGCTTTAATATTGAATTAAAGAGAATTTCCTTTAAAGATTAAAAGAGGGATTAGGAGAAACAAAGAATTCCTTCAAACAAACAAACAAACAAGCCTGCAGTGTACACGGCACGGAAAGAGGTGGTATAATGAGCTGGGCCTTCCGTACCCTACACTTCTTGCCATCCCCGCCCTTCCAGACCAGACTTTTCTCTTTACTTCAGTCGTGCTAAGAGAGTGCTGGTCATACTGAAGAATGTTTATTAGTGATACCAGGGTTGAAATACATTTAAAAAAAAAAAAAAAAAGAAAAGAAAAGAAAAAAATTGGGTTTTTTGAGTGCAAGTTACGATGATATTGAAATAGTTAAAATATTTAGGTTCTGAATTACTACTTTATAAAGAAAGTCAAAGTTTCTTGATTATGTACTGAAACATTGAGTTACCTATTTAATATCATAAGAAAGTATTAACAGTTCATCTAAAATTTGATTTTCAGAAACTAGATAAGAAACTTCGGGAAAATCTACGGGATGCAAGAAACAGCCTTTTTACAGGTGACCCACTTGGGACTGGCCAGTTCAGGTGTGTGTGGCTGTTAGTTTCTGTTTTGATTTCCTTGTGTGATAAGAATGCTTTTATCATCAGAGAATGATTTCTTACTTTTTTATCTGGTGTCAGAATCAAGGTTTTGACTTAACTTGAAGCATAAATAGATACAAATAGAAATTATCTTCTTTCAGTAGAAATGTCTCCATACGCTTCCATCTGTAGAAGGCTTTCTGTTTACATGGCTTCCAAGGTTTGAGGCTACTTCCTCTCAGGGATCAATCTTCTTAGTTATAAGGAAAATGAACATCCTGTAGTTCCTGTTGAAACACTAATAACTTGCAAGGTATTTCTGTCTTCGGCTGAGCAAGTAATGCCAAAGTCGCTGACTGTTGAATGCCTGTTGAGTAGGAATGCTGAAAACCCATGCACAGCAGAGTGCATTTTGATTTTATCAGTGGGAAGCATTGTTGAAAGAAGTAGAGAAACTTGCTGCAATGTCTAAGAATTATTTAAAGAAGAGACAATTTTATAAAGTGAATTCTCACCTACAGATTTGGCTAATTAGTAAGACCTGTCAAAGCAGAAATAGCTGTCCGCTAGCAATGAAAGCATCATCTACTTGTTCATATGCAGTAACTGAGTTCTTAGCCTGGTGCACCGCCGCTGTCGGTACTTCCCGTGCTGACGGGCCATCTCAGCTCTCCACTCCCTCACGCCTCATCTGCCTTCCTTGACCGTCCTGAGTATCATTCGTCTGTTGTCATTGTTTGTTCTTCATACTCATACCTTACTGTTACTATTAAGTCTCCTTTCTGTGCTGTACCGTGTGCCCTAGGAACCAATAAAAGGGCACTGCTTTATTTGGTGAAGTTTACTTTCATCACAGTATTAAGGCATTTTATCATGGTTGAATACGTTTTGAGTTATTTTAGCAGTTTGTTGGATGGGTGTTAGTTATGTTTAAATCCAACCATAGACTAGTGGTTGTCAGCCATCTTGATTCTGCTGCCTGTAGACATGTGGTGAAGTCTGGAGACATGTTTAGTAGTCTTAACCAGGTGTGTGCCTCCAGAATCTAGTGGTGTGTTGTAGCATGTCGAGAAGCATCTTAGAATGCTAGACTTGACCATGCACACCACAAACCATGGTGAGCAAATTGTGTCAGGAGTACCACAGTGAAGAAACCCTACTGTAAGCCATCTTCCTCCCTCTTCACGTGCTCTGGAATAATAAACTGCACTCAATAGTAAGGCCATCACTAACGTTTAGTCTGGAGTCAGTGCAGTTAGGAAGACCCCCTGGCCTATGCTGGTGGGGCAGAGAGGCACTAATGTGGTCCTGGCGTAGGCGGAGACCTGCGTGGCTAATATGAGCAGGTAGAGGTGCCCGCAGCTAACTGTAGTAGAGATGTTATGTGTTCCACAGCTGTAGTAGCAGCTGCTCGTATCAAAATGGCACACTGGAAGATACTAGGAAGTTTGAAATGTGTACATTGCTTTCACATTTATATGATGTTCTGACACATTTGCAGCTTCCAGAGGCCCTTGTTAGTCCTTGTCGACAGAAACATTGATTTGGCAACGCCCCTGCACCACACTTGGACATACCAAGCCCTGGTACATGATGTGCTGGTAAGAGTCTACATACAGCACTTTTTATTGGAATGTGGTAAATTCAGTGGTTTCCTTCATTTTAAACTAACATTGTGGCTACAGACACAAAATTAAGTGGGATAAAACTGAAAAATATGGATAAAAATAGTGCTGTAGATGCTGGAGAAGTAGGGCTGGATCCAGGGTCTGTAAGTATAGGGTAAATTAGTGCATTGTTGGCAGTGATGGGGAAGAAGCAATGAAGGAAGTTAAGCGGCCATATTTTCATGTTAAGTAAGTAAAATTTAAAAATTGAAATCATTTCCTTTAGAAAGAAAAACTAATTCCTTTTTCAGTTAAACTTCATTTAATAGTAAAATTGAACAGCATTTTTGTTATCCATTATGTTTTCTGAAAAAAATTTTAATTGCATGCTTAAAATTTGATATTTGACTATTTTCACAATCATCCACTAAATATTTGTTATGTAATGTATAGAAATAAAGCACAGCCCAACCTTCGTAAATACACATGTACGTAATTTCTAGAAAAACAATAATAAGACAACAGTCTCCACTTTATAGACAGGAAGTGAGTGCAAGAAAATACAACCTTGAGGTTCAAGGCCTGCCTGGGCTAAGTAGTCCAGGACAACCTGCAGCCACAAGTGAGACCTTGAAAGAGAGAGAGTTGAGAGAATTTGAACCCAGAACATTAGCTCTAAGACAAGCATGCTAGTTGACAAGCTTCCAGGGCCATAGCCTAGCATCCTCATCACAAGATTCCATATGATGCCATATGGAGAGGAAACGAGGGCACACAGCAGTGCATTTCCTTGAAACCAAGAGAGTTTAAAGCATTTGCGTAAGTAAATCACATGCAGGAGTGCTGGTAGAAACTGTCAGTTCTACCTATGCCACAACTCGGGAGAAGGTCAAGGGAATACTGGTTAGCCATTCAATACAGAAAGCAAAAGAAAGGCCGGCGGTGGTGGCGCACGCCTTTAATCCCAGCACTCGGGAGACAGAGGCAGGCGGATCTCTGTGAGTTCGAGACCAGCCTGGTCTACAGAGCTAGTTCCAGGACAGGCTCCAAAGCCATAGAGAAACCCTGTCTCGAAAAACCAAAAAANCTACAGAGCTAGTTCCAGGACAGGCTCCAAAGCCATAGAGAAACCCTGTCTCGAAAAACCAAAAAAAAAAAAAAAAAAAAAAAAAAAGAAAAGAAAAGAAAAGAAAAAGCAAACCAGAGAGCCTCGGAAATGAGACAAGAAAGCCTATCATAAGAGGCCAATTGAGAGGGTGAGTGAATGGACAGATGTTTTGGACCCAGGCTTCCGCAGTGATTAAACACACACAAGTATTCCTGTCTTCCTGCAGTTGCATTCTAGTGAGAAGAGACAGGTGATAAATAAACAAAATACGTAACATTCAGAAAGTAGAAAGTACCCTAGATGAGAATAAAGTGCTGATGAACAGGACTGAGATTTTTAAACCAGATAGATCTTACGTATAAAATGACGGGTAACGATGATCTAATATAATAGAAGGAATATAATAAACTGTATGGCTTCATGGAGACAGAGCACTCTAGGTAGAAAGATTCAGGAGTGTCTGAAAAGTGGCATGGTAGCCTAGTAGCCACGGTGAAGTAGTATGGGGGTCAGGTAGAAGGAAGCAGAAGAGTACAGATCGTCGACTTAATTTGAGCAGCATGAGAAGTCACGTGTCAACTTGAGCCAAAGCTGTTTAAGCGGTCATGCTAGCTGTTTTGTTGGGGGTGGAAGAATTGGGAGTCCAGGGTTATTCTCAGCTACACAGTAAGTCCTAGGAAGCTTTAGATACATGAGACCCAGTCTTAAAAAACTAAGCAAAAAAGAAGGAAGAAGGAAAAACAAAAGACAAGTTTAGGGTCAAAACCTGTTGAGCAAGTTTAAGACAGATTTCAAAGAGAATAGTTTTAGTTCCATACTTTTTTTTCCTGACTAGAGAGTTGGAAAGGAGAGTGATTGCTGGAAGGATAATGTGAGGTCCAGAAAAGTGAGGGAAAGTCATCATATTTGTGAACCAATCAAGAAAATAGTTAATGATGTAGAAAGTGTGTCCAGCAGGGGGCAGTAGCAAGTAATAGAGACCTTGGTTTTAACATTTGGGCTATATCATTCTTTGTTGTGGGGACTTCTTAGACATTATGTTTGCCATCATCCCTGGCCTCGGTCATTCCTCCATATACCTGTAATACTCCCTCAATTTAACAACCAGAGTTTCTTCCCACCGTACCAAATGTACCCTGGGGAGAAGAGGTGGGAAATGGTAGTATCTGCCTCTGATTGAGAGCAACTATTACTGACTAGCCAAGTGAGTTTCCAGATTGGAGTGGTCTAGGGAGGAGGACAAGTAAACCAGTTGGAGAAGCAAAGAAGACAGACAGTCCCAGGTCCAAAATTTGGGGGCGGGGAGCAGAGAAAATTATCTCCAACTGAAAGAGGTAGCTGTTTGGAGTTCAAATAGAGAACAAAACCACAGGTGTTTAGAGCGATGTTCAGAATGGCTTTTCCTGGTAACTGAGTTTCCAGCGAGTGTAGCAGCGGGATTTCCAGACAAGGTGCGGATGGGAGATGGGGCCTGAGAGAGGGAGAGGTAAAGAGACATACAGAATGGGCATGTTGAGCATCTTAGTTGTCTCTACGACTTTATCAGTAGCCCCCAAACTGTGGTGGGGACCCAGAAGTGAATGGTCTTAGTAAAAGCAGGCCCTTTAGGGGTCACCTCTTCTCTCCTGCATCCGATGGTGTGGAAGCTCTCTAGATCTCTGAGATATCTTGTGATCTTTTCTTATTTTATTTTTGGTTTTGTTTTTGTTGTTAAAACAGGGTTCTCCGTATAGTCCTGGCTGTCCTGGAACTCACTCTGTAGAATAAGCTGGTCTTGAACTCAGAGATCTGCCTGCTTTGCCTCCTGAGTGCTGGGATTTAAGGCATGGCCACCACCGCCCTGCTGGAATCATTTCCAATTTCTAAATTTGATGCATTCCTGGGTTCCTTGACTCTCCTAGGTGTAGGAAATTGAAATACAAAGTCCTGTGAGTTTGAGAAGTAAGACATAGATGCCCATAATTTCAGCAGGAAAGATTACTGCCCAGTCCTCGTTAGAAGACAGGAGCGTATACCTGAACAAGGCTAACACGGGTTCCTAACGAGGTCTCCTCATCCACGAGGAACAGAGTTTTTGTGCTGCCCACTGATGCACTTGTTTCCCGCACGTCCTGTAGTCACTACCGGATTGCTGAGAGCCTGGGGACAAAGCAGACATGGTGGCTCCCACTCTTACTCTAGCACTTTAGAGGGAGAGGCAGAGAGGAATGAGTGGATGGCCAGCTTATTTTTCCTAGGGTCATCTTGTGATAAAGTTGCAGTCTCGTAGAGATTGCTTAATAAACTACACAAGTTTCAGGGACCTACTTCTGCACATGGTATTGTAGTTTTTAAATTTTTATTTGTGTAGTTTTTTGAAGCAGTCTCACATCATAGGTTGATCTGGACTTAACTGACAGCAGTCCTCCTGCCGTCAGCCTCCCAAGTGCCAAGGGTGCACACACGCACCACACGCCCTGCTTCGTACCATTTCATTATGAACGGACTGTAAGCACGAGCCACAGGCTAACAGATTATAACTGTGCCGTTATTCGGCCTGAAGGGAACACCTCAGTGAACGTGCACTGTGAATCTTGACAGCGCCCAGAGACACGAATGGGGAGAAGAGAAAGCCTTGCCTGGAGAGTTAGGTTGGCATGGTGCCAGCCACGTGATGGGGGAGCCCCTGTATCAGAAAAAGCACTTGGGCTCTGGCTGGCATCTGCTGGGAGACAGAAAAGACGAAGGAAAACTCAGAAAGATAAGACTGACCCAACAGAACACCATGGCGGCTTGAAAGGACTCTTATTTATTGAATTTTTTTTTAAAACTACTCACTTTGTAATTTTCTTCAGAGTTTTCAGAAGTCTTAATAATTAATACCCATTGTGTCCACAAGATGGAGTAAAACTTCTAGTTTGCAAACAAAGTTGAAGTTTGATTTTTTTATCATTTACGTTTGTCTGAAGTAGCCTAAGCCATTGATAATTATTTATATATTAGATCTTGGAAACAATTGTGGTAATTGAGACAGCTTCCCTGCATGTTAAAATGGTTAGTTTTTAAATTAAATTTTTTTGTAATGGGAAATATACTCTTAAGACAAAAAACCTTTGTAATACCCCTTCCCTTTGTGAGAATATAAGAACCAGATAAATGATTAGGCAGTTGGGGGTTCCTTGAGCCTCAGCACTTGGCGGGTGGATGTGGCTGTCGTCCTGGGCGAGTGCTCACCAGGGTCAGCATGGCAGCTTCTCCAACAGAGCTTTGTTCTCACCTTTTACACAGCGCTCCTGATGTAACTTTCTGTGCCGTCTCTGTCTTCTAATCACTTAGTGAAAATATTGTTAAGTTTGCTTTATTGCTGTTGTGCTCCTCTCTTACATTTCCTCGCTGCTTAGTCAATATCATGTAAGAGTCGTCTTATGTGATAACAGAGCATTTTACAAAGGTTTTTTTCACTTTTAATTAATTTTTTTAAATTAAATTTTCCTATCCCTGTTTTGAGTCATGGCCTTCGTCCTCGCTGGCATTGAACTCTTGGTAATCCTCCTGCCTCAGTCTCCTAAGTGCTGGGACCATGCTGATCTCATTATTTTCTGCGCTTATTTCCTCTCCCTACTTGTCATCATTGACCAAGGTTTTATAGTTCTAAAGCAATACTTTATAATCAATATATTATCAGCTGCCAATGTAAATTTGTGGTTTTCTAGTAGTCCCATTAAAAAGATAAAAATAAATAGCTAAAATTTATTTTAAGATTATGTTTTATATAATCTTACCAATACAAATTTTAGCTTTCAAAACACAATTAAACATTAATATTTTATATTTCCTTCTTTGTTTATGAAATTCTTTAAGTTCAGATTATTTTAATAATTTATCACATCTCAGTTCTGACTAACTGCATTCAGGTATTTTATTTCACTATGGACAATAGTATTGTACGGTATACTTCTTTATCATAAGTTTTAAGACTGAATAAAATGCCTATTAATTGAAGTTGTCACATATCTTCATATTGCCAGCAGTGTGTCTGTGGCATAGGGTCCATCCAGTTCTCGGATGCTAGAGTTATGAGGAACTCTCAAGAGTGAGCAAGCTCCCTAGAGACACTGCTGACGCGAGAGACCTTGGGCTCTGAACTAAGATAACTAGATTGTGCTCGCGTCCTACTCACCATTCACACCCCAGTGGAGACCACTAATGTGAGCGTTCCTTCTGTAGCGCTCTCTTTTTTTCTCTCTTTCTCCCTTCTCTCTCTCTCTCTCTCTCTCTCTCTCTCTCTCTCTCTCTCTCTCTCTCTCTCTCTCTCTGTCTGTCTGTCTTTCTCTCTGTCTCTCTCGGTTTTTCGAGACAAGGTTTCTCTGTCTCAGCCTTGGCCGTCCTGGAACTCACTTTGTAGACGAGGCTGGCCTCAGACTCAGAGATCCCCCTGCCTTTGCCTAGTGTTGCCATCTATATCTCTTAGTAGGCTTAAATACATTTCCTTACTAACTGCTGAAAAGAAATGTTGAGTCTGTTCCTTTACTTGCCAGTTTAGAAAATGAATTCATGCCTTAGCAATCTGCAGAAGCAGTTAGCAGAGTTGTTAGATTTTATGAGATAATGGATTTTTATATTTGAGATGACTAATTATAGTCATTCATTTTGGTATTCACATTATCACATCTTTGTCCTATCATTTGGCCAGGGCATCTTTTCAACATGACCCTATTATCTGACAGTTTCCACCGTCAGCATTTTCTGTCCATTATGTCCGTTTTCTGTCTCAAGCCTACCTGCAGTCATTTCTCTAGAAGCCATGGTTCCTATTTAAAGAGCATCATGTCATGTGCTGGGTCTATTACTTCTACTGGGTATATTTGCTTATAGACATTTTCAGTGGTGAGAAAGATCACATCTTACAGTGTTTCTCATTCTGAGAGTGAAGAATGTGTTTTGCAATGATTTACTGCAGTAATATGAAACTTGTAATATTACATTAGGCAACCATTGGTTTTGTGTACATTTTCAAAACATCAGTGTGATCTCATTTTTTCTTTCTTTTGAGTATGTTGTTTTGCTTGAGTTTTATTTGACAAGCTGATTTGAGCCAAGGAAAACTTATATGGCTTTTATAAAAATAAACTACATGAATTTCAGTTGTAAGACAATTTAAAATCTGAGAAATAACATAACAATAATAATAATTTTAAGTTACAAAATAGCTTAAAATCTTCATATCGTTATTCTGATATTGTTTTCTCTGCTTATTCAAGAGAAGAGTGTGGTTGTAGATAGATATTTATATAAATTTATCTGGAAACTCAACTTCTGTAACGTTGATGCGTTTGTTCTGAAGTGACATGAGGTATTTGTGTCCCTGAGTCACACAGCACAGAACAGTGTAAATGTGCACAGCCTTCCTTCTGCTAGAACTTGGTGTCTAAAGTTTACCCTCACTGGACTTAGTTTGGGGGAAGACCTTTGAAGATTTTGTTCTTTGGATGATGCTTTAATCTTTCAAGAATCAGCGGAAGCTCTTGTAAATGTTGCCGTGATATTGAAAACCTCATGTGTTCACCTGTTTAATTTTTTGGAAATAGTCTCTTCTCTTTTCACTGCCTTTGGAAAAATGACAAAACTCAGCTTTTATGTAACTAGTAAATCTTGTCTGAAGGAATAGCTGTGGTTTGCAGGAGAGACGTTCACCCACTCTGCACGTGAATCACCGTTCCCTTTCCAAAGGGTGGCGCCCGGTCCCCAAACGACATCCCTCTCTGGGGAGCTCCACTCGAGCACATGGAGTTCTTAGGCTCATGGGCGACACATTTCTTCCGTCCTAGTGGGCAGCGCCAGGGTAGGAGCCAGAGCCTTGCAGACACGGAGCTCTTAGGTGGTGCCTCACATGCCTGTGTTGTGTCCACTTCCACCATGACCAGGAAGCTGTACTTCACAGTCATCGGTTAGTAGGGGCAAGTTAGGGGTCTCTCAGTGGGAGCTGCTATTGTTAGTATGAAACCTTTGGTTGTTGACATTTTACTTTTGACTCCAAAGTACATCAGATATTCAGTGAACTAGTTATTTGGTAATGGCATTTAAAGTTAAAAAGTTGTAAATTCAGTTACAGGACAGCTACAAAGCTACAAAGAAACGCTGTCTCTAACAACAACAACAACAAAAAAAAGTCATAAATTCTTTCCAAAATAAAAATTATTTGTGTTCCTTTGCTTTTGTTACATGTGGATATAAATCTTAGCTCTGAATACATAGGTGTCATCTACAATTTTGTTCACATGAGCTGTCTTTGGCTGTAGAGATAGATTTCCTTAGTTTGTGAGAGAGAACAAGGTCACTGAAGGCTTCTCGGTGGTTTTTGGCACTTCCTTGAGGGGTTTATTTATATCTGGTAATTTTGAGGCACCATTGTCTAGCCTTTCAGATCTGTCAGTGGAAACAGCTTAACTTCTGTTGTGTTACAAACTAATGTGTTGGGTTTTTTTGATGTTGGTGTCCAAGTGTTTCTTTTGTATGATTGAGTAGAGTACAAATTGTTTTAGCCTCCCAGTTTTGGAGATGAAAATGAGCTTTTTTATTTGCCTTGCTGTTATGTAAGCAGTGGAAATGTTCTTTCTGCTGCTGTGTTACTTCTCAGAACTCTTGGCATCATTCGTCCCCTGGTCTTGTGTGTGAGATGCTCTCTCCGTCTCCAGTAAGCGTGTGCTCTCGCGTTCTTAGAGCAGCCTCTTCCTCACCAGGCGCCTGTGCTTGAGTGCACTGTGTGCTGCCGTGGGCATAGTGCTCACTGGAAGTTCAGGCAACAAAGCTTAGCTGTTTAAAGACGGGCCCCTGCTGTTTTCAGGGGTGACTTTCAAAAGCTGCGCTTCTCACATGCAACTCTTCATGTTTATTCACTGTTGGGGTGTTCAGAGTGTGCTATTTCTACTTTACTCTGTGGATGACTCTTATGCAGAGTGCAGATTAAATATTAGAGTGGGAAACTGAGAAGAATTTAAACCAGTCCCTAGTTGTTCTTGAACTTGTCATGTGGGTAGTCTTTCAAAAATCGATTAAAGGTTGAAATGTAAAACTTTATTCTTTTGTTTTTTGAGGCAGGGTTTCTCTGTGTAGCAGCCCTGACTGTCTTGGAAGCCCAGCCTGGTGTTGAATTTACAGAGATCCTTCTGCCTCTGCTTCCTGAGTGCTGGGATTTAAAGGCATGCACTGCCACCACCCGGCCAACAGTTTATTCCTCTTTATCATCCTGGACATTCATTGTCACTCTTTCTAGCCTTTATAGTAAAGGATCTGACTTCGAGTATCTGTGCTCTGTGATAGACAGTTATGTGGCTGGGGTTTGTATGACTTCTAAGGGTTCTGGTAAGGATATATAACTGGTACATTACAGTCCCGAGAATAACACCTTCCGTATGCAAGGAAGCTATTGTATGTGGTCCCTCTCTTTGATAGACTTCATGTAGCAGTAAGAGAAGGCTGCTTCGTTGATTCTGTGATTTATTTAAGAGAAAATAGACATGTTTCTCCGCCTGGCAGTTTAGGCATCTTTATTTCACCCTTTCTTTGTATCAGAAGGACAGTAAGGCTTCAATAAGCTGTGGTAAAGAATCAATTTGTAAAAGTGAGAAAGTGCCCTTGAGGATCCCAAGTCAGCACCGATGGCTGTTTTTTATCTGGAAGAGGTTAAATTGTGCTCAGTCGACTTGCTCAAACCTAGAAAAATCATTGCTACTTCAAAACCAAGATAACTGCATCACAGTAATACCTGATAATTCCCTTCTGCTCACCATTCTTTCTGTTACCTTCAAATAGCCATGCTTTGTTTTACCTCTCTCCCCAGCCCATATAAAGGGAGGATTTATTTGGCTTGTGGTTTGAGGGGGTACAGGTCCATTGAGGCAGTGAAGGTGACAGGACCGGCTCCTGCCATGGCATCTGCTTGCTGCATCGTGTCAGCATCTAGGAAACAGAAGCTGTAGCCACGGGCGGACCCACTGCCTTCAGCATCTTCACCTTATCCCCCCAATATTGCACAGTCTGACAACGCAGAACCACTAGCCAGGGACCAAGCATTCAAATATGTGAGCTTGTGGGGGACATTTGATATCAAACCACGTTTTATCTCTGCTATTGAACAAGGTGGACTCTAAGATGTGAAAGAAGCCACAGGCATAGTGTGAAAGGGGAAGAGAGGGTAGCAGAGAGTTACTTTAGTTTTTACCTGTTGTGTGGATGAATTTTGGAAAATAAAGCGGGGGGGGGGGGGCTATTAAGCCTCACATCAGTAAAATTAGCCCAGAGCAGAGAAATGTAGATACTGCTAGTCCAACCCACTCTTAGGATTTATGTGAAAAGAGGCACAATTATTCTTGTAGCTTTAACCTTTATTGTGTTTTAACCTTTTTTTATATTTATTTATTATATATACAATATTCTGTCTGTGTGTATGCCTGCAGGCCAGAAGAGGGCACCAGACCTCTTTACAGATGGTTGTGAGCCACCATGTGGTTCCCGGGAATTGAACTCAGATCCTTTGGAAGAGCAGGCAATGCTCTTAACTGCTGAGCCATCTCTCCAGCCCGTGTTTTAACCTTTTAAAAACATAATCATGGCTATAAAAACATAACCAAATATGAGGGAATGTTATGAAATGTGTTTGTAACTGACAAAGGAGATACAAAGGATGCACTTGCAATGTAATTCTATTCTTAAAGGAAATGTTCTCTATAAAGAAGTCTATGTTTTTCTTGGAGAAACTTAATAGACTTTTCTCTGTGTTTGAGATTTTGATTACTTCCATTAAACTCATGAACAGTGAGCATCTGTGGATGGACGAGGGCAGGAAGGGCATCTGTGAAACCTTAGTCTGTGTTGTGTGTGGAAATACTGGGAAGGCCAGCATGACTGGTTATTTTCTTGTCTAGGAAGAGTTGTGGCTCTTAAACTCAGAAGACAGTTATTTTAAACTCGTTTACTGTTTCCTAGGACTTCCACTTAAACAGAGTAAATTTGGAAGAATCTTCAGGAATGGAAAATTCTCCAGCTGGTGCTAGACCAAAGAGGAAAAACAAGAAGTCTTATGATTTAACTCCAGTTGATAAATTTTGGCAGAAACATAAAGGAAGGTAAATGAGAAAGATTAGTAATTAAAATGTTTATTCTTTAAACAGAACTGAAGCGCTGCCTGACCTAGGACGCAGTCAACACAATTTTTTTTTTTATATCATCCTCATTGATGAGTGTCAATATTGCTCCATTTCTTTTCTTTTTTTCTTTTTAACTTGGGATGTAGAGAATTTTGAATACCAGTACTTTTTCACAGATACTATGTATGAAAGAAGTCATCATTATTCTCTCATATTTTACTCTGATCATGAATCAAAACTGAAGAAGCAAATGAACTCCCATATGCCGAGCTGTACTACTCCAGATTCCTACCCAAATGATTCCGTTCCTACCACAAAGACCCTCTGCGTCCCTGTTATCCATACAGCAACCACAGTAGCAGGGAAAGACGAGATTACACATCCACCAGTAGATGAATGGATGATGACAACATCATGTGTTCTACATGCTGGAAACATACTCAACCATAAAGAAACATTTTTCTTGATTCCTCTGGCTTCCTTAGATGTTGGTAGGACCACGTCTCTTCAGACGCTCACCCTGAACACTGCACAGGTCTTTCTGACCTTGAGCCTGACACACAGACCTGTCTTTCATTTGATTGTATGATAGAAAACTTTGGGGCCATATTTTTCCTTTTTGTTCATGTTGTCCCTCATACTAACCCCATCCTATATACATGGGGAGGCCGAGCCTGTGTCTGAAGTCCAGAGATTGATTCAGTCATAGGAAACGAGGAGTGACAAGATTACCGCGATTTGCCTCATGGTGTAGACCAGTGTGGACATCCCATTATTATATTCTTTTCAAGTACCTTATGGGTCAGTAAATGCTGTAAAAATTAACCTAGTTGCCGTTGTGTCCAGAGAAGTTCTAAACAAAGAAAATTATTTCTCTAAGAAATAACACAATGTTTTTCATTAATGATTTTGCAAGTATTTTAAATGTGTGTCTGTAAAGACACAAGTGTGTCACTGTCCTTGATCTGTGTGCTTTGTGGCCTCATCGTCCGTTGTATTTAAAGAGAGTAGAATATAGCTGTACTTTAACATGCTGGAGGATTTTGTATGTTTACGGTTTTTTTTTTTTTCTTTTTACTTAAAACTTAAAAAAAAATGTGAAGAAAGCCGTGTGACTGTAACAAGGATTTGGCTTCTCAGCAGGAAGCTGTTACTGTCTCTTTTTTTGACTACGGTAGTTTGAGATACTATTAAAATTTTTAAGTAATATCTTTCCTTTGGAATTGGTGTCTGTTTTCTGCGCTATGGTGGCATATCATCAGAGAGGCCTTTAGGGAGTGTGGAGAGTGTGGAGAGTTAGCACTAAGAGCGCTGAACTAAGGGTACTGTTTTCAAAATTACACTTGAGTAGTCCTCTGATGTTGCTAATTTCAGTAGCAGTGTTTATTTAATGCTTAAATATACTTGTCTTCCTTTGATTTCAGTCCTGTACTTAAATAATAAGATATATTTTGTTTAGACAATATATAGTTGAAGAGAAAATGTGATTTCATTAATGAGAAGACTGGAAGTAAGATTTAAGTTTGTTTAGACTTCTGATCTTGATACAAACTTAAAATTACATAGCTTTATTTATGTTCACTGTTTTCTACCCAAGATATATATAAAATATATTCAAAACTATGTGCTTTTAAAGTAATACTCTTGTATGTATCTCAAAATACACTTGCAAAGCATGAATGTTTTACTGTCTGACAGTTAATCTAGTGCGGTGTCGTTTCAGCCCCTTCCCAGAAGTTGCAGAATCAGTCCAGCAAGAGCTAGAGTCATACAGAGCCCAGGAGGATGAGGTGAAACGGCTGAAGAGCATTATGGTAAGATCCCGTTTGCATCCCGGAGCAAAGGTGGAGGAAGGACAGCTTCAGGGGGTAGCAAAAGTGTTCACTTCCTTTTCCCTCGGAAAAGTTCAAGGCCATGTATTACCTGAATAACAAGATAGTCATCATCTACTCAAGGGTGATGTTTTTGAGGGACTGCCTCACCGTAGCACAGACTCGCCTCAGACTCATGGCAGTCCTGCCCAAGCTGCCACAACCAGCCTTATTACTCTTTTTCAAAAACAAATTAATATGAAGAAGAAACTGTATTTTAAGGCATGGGTTGTGATTTGAAATAATACAAGTAATATTATTTTTAGAGATGTGTACACCTGGGTTGTTTGTTCTTCCCTACTGTGGACAGAATTGAGCTGTGAGCCTGAGTCCTGTGTCTTGGCAGCCAGCGTCTGGGCATTTCCTGTTTGGCAGTGCCAGCTGATCCTTTGCACGCTCCTGCTAAACTGGTGGCCACTAGAACCTTTCTGTTGTCAAAACGGGTGTGCTTACACCCCTGAAAGGATACTGTTCATGCAGGTGGCCCAATTTATTATTACTTATCTTTGTCATTATCTTTGTGGTGTGTTGACTTTTCTGCCTGGGCCTGGTGATGGTACAGTTCTAAGAGCTTTTTCCTCCCTTCACAGGGTCTAGAGGGAGAGGACGAGGGAGCCATCAGCATGCTCTCTGATAACACTGCCAAGCTCACGTCAGCTGTCAGGTGAGCGCATATGTCCCCTTTGCAGTCTTCCCCATGGTGGGCTTTACTCTGGAAGATAAAAATTGTGAATAACTTCCACAATAGGAAACAGTAGGCATCAGCAGCTGCGCCTCGGAGTCTGAAGACGTGAAGGCTTTGAGCACATTTAAGCTGATCTCTGTTCCTCGCAGCTACAGTAGAGAAACTGCCTCTTTGAATAGTTAGCAATTTCCAACTCAGGTAATTTTACTAGGAAAACAGAATTAGTAATGAGTGGAATCAGTCATTGTTATTTTTGCTATTGCTACCACTATTAATTCAGTTGGAACAGGTTTTCAGTACTTTTAGAACTAGAGGTAAAAGCATGTTTCTATTAATCTCATTTTATTCTAAACCCCGAAATGTTGGGAGCAGAATGTGCAGCTGTAGAAATAATGAGTAGCAGCTATTGTAAGCTAGTGTTCACCTGCGTTACCAGAGTGATGCGTATGGCCTGCGGTCAAGCCGGGGCTCTAGTTGAGTGGACATCTTGTCACTTTGGTTCAGTGTTCTGAGTTTCCTCATGAGCACCAGTCAGGGGTTTTGTTGAGGTCTGTGTTACTTTCTTAGAAATTTTGTGGTTAATTTTCGATTTTTTGTAACTTATAGTTCTTTGCCAGAACTCCTTGAAAAAAAAAGACTTATTGATCTCCATACAAATGTTGCCACTGCTGTTTTAGAACACATAAAGGTAAATGTAACTTTTTCCCTCCACAATCCACTGATATCTGTTCATGTCTCATTGAGCATCTCTTAACATTGTAAGGTATAATTACAGGAGGCAGCAGGGCTGTGTTCGTGTTCTGCAAATGAGGGAACCTCAGAACCAGGAAGACCACTTTACTAACTAGTGGTTGGGCTGCAGAATCACAATACTAGCTCTACATTGACTGTTATAACTGGTAATAAACAGCCATGGATCTAACCATCGGCAGTGCAGATTTTAATTCTGCATTGTGTTGGGCATGGTTTCACAGTGTGACTCGGGCTGACCTCAGCCTTAGTATATCCTTTGCATGTGACAGCCCTTGTGATTGTCTTTCACGCTATGATTTGGATACATTTATGCCAGTGGAGGGTGTCTGTGTAAGATAGTTTACTATGCCATTGCTCCTGGCCTAAGCAGTTTTACCTGAATGACCCTATGTTTGTAGGAAAGTGCTTTGTCTAGGGCTGTTGATTCTTTAGGCTAGAAGCTAATTTGTCACTAAAGAACTAGCATGCTTTTATATTTAAAAGACTTGTATGCAAGTAAACTGGTTGATCCGCCATCAGGAAGTAGGAGAGCCATGTGTGTTAACAAAGAAAACCATCACTCAGAGCTTTAAAATACAGTCTGTAAAATAAATGAGCATTCAACAGTAATTCTTTCTTAGATCAAAGTGAACTACTAGTGTCACTTAAACCCTCAGAAGATTAGTAAACTTCATTGGGAATATTTCCCCAGTCCTTATCCAGCTGGAGTGCCTTTTATGTTCCACTGAAATATGGATTATAGGACTTCTAAAGAGATCAGTTTCCTTGTGTCCTGCCTCAGAAAATGAACAAAGGGGATATATACAGCAACTGTAATCTAAACGTGTGTGTGTGTATGTGCATTTGTAGATACATATACATATTTATAAGTAAAATAGCAACAGGCGGCTGTTGAAAACAGTGCTCTGTGCAGTTTCTTCAGATGGGGGCAGGGGGGACCATGTGTCTTAAACTTGCTCTGGACCTTCTCATCACTACGTCCTGTTATTTTAGAAAAGACTATCTGTAATCTTTTCAAAAATTTGGGGTTTGTTTTTTGTTTGTATGTTTGTTTGTTTAGTTGGTTGCTTTGAATTTTATGTTGCAGGGTTTTTTTTAGTTTTTTTTATTAATTTATTTATTTATTAAAGATTTCTGTCTCTTCCCCACCGCTGCCTCCCCTTTCTCTCCCCCTCCCCCAATCAAGTCCCCCTCCCTCGTCAGCCCAAAAAGCAATCAGGGTTCTCTGCCCTGTGGGAAGTCCAAGGACCACCCACCTCCATCCAGGTCTAGTAAGGTGAGCATCCACGAAACTGCCTAGGCTCCCACGAAACCAATAGGTCCAGTAGAATCAAAAACCCGTTGCCATTGTTCTTGAGGTCTCAGTAGTCCTCCTTGTCCGCTATGTTCAGCGAGACCAGTTTTGACCCAGGCTTTTTCAGACCCAGGCCAGCTGGCCTTGGTGAGTTCCTGATAGAACATCCCCATTGTCTCAGTGTATGGGTGCACCCCTCGCGGTCCTGAGTTCCTTGCTTGTGCTCTCTCTCCTTCTGCTCCTGATTTGGACCTTGAGATTTCAGTCCGGTGCTCCAATGTGGGTCTCTGTCTCTGTCTCCTTTCATCGCCTGATGAAGTTTAATATTCAGGAGGATGCCTATATGATTTTCTTTGGGTTCTCCTTCTTATTTAGCTTCTCTAAGAACCCGAATTATAGGTTCAATGTCCTTTATTTATGGCTAGAAACCAAATATGAGTGAGAACATCCCATGTTCCTCTTTTTGGGTCTGGCTTACCTCACTCAGGATGGTGTTTTCTATTTCCATCCATTTGCCTGCAAACTTCAAGAAGTCCTTGTTTTTTACTGCTGAGTAGTACTCTAATATGTATATATTCCATACTTTCTTCATCCATTCTTCAATTGAAGGGCATCTAGGTTGTTTCCAGGTTCTGGCTATTACAAACAATGCTGCTATAAACATAGTAGAGCATATACTTTTGTTGTGTGATAAGGCCTCTCTTGGGTATATTCCCAAGAGTGGTATTGCTGGGTCCATGGGTAGGTTGATCCCAAATTTCCTGAGAAACCTCCACACTGCTTTCCAGAGTGGTTGCACAAGTTTGCATTCCCACCAGCAATGGATGAGTGTACCCCTTTCTCCACAACCTCTCCAGCAAAGGCTATCATTGGTGTTTTTGATTTTCGCCATTCTGACAGGTGTAAGATGGTATCTTAAAGTTGTCTTGATTTGCATTTCCCTGATCGCTAAGGAAGTTGAGCATGACCTTAGGTGTCTTTTGGCCATTTGAACTTCTTCTGTTGAGAGATCTCTGTTCAACTCAGTGCCCCATTTTATAATTGGGTTGATTAGCCTTTTACGGTCTAGTTTCTTGAGTTCTTTATATATTTTGGAGATCAGACCTTTGTCAGTTGTGGGGTTGGTGAAGATCTTCTCCCAGTCAGTGGGTTGCCTTTCTGTCTTAGCGACAGTGTCCTTTGCTTTACAGAAGCTTCTCAGTCTCAGGAGGTCCCATTTATTCAATGAGGCCCTTACTGTCTGTGCTGCTGGGGTTATACGTAGGAAGTGGTCTCCTGTGCCCACGTGTTCTAGAGTACTTCCCACTTTCTCTTCAATCAGGTTCAGTGTGTTTGGACTGATATTGAGGTCTTTCACCCACTTGGACTTGAGTTTTGTGCATGGTGATAGATATGGGTCTATTTTCATTCTTCTACAGATTGACATCCAGTTTTGCCAGCACAATTTGTTGAAGATGCTCTCTTTTTTCCATTGTATACTTTTAGCTCCTTTATCGAAAATCAGGTGTTCATATGTTTGTGGGTTAAAGTCAGGGTCTTCTATTCGATTCCATTGGTCGACTTCTCTGTTTTTATGCCAATACCAAGCTGTTTTCAATACTGTAGCTCTGTAATAGAGTTTGAAGTCAGGGATGGTAATGCCTCCAGACGTTCCTTTATTGTATAAGATTGTTTTGGCTATCCTGGGTTTTTTGTTTTTCCATATAAAGTTGATTATTGTCTTCTCCAGATCTGTGAAGAATTTTGATGGGATTTTGATGGGGATTGCATTGAATCTATAGATTGCTTTTGGTAGAATTGCCATTTTTACTATGTTGATCCTCCCAATCCAAGAGCAAGGGAGATCCTTCCATTTTCTGGTGTCCTCTTCTATTTCTTTCTTCAAAGACTTGAAGTTCTTGTCAAATAGATCTTTCACTTCCTTGGTCAGGGTTACCCCAAGATATTTTATGCTCTTTGTGGCTATCGTGAAAGGTGATGCTTCTGTGATTTCCCTCTCTGTTTCCTTATCCTTAGTGTATAGGAAGGCAACTGATTTTTTGGAGTTGATCTTGTATCCAGCCACGCTACTAAAGGTGTTTATCAGCTGTAGGAGTTCTTTGGTAGAATTTTTGGGGTCGCTTATGTATACTATCATGTCATCTGCAAATAACGAAAGCTTAACTTCTTCCTTTCCAATACGAATCCCCTTGATCCCCTTATGTTGTCTTATTGCTATTGCTAGAACTTCAAGCACTATATTGAAGAGGTATGGAGAGAGTGGACATCCTTGTCTTGTTCCTGATTTTAGTGGGATGGCTTTGAGTTTTTCTCCATTTAATTTAATGTTAGCTGTCGGTTTGCTGTAGATAGCTTTTATTATATTTAGGTATGACCCTTGTATCCCTATTCTCTCCAAGACCTTTATCATAAAGGGGTGTTGAATTTTGTCGAATGCTTTTTCCGCATCTAATGAAATGATCATATGGTTTTTTTCTTTCAGTCTATTTATATGGTGGATTACATTGATAGATTTGCGTATGTTGAACCAGCCCTGCATCTCTGGGATGAAGCCTACTTGATCATAATGGATAATTTTTCTGATGTGTTCTTGAATTCGGTTTGCCAGTATTTTATTGAGAATTTTTGCGTCGATATTCATGAGTGAGATAGGCCTGTAATTCTCTTTCTTGGTTGGGTCTTTGTGTGGTTTTGGTATCAGGGTAACTGTAGCTTCATAAAAGGAATTTGGCAATGACTTTTCTGTTTCTATATTGTGAAATACGTTAAGGAGTATAGGTATTAGCTCTTCTTGGAAGTTCTGGTAGAATTCTGCGTTGAACCCATCTGGTCCTGGGCTTTTTTTGGAAGGGAGATTTTTGATAACAGTTTCTAGTTCTTCGCGACTAACAGGTCTATTTAGATCATTCACCTGGTCTTGGTTTAGCTTTGGTATATGGTACTTATCTAAAAAAATGTCCATTTCTTTTGCATTTTCCAGTTTTGTGGCATACAGGCTTTTATAGTAAGATCTAATGATTCTCTGGATTTCCTCTGTGTCTGTGGTTATGTCCCCCCTTTCATTTCTGATTTTATTTATTTGCGTGTTCTCTCTCTGTTGTTTAGTTAGTTTGGATAGGGGTTTGTCGATCTTGTTGATTTTCTCCAAGAACCAACTTTTTGTTTCATTGATTCTTTGGACTGTTTTCTGTGTTTCTATTTTGTTGATTTCTGCCCTCAGTTTGATTATTTCCAGTCTTCTACTCCTTCTGGGCACCTCTGCTTCTTTTTTTTCTAAAGCTTTCAGGTGTGCCATTAAGTCCCCAATGTATGCTTTCTCTGTTTTCTTTAAGTGGGCACTTAGTGCTATGAACTTTCCTCTTAGCACTGCTTTCATCGTGTCCCATAGGTTTGAGTATGTTGTCTCTTTATTTTCATTAAATTCAAGGAAGACTTTAATTTCTTTCTTAATTTCTTCCTTGACCCAGGTGTGGTTCAGTAGTTGACTGTTCAGTTTCCATGAGTTTGTCGGCTTTCTGGGGGTAGCATAGTTGTTGCCATCTAACTTTAATCCGTGGTGATCTGATAAGACACAGGTGGACACTGATATTCTTTTGTATCTGTGGAGGTTTCCTTTGTTTCCGAGTATATGGTCAATTTTTGAGAAGGTTCCATGAGCTGCAGAGAAGAAGGTATATTCTTTCCTATTTGGGTGGAGTGTTCTGTAGATGTCTGTTAAGTCCATTTGCTTCATTACCTCCAATAATTCTCTTAATTCTCTATTAGGTTTCTGTCTGATTGACCTGTCCATTGGAGAGAGAGGTGTGTTGAAGTCTCCTACTATTAGTGTGTGTGGTTTTATGTCTGCCTTGAGTTTTAGAAATATTTCTTTTACATAAGTGGGTGCTTTTATATTAGGGGCATAGATATTCAGGATTGAGATGTCATCCTGATGAATTGTTCCTGTTATGAGTATAAAGTGTCCATCTCGATCTCTTCTGATTGATTTTAGTTTGAAGTCAGTTTTGTTGGAAATTAGTATGGCCACACCTGCTTTTTTGTTAGGACCATTTGCTTGAAAGACCTTTTCCCAACCTTTTACTCTGAGTAGATGCCTGTCTTTGTGGTTGAGATGTGTTTCTTGCAAACAGCAGAATGTTGGATCCTGTTTTCGTATCCAATCCCTTAGCCTGTGCCTTTTTATAGGTGAATTGAGACCATTAATATTAAGTGATATTAGTGACCAGTGGTTGTTTACTCCGGTTATTCTTACTGTTTTCGGTAGTAGAGTTTGTGTGTCCCTTCTTTGAGTTGTACTGGTGAAGGTTCGCTAGATTCCTGAGTTATTGTAGTCAGTGTTGGCAATGTTGGATTCCTTGGGTTGCGATTTTCCTTCTATTACTTTCTGTAGCGCTGGATTTGTGGCTACGCATTGTTTAAATTTGTTCTTATTATTTAAAGAATAGGCAATCTTTCTACCTTAGGGACCCAAAATCCTGTTCTTAGTTTAAGAATAATTGGAAGGCTATAAACTTAGACCATACTACCTTAATAAATCATGGGACTGCTCTCATTAAATTGTATTTTAATGTCATATCTTGGCCATTAAAATTGCCTCACAGAACAGCCACATGAAATCCATAAATGTGAATAGCACTAAATACTGCGTTCTTACACTAAACAATGTAAGTAAAGACACAATGTAAGTAAAATATATATATAGCATACACACACACACACACACACACACACACATATATATATTCAAAGGCAGTGTTTCACTATGTAGCCTGGCTGGCCTGGAACAGGTTGTGTAGACAGGGCTGGCTTCAAACTCACTGACTTCTACCGTCTCTGCCTCTCTAGTGCTGAAATCAAAGGCATGCAATTACCATGTTGGCTAAGTGGTAGTTTTTATAATGTGTCATAAAGTAATGCTTTTTAGAAAACCTTTCTGACGGGAATTTTCTTCAATTATCCTACTCTCTGTCCTGAGAAAAGTGAAGTAACGAAGAGAGGATTACTTCTCTGTGTTGTCCTGTTACACAGCACTGTCTGTTTATGTGTGCATTATGTGCCACAGACCACGTGTGGAGCTTAGAGAACTCGTGTGGGAGTCACCAGGCTTGATAGTGAGCACCTTTAGCCAAGGAGCCGTCTTGCCAGCCCCATTTTTAATTTAACTGTGTGAGTGCTTCAGGACTTTAAAACTATGGCCTTGTGTTCCACCGCCTTTACTGCTTCCATTCCTTGATCTACCCCTCTCCAGATGGCTCTGTTCTGTTGTGTCCTGGGATGATCCGACTGAAAACAACTAATCCTGAGTCTCCAAATCACTTCAGAACTCAGCTCAAAAACAATACAAACAAAACATGACAATAAGGGATCTTGCTTGTTGAAAGAACACTAGAAATAATATAAGTAGGCTACCTTTCTGTCCAGTTAGGTTGAATGTGTGGATCTCCATGCTACAAAAGTAAACTCACAGCCAAAAATAAGAAACTAAACTATGTTTAAATAAACATTTGCTTATATATTTGATTATAAGAAATAGAAATTTGTTAACAGAAGACTCTTACTATATTTTTATTACTTACTATATTTTTACCTAATGTTTATTTTGAAACAGGCAAGAAAACTGGATGTATATTTTGAATATGAAGAAAAAATAATGAGCAAGACTACTCTGGATAAATCCCTCCTAGACGTCATATCTGACCCTGATGGTATGTGTCATAAATTTGAGCTAGGGATGAATCTAGCATTTCAGTCCAGACAAAATTCAGGTAGAATTACTGTATCAGTCAGTTCTAATTACAAGGTAATTAAATGAGCTATTTTTCTGCTGAAAAATTTCAACATAGCAGTTCTTAAAATGGAAAAAATTATTTCTAATTTAGTTTTTCTTTGGTAGTATTTGTAAATACTTTGTACTTAAGTCTTCAATGTGATATAGACAGCTATCAGTTTCTACTCTTTCCAGGAAGATTTGAATGAATGAAATTGAAAACAACATCTTCAGGGGTTGTTTTCTACTTCATTTTGGTTTGTTCCAGAGAATATCACGGGAAAAAAGTAACTAAAACTGAGTTCTACTTTAAATGTTCAGGAAATACGCTTTTACAAACAGTGTGGCGTGCTTCACAAACTGCACTGAGGAGACGTCTTGCAGGCTGGAGTGCTTGCCATCCCAGCTGACGGTCTGAGCAGCTTGGGGCTCAGCATAGCCTATCCTCCTAGTGCTGGAGGAAGAGATGGGGAATCCTGGGACTTGCCAGTCGGGAGGGGCTGGGAGCAGCTGCACCCCCCCCCATTAGATTCTGGCTAGCAAATAACATTTCCACTGGGACCCAGCTCAGAAGGAGCTGACTTGCTGGATAGAGTAGGGGAGATAGAAAAAAAGGAGTAGAACATTTGTTGTGCCAGGAAACAAATAACAACAACAAAAGAAACATGTCAAAAGGACCTAGACATCAGTCTGAAGAGGCTGCAGATCATGACCATTTGATCATCAAAGTATAAAGATAATAATAACTCATAGGTTATAGCTCACAGGATAAAAAGGAAACCGTGATTCCATATAGAAAAAGAGGTGACATAATTGAAATTTTATAGGATGTTTACGTAGTTTTAGAGCACTGTGTTTATTAATGAGACTTTGTCACTGTGACACATGCCTGAAACAGTTTAAGAGGAGGGAAGGTTTCAGAGGTCTTAGTTCACAGTTGTCTGGTTCCATTGCTCTGGACCTGAGGTGACCTGAGGCTAGTCACTGGTGGTAGAGCAGAACAGCTCACTCGATGGCCACCAAGCTAAAAGAGCAGTGTGTCTCTAGGCACCATATCCCAGTGACCTGCTTCCTCCAGTTAGACCACCTCCTGCTTCACATCATTTCCCAGTGGGGCCGCATTTTGTGAGTCTGTTGGGTCAGTCGCTCTCAAAGGCCTGTCAGCTGGCAACTGGTACCCTAGTACATGTGCTTGCTTGGGACATTTCACATTCAAACCATAGTACATCCCTACAGATACTTGTTAATTATAAAGGGAGAAGTAGAAATTTTACAATAAAGAACCATAGTAAATACCTCATTAGGTAATCTTATTTAGCGCTGTCGGTAATAAAATTATACCAGAATGGTATAAACCTAAGAACTTGACTAAACCTGCCGCTGAGCGCTCACATCCAGAAACTAAAGATAAATTGAAGAGTGTCTGGATTCTAAATCCCATGACTCTCTATGCTTCATCGGCTGTCACAGTTAAATCTAGTTTTACTATTATCTTGTAAATATATTCCATTTCATATTCTAATATAAAAGTGTGGTTTTCATGAACCTTGTAGTAAAATAAATCTCCTCGGAGAGCACAGATTTAGGAAATAAGACTTTGGGCTCAGCTAGATGATTTCATTTAACCAGCGGATCTCAGAACCACACACCTAGAGCAGCGATGCCTCTGACTCAGACAGCCCTACTTCCCAGGTATCCTGGGGTAACGTGCAAACCTTCCTTGACATCTGAAAAGATGATGTTTATAATTGCACGCTTACCCTGTCTGTATCCCTTCTTTGCTTTTGTAGTTTATGCCTGAGGATAATCTTAGCCTCTAGGCAGTTGGGAGATCAAGGAGGTGTTTTTGTGGTGACTCCGCTGACCTACCTTTCCCCTGTTCAGTCTCACATGCTTGAGTCTTAGTACTTCCTGCTTCATCTCAGTTGAATAAGAACCACATTTTGTTTTGTTGAATTTCTACATGCCTTGACTTTTAAAGTTCTTCTGAGTTTTAATTATAATGCACAATAATCACAATTATAAGTCTTTTTTTTCATTTCCCTTCTCATGTAGCGGGAACTCCGGAAGACAAGATGCGGCTGTTTCTTATCTATTACATCAGCACGCAGCAAGCACCTTCTGAGGTACGTCCACTGGCACTGCTGAGAGGAAGGGTGCTCATCTGCAGTTGCCAGCTAGTTCAAAATAGAAATGAAGGATCATTTATTTTTTTAAAAAAATTATTAAGGCAGATTCTGTTTACTGCAGAATTTTATATCAATATTTTTGTCACCACTTGGGAAGTACCTGACCACTTTTAAGTGCTCAAAATTCTTCTGAAAAATAACTGTTTTAAACTAATTAGTCCAGTTTGCTGGGCTTTTCTGAAGGTTGGCTTCTTATAATTTTATACTATTTAGATTGATTTAAACTAGTGACTGTTAACATAGCACACCCTGTCTAGATGTAGTTCTGTAAAGGAAAGTGTATTGGAGACCATGGATTCCTCCTTATGTTAACCAACTGTAGCTTTGCACAATGAACTGCAAGCATAAGAACCTCCAAGATACCAGTGAGAGAATTCTTAGTACCAGTTTGTTGTTAATAAGTTACAAAGCTTCAAAATATTACTAGCATGTTAAATCAGTGTTTACGTAGGGCCCTTTTGCTTTGCTGCAGACTGTTCTAGAAACAGCTTGCTCATCAGTGAAGGTTTATCTGTTTTTTAGACTCTGATGTCCTATTTCTAATATTTTAAGGATATTTTTTCCAAACCTAATATAGATTTAATCAGACTACCTGATTTTTAGTAAAGACTTTCATAAACTCTGGTGATCATTAAGAGGCTTACATCATGATTACCAATATCAGCTTAATTGTCCTGAAAATGCAAAGAAAGTAAGATCTCTGGTGAATGGTGAGCTTAAAAGTTTTCCCTTGGCGGGCCTGGGAGATGGCTTGGTCATAGTATGCTTGCTTATCATGCAGGCGTGAGGCCCTGAATCTGATCCTAGCATCCATGTTTTAAAAGAAGCCAGCAATCCCCGCACTGGGGATGGAAAAATAGGAAGATCCCTGGGGCCTGCTGGCCACCAGTCAAGCTGACTCCATGCCTCGCAGTTCAGTGAGAGACCCTGTCTCAAAGAAGGCAAGGAGTGACTGAAGGAGCAACTGACTTCAGTCTCTGTGCCCCACACTCAGACACAAGAACACATGCAGTCCTCACTTCCTTTCTGTAGTGGAGTCACTCTGGTGCTGGGCTCCATTAACTTCACAAACTCAACTGGATGTGCTCATCAGGGGATAGAGAGACTAGGGGAGGAAGAAACAATTTAAAATGAGAGGACAGCAGTTCTTCAGCCATGACTCTGGGTCCTACAGTGAAAATGAGAAGCCTGAGGCCAGGCCCTCTCAGGCTGTGTCGCTCTCGATATTTTTGATTTGAAATATTTTTGGCCAAATTGAATCACTTCTTTAGAGCTTGTTCTGAAGAGAGAAAGTCCATTTTAGCGGTAGAGAAAAAAGGTGATAAACTCCTGCGGCATGATGGAATATCATACTTAACACTTATAGGGCTACCTTCTCTTCTGTGACTTGTGTTCCAGATACTCACTTGGGTAGTCATTTCTGGTACAGCTCCACCTGGTGTGGGTGCCTGGCATCTAAACTCATGCCTTTTTATTACAATCTTGATTACTCAAGTAACAGCAAACGCAGTTTTCTTTGGAAGTGTAGTGTTTATCAGAGTTCTTTTCTTGTTGCAGGCTGATTTGGAGCAGTATAAGAAGGCTTTAACAGATGCAGGATGCAACCTTAGCCCTTTACAGTATATCAAACAGTGGAAGTAAGTTGTAGCTCCTTTTCCTTTCCTGTTACTTAAGGTCATAATTCAAATTTTGTTCCCAAGAAAGTAGGAGTGCTGGTAATAAGGCTGGACAGTGTCATGGTGACTTCTTATGTCTAGTGCATAGCATTTCCTTGTCTGGCCCGCCATATGCACAGCTTACAGCCACATAAAATAGGGACACCCTTTATCCTGGGACAAGCTCTATACTTTTCTTACTGATTGATGTGTTAAGAAAGTCAGAGACTAAAATCTTTTTGATCCAATGTCTCAAAACTACTAACTAGCAACCAGGACAATACCAAATTTAAAAAACATTGTGCCAAGGAAACGGAAAAATTAATTGGTGCATTTATAATCTGCTAGTAGGAATATAAATTTGATGATTTTCCAGAATGCTGTAAAAGGTTTTGACCCTCTACCACTTTTAAGGATTTATCCAAAGAAGTTATTGGAACTATAAAATTTTAGCGGTGAAAACCAACCTAAGTGTCCAGCAGTGAACTGGGTAAATAATGACGGTATTTTAGGCTGGCATGGTTCACGTGGATTGTGAAGCACTGAGAGGCCAAGGGGGTGATTCATCACAAGGTCAGTAGCAACTTGGAGTATTTACATAGCAAGACCTGGACTGTCCAATCTTCCTACAATTGTAGCATTTTTATAAGATAGAATCCAACTGGATAACTGACAATCATGATAGAAGACGTAATGATTGGAACCATTTTGAGGATCCTGGAACCAAACCTCATGAATGCCAAAGGATGCTGTTTCTTAATTGGGAGCTTGATAGGAGGACCTGCACTGTCATTGAATTTACATGTGTTAAAGGAACAGTTAATACTCAAATGAAAGAATGATGTTAATGATACTCAATGATTCAGACAGTCAAACTGAGTGATAAGACCTTAGCGAATGGCTGCCTTTGCTTAGCCCCCTGACTTTTTCTATTTATAGCTTTGTTTATGGCCCCATTCGTGAACAAAACTGAAAGCTTTGCATTTACTTTGGATTTCTGTCTTGTTACTGCTAGACTTTGTTAGGACAGAAGGCGAACATTTTTAGCATTTTGGCTACTACATTGTTTGTGATTCCTTCTTTTTTTCACTCTTAAAACATCCTTTGGGCTCTGCCCACCCCCTTGTGCAGAGCATATGAAGTAGCTAAGAGCCATGAAAAAGATATGTTGATATAAAGTGTGTAGTGTGCTAATAGAATATAATGGACCAGGATTGCAAAAGGATGCTGCCTCTCGTGTTACTCATCTGTGTTGCATTTTGTGCACATCTGTAATGGGAAGAACATTCATCAGCATCTTGCAGCTGCTTTCCTCGCAGTGCCGAGAGTCTTCGGGGAACATCCGGTATTTGCAAATTGTGTAGAGAAATGTGAAAACATCCTTGGAGGAAGTTTTTTTGTTTTTGTTTTTGTTTTTTTTTTTTTGTTTTTTTTTTTTTTTTGGTTTTTCGAGACAGGGTTTCTCTGTGGTTTTGGAGCCTGTCCTGGAACTAGCTCTTGTAGACCAGGCTGGTCTCGAACTCACAGAGATCCGCCTGCCTCTGCCTCCCAAGTGCTGGGATTAAAGGCGTGCGCCACCACTGCCCAGGAGGAAGATGTATTTTTAAAGTACACCTAAGTGCTCTCTTTTCCTCCAGTTTTTAGTTTCCCCAATCATACTTAAGAGAGATTCTAAACTTTTTAGAAAAACTTGAAAATGTATAACCATGTGCAGTTACATGTAAAACACGTGGTTTGTAATGTAACTGGAGGGAGCACATCTCTGTAGTGACTGATGGGGTGGGCTGTGAGCTGAGTCCCTAGAGGAAATGTGGCATTTCTTCTCCTGAACTCCCCAAAGGACAGCCTGAGCAGGGGGCTGCAGGGAGCAGGGGTGTGTGCTGCCCAGCAGTGAGCTGAGCTTAGCTGCCTGGGTCTCTTGGTAATGCTCACATAGGAAGAGGCTTCGCTTCTGGCTCCTGCTTGCTCCTGCAGTGCTGCTGCTGGGACCCTGGGCCTGGTACCTGCTGTGGTGTTCTGCTGCTGAGCTGCACCCAGCCCTGCACTGGCATGTTTTAGGGAATCTCACTGTTTGAATGATGGCTGTAATATAACTAGTTAAAAAATAATAATTTTTAAAAAAATCTGCACATCTTAGAAGTTAGCCAGTAAATCTTTTAATGCCAAGATGCCGAATGATAACTCTGTCCACTTGTAAGTATAAACCTCCTTGTTTCATAGGGCTTTTGCCAAGATGGCCTCAACTCCCGCCAGCTATGGTAGCACTACCACTAAACCAATGGGGTAAGTATGCTGATGATGTTGGTCCTTCGTACTCCAAACATTCATGTCTTAAAATCACAGTATCTGCCACCTTCCAGAAAATTTCCTTCAGACTTACTTGAGTAGTTTTCATTCTCTCTTTAAGATGTAAGGGGATGTTTTTCACATGGTATTGGTTTCATATGTTTCTGTCACACCTTTCAGTTTTAGAAACTGCGAGGCTCAAACTATTTTGTATTGCTATTGATAGCCATAGCATAGATTTTTAAAGCTAGTTGCTCAAGACCTAACCATGACAAATGTAGTCCTGCGGGCTGGGGAATGACTCCTCACCCTAGGGCAGCTCTCAACCCATGGGTCACAACCCCTTTGGGGGTCAGATGACCCTTTCAGAAGGGTCCCATATATATCCTGCATATCAAATCATAACTATCAAAATTACAGTTAGGAAGTAGCAACAAAATAATTTTGTGATTGGGGGTAACCATAACATGAGGAACTGTATTAAAGGGTTACAGCATTAGGAAGGTTGAGAACCACAGTCTTAGGGACTGCTGTAGTATTCATGTGGTTTTCCAATTTGCTGAACAAGGTAATTGTGGCTACTCTTTTCTGTATCACACATATTTCAAATTTCTAATTTATTTTTGAATCTGGAATAAAGTATGAAGCCCAGAGGAAATGATTTATCTAGTTTTAATGGTTTCAGCTGACCTCCCCTCTGGAGGTCACTATACAGGTTGTCCTGAACCCTGCCGCCCCACTCACGGAGGTACCTGCAGAAAGGATGTCCCTTCAGAGCCATGCATCCCATCCTGGTCACTTATTTCTGCTAATGGAGGATTTCCATCCTGTTCCTCTTAGTAACACAGGGGAGAAAGGGCAGAATAAGAGAAAGGAAAATAATTCCTATAATTTTAAAAAATAGATTTGCCAGCATCGTGTCTTAAAATCATATAAAATACATAGAGCCTGAGGTTCCTTACATATTTTTGTATTTAAGGATATTAATAAAATATTATTTAAGAAATAATGTGCTTTAAGAAAATCTTGGCTAGGGGGCTGGAGAGATGGCTCAGTGGTTAAGAGCATTGCCTGCTCTTCCAAAGGTCCCGAGTTCAATTCCCAGCAACCACATGGTGGCTCACAACCATCTGTAATGAGGTCTGGTGCCCTCTTCTGGCCTTCAGGCATACACACAGACAGAATATTGTATAAATAAATAAATATTTAAAAAAAAAAGGAAAATCTTGGCTAAATTGAAAACTGTTCCTAGCTTTCTTATACAGTGTAGAATTATTCTTACAAAGTATCCTTTGATCCTCATATGAGACTGTGAAGCAGAACTGTTAACTGGTGTGGCAAATAACTGAGCATTGTTTGTTCTTGTTCACAGTTCACAGTTGAGGCAGCAGCCGCTGTTTGTTGTGCTTACCATTTTTACATGGTCAGTTTTCTGTCCACGTGACAGAATCGGATCCAGCTGCTGTGATAGAGCCCAGCAACACTTGACCTGTTGTAATGTTGACAGGCAGTGTAGTGTTGTGTGTGAGTGAACGCCAGAAGAAGCAAAGTCTGAATTACTGTTTTTCCTCTGATTGTTTTTGCACTAAAACAATCAGAAAGGTGGAAGATTCTCAAGTTACAATTTACCAAAATCTATTAATAAGGATAAGCAATGAATGTTTATATTTATATAAAGTTTTATATAGTTTTAATTTTTATTTAACACCATTTTAGTAAGTAAAACTGCAGCAGCGATATCCGTAGAAGCGGAATGCCCACAGTGTTGTTTACAGAAGTAAGGTACAGCACAGTGAGCAGCCCGTGGTCTGTAATCGACCACCACTGTTGAAGGAGCAAACTGTACAGTGGCCGAAACTCAGTGTGTCTTTTGTCTTTCGCCCTACCAGACTCTTATCACGAGTCATGAACACAGGGTCACAGTTTGTGATGGAAGGCGTGAAGAACCTGGTGCTGAAGCAGCAGGTGAGCACTTCTTGGAAGGCGTTCCTGCCCTGGAATAGATGGCTTTAGGTGTCAGTTTTTGCTGGATTAGTATTCATCTCTGATTACTCCCACCCACACTGTAAATTCCTAGAATTAAGAATTTACTTACAAATCAAAGGGTATGGACATTTTAGTTACTCCTAATAAATATTGCCAAAATATTCTCCAGCAAAGTGTCTATCTAGAAATGTATGTTAAACTCATGGAAGCCCATTGTGACCCTGCACTGTCCTGATGCCCAAGTGTCTAGGGGCACTTGCGCTGTGGGGGTCTAGGATTCAGAAGTAAGAGGCATCAGAAGAGACTGCAGAGATAGAGGCTTAGAATATTGTAACTGTTCTGTTTACATCTATAAGGATTTGTTCTGGCTTTTTAATTTTTTAATTTTCATTATGGAGGCTCTCTAGTTCCATTCTTGGAACCCAGGTAAAGGTAGAAAGAGAGTCACTAAGCACCTTTACCTGCTTGAGCCTTTTTATCAGCACTAAAAAGATTGTTTTGAGTTGTTTTTATCAGAATAAACATTGTAAGCTATAAATAAATTAGACAAGAATTAAATTGACCAATAAGTTAAAAAAAAAAGTAATAGTAAACAAAACGGAACATTGATAATTCTAAGTCACTAATAACAGCTTTTTGTGTTTTGTTTTCTGGGCAGCATGAGTTTGTGCATTCTAAATATCAACCCTCACAATACAATAGACAGTGGAATAAAATTTACAGACTTGAATATATTTTTGTGAGAATAATTACACAAGAATGTTGTGATAATATAAACACAAAGTTGCAGAATTTAGAAATCACCACTGACACACCTTTAAAAAATGAATTTGTAGGAAATGAATTTACAAGCAATGGAAATGCACCAGCTAAATCAGGAAAGACAAAGCTGGTTGCAGCATGTGATCTCTGTTCAGGATTATTATTTAAGTAAGAAAACTCAAAATTTGAACTCTGAATATTGTATAATAACCATTTCACAGTATAAGTGGATATCATAACACTACATTGTACAGTTTAAATGTCGAGCGTGCTTCAGTACAGTGTGAGCAGGAGTTTATAGGCTTTCTTTTAAATCCAGTGGCATTTGGGACAGAGTGAAGTATGGGTAGTCTGTCTAGCAGTGGCTTTATGATAAGGGCTTGTCTCAACACTGTCTGGTGAAATTGGGTGTGTGGATGGGGATAGATGTGGACCCACACAATCCTAGTGTGTTACTTTTTGTTGCTATGAACACACAGTGATCGAGAAGGAAAGTCACATCAACATTTTATGGCTTCCTCATTCATGATATGAGCATTAGAATTAGTCTGTAAATTTGCTTCTAGAACATTGATATTTATCCCCTAGCCTCTATGAATTTGCAGCATCTGCATATGTTCTGTCTTTACTCTTTGAACTCCACATAGGAATTGTCACCTTCCAGCACCCTGATTGGAACAGCAGCGACCCTGTCTCCAATCCTGCTCCCATCATGGTCACCAGAGCATCTTCCCACACCCAAAAATACAAAGTTAGAAATGGCTACCATGGAGCAGTCAACCATGTCAGAGAACTAATTCTAGGAGACTTGGAAAACCTTCCCTCCTGTGGCTGTGCAATATTAATATCTGGGGTTTGATTTTTATGAGTAAAGTAATTACATCATTAGGTTAACATGGTTTTTTTATCTAAATCTTTCCAGTAACTAAAATCATAAAACCAGTCTTAGGGAATAGATTTCCCACTGTATATTTTTTGATAAATTTCTGCTTCACGAATTATTTCTACTTCATTTAGAATCAGATTTTAGAAATAACCCAAAAGTTATAATTTGTTATGAATGGAACTCTGCCTTTCAAGTCTATGTCTTAACCTTCTGGCAATTAAAAAAATCAGTTGCCAACTAACACAGTAGTGTTTTCTGCCAGACATACTAGCCTAGGCCTTTAATCCTAGCACTGGTAGGCAGAAGCAAGTGGATCTCTGTATTTCCCAGGCCAGCCAGGGCTACATAATGAAACCCTGCCTCAAAAACAAAAGAAAAAATAGTGATTTTCATTTTATTTCTAAACAGCAATGTCTGAGAATAAAGAGAAATATGCTTAGAACATTTTTCATTTAATTAATTTCATCTGTGCTTTGTTCAGTGAAGTTTACAAACTATGACAGCTGCTCTGTGCACAGAAGACTGGTGTGTTCTACTTGCTGTGGTCCAAGTGGCTACAATCCAGCTATCCAGTTTTGCCCAGAACTCAGAGTTCTTCCTGCCTTTGTCTTCTAAGTGCTGGAATTAAAGGTGTGCACCACCCAGCCAGTCCAGTTTTTCCTTCAGTAAAAGTTTGTCCCAGCTCAGCTTCAGCTGACGTTTAGCACAGCCTGGAGTCTTAGGGAGTCTCAGTTGAGAACTGTCCAGGTGAGACTGGTCTGTGGCCTCTGTGGGAGGGCCAGGCTCATGGTGGGTTACAGAACCATCCGTCTTGGGCAGGTGGTCTTGGGCTGTATGATAGCCAGAGGTGAACGTGCCAGCAAGCACAGCCTTCTCCGTGGGTTCTGCTCCCCTCTTGAATTATGACTTGGAAGTGTAGGCCTCATAAACCCACTTTTCTGAGTTGCTTTTGGCCAAAGTGTTTATCCCTGCAACAGAAAGGAAACCAGAGCAGAGTTCTGTGTGAAGAGACTCAGTGTGTAATAAATTTCCCCTTTGGTTACTTAGACAGGGACCGCCCCAGTACCCCAGGCTGGCCACTATCAGGGGAGTCCTCCTTTCTTAGCCTACAGTGTGCTGGAATTGCAGGCATGAGCCAATACACCTGCCTGCTTTGTAAATTATTAACTCGAGCTCTCATTTACAGAGAGAACAGCTCAGGAGTGTCAGTTGGTGACATCGCCATTGTTTTCATAAGTACAGTGCCTTCTGTCTGTCAAGATGTGTTTCCTTCCTGTTCTCTACAGCTGAAGGCTTCCCTTAATCCATGGCCGTCTGTAAATACTGACAGAGTGGTGAAGCAGTAGTTTGATTCTTTTCACCAGAGAGAGAGACCATGGGAAAACATAAGAATTATTTGTGAGCTCTTAAACACTTTTGCTAGGAAGACATTTTTCTTAATTTATAATGTACTTGTTGGCAAATGTGTCATCATTTGTAGCATGGCTGTCAAATAAAGAGTGAGATTTAGTTGTACCCTCCCTGAAAATCTCTTATGGTACAAGAACATTCATCATAAAATTCAGCTTAAATGCCCAGATTTCTAGTATTTTAAAAGGAAACTCCTGACTTGTTACATGCATTTTCCATATTTCTCCGCACTACACAACTCTAGCTGTGCATTCGTATTCAGAAAGGTGAGTGAGAGCAAGGTGTAGAGGGAGAAGGGGACGGGCAGCCTTCAGCTTTAGAAAATGCTTACGTCTTCCTGCCCTGGAGCCCATGTATCTTATTTATGTATGTGTTTGAGTATTGGCATGAGCAGGCCACAGCAGGCCACAGCAGGCCTGGCAGTCAGGAGGCTAAAGGGCTCTTATACAGAATTGTATTTTTCAGTGAGAACTTTGGATACTTAGGTTTTTTACACCTGTGACATCTTAATTATGTACATAAACTTAGGGTGTGTTTAATGGAAAGGTAAGCATGTTTAACTATGGAGTGATTGGGATTGGAGAGATGGCTCAGCGGTTAAGAGCACTGACTGCTTTTCTGGAGGGCCCGGGGTTCAATTCCCAGCACCCACATTGAATCTCACAGCTGTCTGTGACTCCTGTTTCATGAGATCTAACACCCTCAGACAAATAGCCATGTTGGCAAAACACCAGTATACATAAAACAAGTTATTCCAAAAAACTAGAGTCATCAAGTTGTATTCCAGCATCTAACAAAATACTCATGTTTTCCACAGAATCTACCCGTTACGCGAATTTTAGACAATCTCATGGAAATGAAGTCAAACCCTGTAAGTAACAATTAATTATGTAAATTCTTGGATGTATCAAACTGACTGAAAGGTGATAAATCCAGATTGACTCGGTTGTGCTCCTAATTACTACTGAGCATGTGCGAGAAAGAGTCCATATTCCCAATGGCATCTTTCAGCCATTGTCACAGATACACAGAATTGGGTTTTCTTGGCTACTACAACCATTCTGACTAGGTCTCCTCTGAATTAAATATATACTACATTGTACATGTTTTAATGTTAATACATCCTAAAGAACACATTTCTATGAGTGAAAAAGAACCAGTGACCCATCAGGTGTTATAATGTTGATGTGGGATGCCCCTCTGTACCATTGGCTAATAAAGAAGCTGCTTTTGCCTATGTCAGGGCAGAGTAGAGGTAGGCAGGAAAACTAAACTGAATGCAGGGAGAAAGAAGGTGAGGTCAGGCAGATGCCAGAGCCTTACCAGGAAGTAGGTCACAGCCTCGTGGTGATACATGGATTAATAGGAATGGGTTAATTTAAGATGTAAGAGCTAGCTAGAAATATACCTGAGTTATGGGCCAAACAGTGTTGTAATTAGTATAGTTTCTGTGTGATTATTCGGATCTGAGTGGTTAGAAAATGAACAAGCAGTCTCTGTTTACATGATGTAAGGAGAAGCAGTGCAGTTTAAGGAAATTCTATTAGGTGAGAAATGTATAGGAAAACTTCTGAGTATTTCAGATGGCTCTAAATTCCTCTGGGCCCAACAAGTAAATCAAAAACAATTGTTGGCAGAATAAACAACAGATAGTTTGGAAAACTATTTGTCAGGCAAATGCTAACTATCTATGAGCTGGGCACGCACCGAGGTGACTCAGAACGCTAGCACCGAGGTGGTTTTCCAGGGGTCAGCGCAGAGCAGCATCGTCAGAGCTTACTTTAGTTTAGGCTGCTGTAGACTTGGCGGTGAGGGGAGGACTTCAGACCTGAAGAAATGAGAACAGAATATTGAGACCAGTGTGACTCTTTTAGTAATTGTTAAAATATGGTTATGGAAACTAGCAAAAACAATTTTTAAATTCACTCATGTGGAAACTGAAACACCATAAAATGTGCAGCTGCTGCTATGAAAATTATGGGAAAATTATACGCAATAAACTTAAAAAGATTCTTGTGTTTGAGAAACTGTAAATGGCTGGACAGTGGTGGTACACAGCCTTAATCCCAGCACTCAGGAGTCAGAGGCAGGCAGATCTCTGTGAGTTTGAGGCCAGCCTAGTGTAGAGTGGGTTCCCGACAATCTCCAAAGCTACAGAGAAACCATGTCTCAAAAAACCGAAAAGAAAAAAGAAACCAAATCTGTATAGATGGTAGTGATATACAGTGCAATTGCAACTGACTTTGACTCCTAGACTAAGAGGCCCTCAAAAGAGGCGTGAGTTTATGACCATTTGTCTTAGAAAACATCTCATTACGCTCAGTGTCCACCTGAAAGGTGGCCCAAGCATAATAAAAGTCAGAATACAAATGAATGCAAAACTGCAGGAGACAAGTGCATAGGATGAAGGCCTCTTGTTATTGTCCCCATCCTGATGTTCTGTGCAGACCACTAACTGTGATAGCAGGTACATGTATGTGTGGGGCTGTGCCAGGAACCACTCAGTGAATTCGTACCTTAGAAGTCATTTAATCCTCGGTTAAACCACTAAGAAAAGTGCTGTTTTTATTATACTTGTGTTATAGACAAGGAAAATGAAAGATGAGGTCAGTTAACTTGCTAGGGGTTATACCACTGATAAATAGCAGTTTGGGGGTTTTCTGAGGCCAGAATTCTACCATTATACTGTTAGTAGGAACCGTGTGTCCTTCACAGACTCACAGAACTAGAGAGGTCATTACAGGTCATCTAACAACAGAAGAAAGGGAGCAGGAGACAGGTGGCCGCTTCATGCAGTAGACTTGATCCAGCCCTGATCCTCATCCTGGTCCTAGTCACAGCCGTTCCTTCCACATGCTTTACAATAAACACATGGATGGCTAAATTTGATGAGTCTTACACAGATGTTTCTCTGAGTTGTACAAGTGCACTTATCAGTACTGTTGAGTTTATAATCACAGGCAGATCTTTTAATTAGAAGAGATACTTTTTCATCATCCATCTGCTATTTAAGGTAGCTGTCTGCACTCCTGTTCCTCTCTTGTTCGTACAGTAAGGTAGAGCTGGCAGGTGATAGTGAATGACCTCAGCTGCTTTCAAATCCTGGAGCATGGACTGGCATGTCGCTCAGCTGGTAGACGGCTTGCCTAGCATGTGCAGGCTCTGGGCCAATCTCCAGGACCATGTGAACCTAGCAGCGACAGGTGCCTGTACTCAGTGCTAGGAAGGTAGGAGCAGGGGAATTTGGAGTTTGAGCTACACAGTTGGAGGCCAGGCTAGGCTGTATAAGACACCTCCCATTCTGATTACATGTGTGTGTGCACACACATACATTACACATGTAGTTAGAGGACAGCTTGTGGCAGCTCTCTCCTTCCATCACGTGGGTCCTGGGGATCAAGTGCAGGTCATCAAGCTTAGCAGCAAGTGTGACTTGCTGGTCACTTACACTTGGTAAGTGTTCTCCTGTGTTGATCTGAGTACTGACCACAGGTCAGGAAGTCCAGCTGGAGGGGTTCCCCCAGTGACATGTGAGGAGTCCGACCACACTTGGGGTGCTGTGTTGATCTAGGGTCAGGACTAAGTAGTGGCAGTGTGTGTGTATTTGTCCTTCACCAGATATCGGGGCGGGGCTGAATTGTTAGTTTAAAGACAGATCATGAAGTAACTTAAATCATGAAGTAACGGACTGTACACTTCACAATTCCTTTACTATCAAGAAGCTTCCAATTTAGCATAAAATTCAACAACTTCTAGAGTCGGGAAAACTTGAACAGATAGAAGAGTGTGGTGAGTCGGTCCGGGCAGACCCCACCTGGACTAACCTGAGGACATGAATGTTAGCATGAAACGTTTAGTTCATGTATTTATCTGTAGAAATCCTAATGCATTAGGTGGGCAAATGTCGGCCACATATACACTTGATATCCAGTATTATCTAAATTTTTAATTCTAAATTCTAAAGTTGATCTGGTTCCAACATTTGCACATAAAGGACTGAGCCTCTTATATGCATCTGTATACTCAGTAAAGCTCTGGATACAGAATGACGAAGTCCTAAACAAAGACCCTGGGCATTAAAACTGCATGTGCAGGGGGTTCACATCCTAGAGTTCCTACCTTTATTACTAAATATGTGACCACAGAAAAGTCGCATGGTCTCCTATCCATCCCAACTTGCCCATCTAAAACTGGGCTAAAAATAGGAACTGCCATAGGCTGAGGATTAGCACGTGGTTTCATGTAAAGCACTAAAAATACAGCTTCTTAACACATGTAGACAGTCATTACAATCTGTGAAATTGGAGGGTGTGTTACGATCAAATTCTGTGCTGTACCATGATCCTCTAAACAGAAACCTCATAATGTATTTTATTTTTGTTTTTAATAGGAAACTGATGATTATAGATATTTTGATCCCAAAATGCTGCGGAGCAATGACAGGTAAGAATCTTTTCTCTCGGGTGGTATTTGTTGTCTGTTCCCTCTGAGAATGGAATAACGTTGTAAAGACAGTCTGCTTTCTACTAACATTCTGACTGTGGTATTTTAATCTCCTTCAGAGCTAATCACAGACCATTATGAGTAGTGTCTTGCTGTTTTCCCTTAGTGTATATACAGAGAAATAAAGTTAGCTATTTACTATTTGTGAAATGGTGTTATCATAAACAAAATGGGGAATTTAGAGAAAGTATTTTTAAACGAATATGATTACTGGACTAAATGAAAAAACTGTTGGAAACAGGTGTTTAAGGTGGTGGTTTGTTGTGTGAAATCAATGCAGCTTCTGTAAAAGCACTTTATGGCAATGAAACAACTCAGGGTATAGTGTCTGCATTTTATGGAAGACATGATGTGGTAACTGGCTGTACTTATGTTACTTTTCAAGGGCTAATTCATAGTAATAGGAAAAATAACCTAAAAGACAGCTGACAGAGAAGGAAATAACTGGATATCCCTAGCAGTAAAACTTTGGGAGCAAATTCCTTACCTGTGCCTGCCGTTGAGACCTTCAGCACTTTGTATTTGTCCTTTTCCCAAGCATTCATGTCTTTGTGGGTTGTCAGGACCGATGATCTAGCTGCTAGATTATTAGGTAATTTCAAGTGTTCTCTTTTCTGAACTTAGCAGAAGTGCTGTTACGTAAGAACTTCCAATAATAGCTATCACTGGCAAGAGAGAAATTTGACCGCAAATTAGAGAACAAGGGATGGGGACTGAGCACCAGTGGGACAGGGTTTCCCTTTAGGAGTGATGAGAGACTGGATACACTAAAACCTACGATCTTTGCTTCACAAGCGGATGTGTAACTGTCTGGACTAGTAACTCTTCCTGGCAGTTGGCTAAGCAGGAGCCATAGAAGCTGAGGACTGTTCAATTTTAAGTGTATCATATATACGATAGTCAGAAGGAATATTAGCATTGCTAAAGCACACAGGCTCAGAGAGCTTTCTTTTTGCGGCCTTTTCCTAAGCTAGCCTATCCGAAACCATGGTTATTAGTAACTCGTGGTCCTGAGCTATTTAAGTCTACCTCCTGTCTACCTCAGCGGAGCTATTGAGAATTTGATCAGGTGGCCATCTAGCCATTTCTGTGGTGTATGGACTGTTGCAGGCTGTAGACGTGAGGAAAGATGGCAGAGGTGTGCTTAGCTAAACAGTTAAACTCTCCTTATCACGCTGTCCATGCTTGTTTGTTTAATACTCTGACATGTGAAGGCCTGGAAAGATGTGTTTAGTAAAGAGTTCGTGGATGCCAGTGAAGTGTTTTCACAATATATGACCTGTGATAAATAAGAGGCTAGAGCAGTATGTCTCCTCTCATCTTCCCTTCCATCCTGAGGAAGATGCCACAGGCTGTGTAATTGTTTCAGTGTGGTGAAAATTTAACTCATGACCTGCTTTATTGCTTCGCCTGGTCCCAGCTTCCTTTCCTTGGCATAGATGCTGTTGGTCAGCCTTCTAGAATTTATGTCAAAGTTGCTAGGAGGTCATCCCATTCCCTTTTAGACATTGAGATATCTACCTTCTAGCTCCTTCCTCTACAAAGCTGAAGAACCCCTGCTTACCAAGAAGGTGGACCTGGATACCTTCTTAATGCTGCTCACACGTGCACATGAACATGTTTTCCTATACCCGTCTTTCCTGTAATAGAAGCCAACGATGAAATTTTCAGTGCAGTTTCTCTTTATTGCAGCTCAGTTCCTAGGAACAAAAATCCATTCCAAGAGGTAAGTTTTGCACAACCTTCTCTGCTCTTAGATAATTAACAGTAGTCCTGAGGCAGAACGAGTTTGTGATCAGTGCTTGGCCATTCAGGTCAGTCTAATTCTGCACATCCAGGATCCTGCCGTCAAGTCCTCAGCAACTCTGTTCCTCTACTTTTCTAAGAATGACAGGATAGCAGGAAAGGAATCTTTTGTATTGCAGTGAGAATTTTACATGCGGAATTTCAGCATTGTGAAGATGTGAATACAGACACTTCTTGTTTTGAGTGCCATGCTGAAGTTGTACCATGGGCTTTCCAGTCCTGCCTACAGCAAATAGTAAAGATTCAGAGCTAGCCTTCAGCAAAAGCAATCTATCCTCAGTTTCTGTTGCTTGACTGGATGATGCAGTTAGACTTGGAAACAGCCCTGCACTTATGCAGCCTTATCTCAGTTTTAGGACAGTTCCCAGACTAAAGGCCTGCTGCTTGAAAATTAAAATGCTTTAACTGTTTCTTCACCTGTTCCTTCCACTTGCATTTTTAGGCCATTGTCTTTGTGGTAGGAGGAGGCAACTATATTGAATATCAGAATCTTGTTGACTACATAAAGGTACAGTTGGGTCATCTCATTGTCCAGCACCTATCCTCACCTTTGCATAACTACTTTCTAAGAGGTATCTTTTAAAGTTCTGTGTGTGAGCAAGACACAATGGCACAAGCCTGGAGTCCCAGCTACTTGGGAGGCCAAGACAAGAGGATCACTTGAGCCCAAGAGGTCGGGGCTAGTCAAGGCCACATGGCACGATCTCATCTCATAAAGTGCCATGTATAGAGAAAATTGCTGATTTGTTTTCCTGTTACATTTATTTTTCTACTAAAATTATACTGGACTAGAAAATAATATATCATATGGATATTAAGTATTTGGGTGCTCCCTTGATATATACTTTTAACTATTTAGAGACCTCAAGCTCCTATTCTGAGTGTTGTCTCCCTTGAGATAATTTATAGAATTCATTTACCTGACTAACACATGCTTTACACTTCAATCGTATTAACATCAATCAGCAACATATTTCTAAAAAGCATTTCAGGTAGCAAATTAGAAATAATGAAATCCTACCTTCAAGTCACAAGTGACAGAAAACTAAAAATACATGAAGCAGGAAGCCTAATTTGAATACCAAAAAAAATCTATAAGCTGGAGAATTAGCTATTGTTATATAATAAAATGACATTTTATAATTATTCAGTTTTCGTTAAAGTATGATCGGTCATTCTTTACCTAAGGCATTAATAGAAACTATGGTATAATGGGACCACATACCTCCCAGGAATTCTCGCTTGATTGCTTGTCTTCAATTATGCACATGAATGTATTTTTAAGAATCAGTATTGGGGCCCCCAGTCTTGCGCACAAAAAGGCTTTATTTTACATGCACACATATGTGCAGGCTTAAGAATAGGTTTTGTACTGGAACGTTTGGTAAGCTAAATTTCTTTAAAATTACACCTGATTTATTAGCTAATACAAGTGATTAGTGTTTTGCTACTTACTGTCTTTCTGTTACATAGCTGTTAGAAAGGAGCTACAAACATGGTGCGCCGAGCTGGGAAGAGGGACAGAGCAGGCCTCTCAGCTGGTCTGCTGCAGCCCTGTGTCCAGACCTGGACAGAGGGGACCTAGTTCTGTGCTAGGATCCAAAGTAGATGAGGGCAGCCTACACTGATGCACCAGCGTTGTGTGCTAGGAACTGGAAATGTTAGTGGTTTGTGACTGGTCAATACTCATGGAGCCTGATTTTGTTTACATGGTCAGAAAGAAGTAAATGGCTTCTACATGAGTAAGACCAGGGTTCTTCTTACTCAAGCGTGTGTAGAATATTTCTTGGTGAATGAAGTGTGTCCTGTACTCCTGGGATGGTACTTTGGCATATTGTCTGCCCTTGCAGGAATATTTTGAATGACATCAAGAGTCCCAGTCATGTGACCTTTCGCACTTTGCGTACCATCCCTCCTCCCTTTTAAATGTAACTAAGCCACTGCTCTTGTTTTATTTGTTCCCGGAGATGGGCCAACTAGGACTGAGTTTGTTTTTAATTTTTATTTATTTTTATGTGTATGGGTGTTCTGCCTGCATGTGTGGGTGTACAGTGCCTGCAGAGGCCAGAACAAAGCAACAAAGCCCCTGGGACTGAAGTTACAGACAGTTGTGGGCTGCCAAATGGTACTGGGAACCAAACCCAGGTCCTCTGCAAGAGCAGTAAATGCTCTTAACCACTGGTCTGTTTCTCTAGGCCCAAGTACTGGACTTTTGGTTTGTTGATTGGTTGGTTAGTTTTTGTTAATTTTTTTTTAATGGGGTCTCACCCTGTCCCTCAAGCTGAACTAGGACTTGAGGCAGTCTTCCTGGCCCAGCCTCTCAAGTGCTCTGGTTACAGCCCTGCCCTCCATATTCTGCTTTTGAGTCTTCTTTTGAGCCAACATCTACTCAGTTTATGAGTCACAGAAAAATTACTTTCTCTTGTGTTAAAAAATCACCATCTTGTTTCCTTGACTTTATTGAGCTCTACATTTTTTCCCATCTTGTTTCTTGATGGACTACCAAATTAATTTGATATAAATTTTGCATACTGTAAAGAGGAATCTTAATTCAGCTTGATGATAATGTACTTAAAGAGTATGGGCATAAAGAACTGACCCTCATCAGAAGTGGTCGTGAGGCCTATCACCCGGCTCTCAGCAGGCTAAGGCAGGGGAGTAGAGAGGTCAAGGCCAGCTTGAGCTAAATAACAAGATCCTGTCTCAAAAGAAGAAAAGGTAGATAAATGAAACAGTTGCCTGAATTTTGTATTTGCATCCTAATATTCTATCTGCTTCAGAAATAAAATTCGGGTAGAATGGATGCATTAACAAATGCGGTATTACACAACAGGGCTGAAGATACAAGCCCACGTCATCTTACTTCCAACATTAAATTCTCTTAATAATTTCTTCAGGTAGCACAGATCATACCTTGAAACAGTATTTATCTATGATTATATAGAGAGTTGTTGGTCCTCTGAAAGATAACAATACCAGCATGCCATAATTTACTACTGTGAAGGAAGAAAAAAGCATCCTTGTGTCCACTTCACCACCTCATTTCTGTTTAGGCAGTTTAGGGTACGGGGACACACACTTTAAATATACCACCACCACCACCACCTGACAAACAACTTTTAAGAGTAGCCCCCTCCCCAGAATGCCCAGGCTTTTTTTTTCCCTGAGAATGCTTACACTAACTCTTTTTCACAGTTACATCTGAATTCTGTGTCTGCTTTTTACAGGCAAAGCAAGGCAAGCACATTTTATATGGCTGCAGTGAGCTTTTCAATGCGACCCAGTTCATAAAGCAGGTAAAGTGTGCCTCTGTAGTTTGCTCTCAGAGCCAGCACAAGTTGCTGTTGGCTCTCTCTCCTTTGAAAACTATCACTTCAACTGAATTTAAATCAGCTTAAACAAAACCTCCTCTAGCTGTAAGTTTCACCATGGATATAAAGACGGCTCCGGTAAGTAACATTTTTAAAGGGTTAATAATCCCAACTCTTTTGAAAAGGTAATTATTGGCCAGGTTGAATTCAGCATTTCTAACATTCTGTCCATATGTCTGCTGCCGGGCATACCCTAGTTGGGTCTCAGAACTCTTCAGCAGGATGTGCTCAGCTGATACAATTGTGTCCACTTGGAAAGTAACGGCAGCTGTAGCTGTGTCCATTTTCCTATCGTTCTTCAAGATTGTCCCCACTAATGTTCTCAGCAATTATATTGATCTTAGCTTTTTTTAAAATTGGTATGCACATGGCCTGATCAAAAATGTCTAAATGTCAGCATCTGGGGGTACAGGTAAAGGAGATACAGCTTCTCACCGTCACTCTCAGCCTCTTGGAGTTCCCTATGATTCTAGGGACAAATCCAGGCGAAACTAGGATCCACAGCTTTGAAACTTGAGGACTAACGAGTTTGTGAAGCAAGACTTGGATTCCGTGGCAGATGTTTTACAGCAGAGAAGCATGGGGTTAGACAAAGAGAGGTGTTCAGAGCGGAGTGGTGCACCCTGGGAATGTGGGTGTGGCCTAGCAGAGTGAGTCTCGGGAAATAACAAAATACTTGATTCTGAGAATTCCTTGCATGTGTGTATGCACTTCGATCATATCCAGCAGTATCCTTGCACTTGCCTTTTTCACATTTTTACCTTAGTGGAAATTTTTCAAACATGCAGAAAGTTGAAGAGAAATTGCAGTTTAGGTAACCAAGGAAACTCAGTTTGGTTTTCTTTTCAGTGACTCAGCGGTTGTCATGCTACTTCTCTCGTTTCATTGGTCTTTAGAATGTTGCTTTAATTGCTTTATTGTGTTCTATTCCTAGCCTTCCTGAACTGTAAATATAAGTTCAGTTCTAATTTAAACTCAGTATTTAAACTGTAAGGTTTAAGTGCCTGGCCTTTGTCAGCTTCATTCAACACATTTGTCTGCTCTGTGCTTTTATTAGTTTGAAATATTTTGTAATTTATGTTGTGATTTATTCTGTAGCCCAAAGTTTGTGGTTCTGTTGTTTATCAGTTCCCTTATCGTCATAGAACATCCCGTTTTAAATAAGGTGTAGTTCCTTTTGTGGTCCAGCCTATGGTCTGGTCAGGGTAGCGCTGCTCAGATTCTGTGTTTGCTTCCCCTTCAGTGGGGGTGTCCTCTGTCGTGTGATGAGAGGCATTCAGGTTGCTAACCAGGAGCCTGATGTGCTGGCTCATTCCTGTGCACCAGCCCCTCAGAGCAAGAGGAGGCAACTTCTAGATGACTTTGAGCTGTGTATTGTGATCTTGTCTCAAAAAAAAAAAAAAAAGCTAATTAGAATTATTGAATTCTTTCTCCTCTTAGCTCTATCTATTACTGCATTGGTTTTATTGTCTTTTGAGACAGGGTCTTATGTAGCCCAGGCTAGCCTTGAACTCACTTTTCCTCTCCCCTCTGCTTTTGGTACTTGTTTACGGACTCTGGTCCCAGAATTACAACGGTGCTAGGAAATTCCTGTTGCCTATGATGCTGGTGTAAGCAGAGCTACTGTACGCTACTCCCAGGGAAGCGTAACACGCAGAGTTTGTATGATAGTTGATAATGGTAGCCAGTGCTCAAGTGCAGCTCAAACAGAGAGTGTTTCAGAAGTCTGCAGCTAGCTCCTGAGCCTTCACATGCTGGCCCCTGGAGTCCTTCTGCGCTCCATTCATGGTGAACGCCCAATAAAATGGACCACATTTAATCTTGTTTGTGTGGATGCAGGCATACAGCTGTAATTTAATGTTACGTAGGTGTTTGTGTCCCTGTGAGGCCAGAGGCCAGCATCAGTGTCTTCCTCATTAACTCTCTACCTTGTGCTTTTGAAACGAGTTCTCTGACTTAACCCAGCAGTCACCGATGCACTAGACGCAGCTAGTGCTGAGATTATTGGTGTGCACCACCAACTCAGCTTTTCCAGTATGCTGAGAGTCTGAGCTCGGGCCCTCATGTCTGCACAGCAATCTCACCAACCACACTTTTTATCTTTAATACTGTGTTTTTACTGTACTATTTATAGTCTTGGAACAACGTAGCTGTGTGGCAGGCTTATCCCATGTAGGTTTCTCTTAGAGTATACTCTGGGGTTTTCCTGATGATAAAATCACCTAATGTTGCATTTCATGATGTGTCTCGTCATTAAGAAACAGAATCCTTAGCAGTTTCTGGGCCAATATATAAAGCATGTATTCAGAGTAAACCATTTGTTTTCTCTCTCCCCATTTTAATAAATCCTAAATTCTTCTTCTTCTTCTGTTCTCTTTAAGGTAGTTAGCAATCCAGAATTTTTGTTTGGGTTCTTTCTTCTTTAGTTTTTCTCTGCATACATATATATAATTTTTGTGAGCCTATTTTCTTCTACTTCACCAATGGTAATTATTGATGCTTTTATTAACATTGTAAGTTGTGACTCGTTAAAACATGTTGAATTTTCTTATTACTTTGCTTTCTGAGATTCATAGATTTGTGGGTTGATGAATGAATGCCGTTTCTCTAGAGAGTGCTGACTTAGGGATTCATTAAGCAGTTATTTGGCTATACTCACTTTACATCTTTCCTCCCTTTATCCCTCCATGCATCTCAACCCACCCCCTTGGCTCTTTCTTAGATGCATGGCCTCTGACCTCTTTCATTGTTGCAACATACATACATACATACATACATGTTCATTCTCTTCTAAACACAAATGGTTCAGTCTGTATGATGTTACTTGTGTGCTTATGATTTCAGGGCTCAATGAGATCCCCCCATAAACTGTTTCTTCAGTAGCAGCTCAGATCTAAGTCTTTCCCATGTAGGAGTGGATTCAGGATAAGTGTGCACAGCATCTGCCACACGCTGCTTTCTCAGATTTCTCCCTCACTTGTTGCCCTAAACACTGCTCTGTTCTTCAGGCGAGATAATCAACTGCAGGATTTCTGTTAGGGGTCTGCCTGCTTTGGGTAGCAGCAGTTATGGCCTCCTTTTAGACCAAGAGCCACCTAATGTTTCCCTCCTCAGCTCAAGTCATCTCTAGAATCTTCTTGTCTGGAGTCGTTGTCCCCTGCCTCTGAGGAGTTGACTTCTGTGGTCTCACTAAGCCCTTCACACTGTTGCCTCTGAAGAGTTGGTCTGACAAGAGTTAATCTATTTATAGCCTTCACAAACTGAAGTGGGTTTGTCGTCTGCCTTTAAGGACCCTTTAGGAATATAGAAGTGTATGACACACTGTTAGCGCGTTTCTCTTTATAGTTTCCTACTGAGTTTCATATCCGTTACTTATGCCCAGGGTTTGCTTGTGATGTTTACATTTGTGCCATGACAGTGTTACTTTTGAAAAGCATATGTTAAATTATGTTGTTTGTTGAAATTAATGTTCTAAACCAGGCGGTAGTGCTGCATACCTTTAATCCCAGCACTTGGGAGGCAGAGCCAGTCGGATCTCTGTGAGTTCAAGGCCAGCCTGGTCTTCAAGAACTAGTTCCAAAGCTACAGAAAAACCCTGTCTCAAAAAAAAAAATTAATGTCCTAGAACTATGTAATAAGTTTTTGTGATTCAAAACTGGAAAATTATATGTATACATTTTTTCTTTCATTTTAGCTGTCACAGCTTGGACAAAAATAACACAGAAGAACCGTAGTGGAGCCGTCGGTTTGGATAGATGTAAAAGGACCCAGATGTGTCCTCCTCCATCGCACCCCTAACAGTGCAACCTGTCAGAATCATTCATTTTTAATAAATTCTATACTTCATAGACTGTATACTGATTAATATAATAAACCATTTCAGAAATAACTTGGCTTGTTTTTGTTACAGATGAAAGCGTACATTGGAAACAAGGAGAGCCCTATGGAAGACGCCACAGTAGGTTAGGGTTAGGGGAATCAGTTGGAGTTGGTGCACGCTGACGTCACACACTCCAGTGTTCCCTGAGGAATCCCCTCCGTCTGTTTTCATCATAACTCCACCTTCTCCGGTGCTTTCCATGTTGCTTCTGGATCTTTAGGTGGAGACTTTAACAGCCACCTTACTATGTCTTCCTCCTCTGGCATGCCTATTTACTTTATCATTAAAGACTGCTGTTTATAGTGCAGATAGAGCAACATCCGTCCCTGAGAGCTCTGAGTAGCAAGTAAAAGTGTGCAGCCCCAGGGAGAGCAGAGGCTGCTCCTTCACTAGTTACCTTAGATCAGACCCTAAGGTTCGATAGGACCAATAGTTACAGTCTGGAGTGAGATCTGTGTTCGATGTAATGAAACATCCATTTCAGGAGTTAAAGGCACAGCAGAAATGTCTGCAGATCAGGCACAAAATTTGAAAGTATATATTAATAAACTTTCTGCACTCAATTACGGAATGTAATTCTTCAGTGCACCTGCAGGACATTTTAAATGCTGATCTTGCTGTGAAGCCGCTGGGATAAATGGAATCATTTGGAGTCTTTTCACATCACCATTTACATTAGGACCCAGTACTGACTGATGGTTCAGAAGACTGTTGGGCAGTAGAGGCGTAACTTCCAACTCAGTATGAGAAGACTCTGGAATGAAGGCTGGAAAACAGCACACACTAAAATGCACTGTTCTTTGGTTGTCTTTATAGTGCAGAAGCACGGTTCAAAAGAACAGGAAACTGTCTGATACTTGTCCATCATGAAATAGAGAAATCCAGATTTTAATATGACTAAGAAAGGACCAGAGAGATGGCTTAGCGGATGGGGTACCTGCTGCCAAGCCTGATGGTCTCAGTTAGATCCCAAGGAGCCACGTAGAAGGAGAGAACTCACTTCCCCTCCATGTGCGCACACAACAAAATTTTTAAGGGAAAAATGTTTGACTGGAAAAAAAGAGGAAGTACTAAAACAGAATCGGTGACAGTGCTGTGCCCTGAAATCTGTCCCCTCAAGACTCACAAGTGAGCCCTGATCCACCGTGAGACTAAGACAGGGCCCTCAGCAGGGTATACGTATAAGTGAACTCATAAGAGCAGGAATCTGTATAGTTAAAAAAAATCAGATACTGATCCCATACTCATCACCAGTATGAGAGGAAACACTTGCCATCCCAACCACAGCGAGGCTTCCCCAGAGGCCAGCCCCAGTGACACTTTGGTCTTGGACTGTAAGAACATATCTGTTGAAATAAGCACGTTTGTTACCTTGTTAAGGCAACCAGAGCTCACTGATGCAGAAAAGTGGTAGAATAACACGAAAAGACACAAAACCCGATCTCAGGATGAAAAGGCATCAGTGCTAGGACCACAGATGTCCAAGGAAGTGTGGGGAAGCCGGGTCCCTAGGCCAGGATTGAGCTGTAACCACCAGATTTATCCTCCCAGCATGATCACTTTAAAACTGAACAGAATACATGGAATAGCAGCCTTTAAGAGACTGGAAATTTAACAAATCTTGTAGACCCTACAGAGAGAAAGTTGGGCGATTTAAAAGACTGCCTCCACTTCCGTGTCAGATGACGTCATAGCTAGAAATCATTCGCCTCTCTTATTGAGGCCGTTCTAGGAGTCAAGATAAACACGGATGGCCATAACACTCAGAACAGAGAGAAGGGCTGCATAACTCAGGTTCAGCAGAGTGCTGCTCATTCCACAGAGGACTGTGTGTGTAAGGGAAGACGGTATTTGACTTTACACAAGCAATGGTGCTGGGAACTGAACTTGAGTCCTCTGCAAAAACAGTGCTCTCTTCAATGTGGGTCTCTGTCTCTGTCTCTGTCTCCTTTCATCGCCTGATGAAGTTTAATATTCAGGAGGATGCCTATATGATTTTCTTTGGGTTCTCCTTCTTATTTAGCTTTTCTAAGAACCCGAATTATAAGTTCAATGTCCTTTATTTATGGCTAGAAACCAAATATGAGTGAGAACATCCCATGTTCCTCTTTTTGGGTCTGGCTTACCTCACTCAGGATGGTGTTTTCTATTTCCATCCATTTGCCTGCAAACTTCAAGAAGTCCTTGTTTTTTACTGCTGAGTAGTACTCTAATATGTATATATTCCATACTTTCTTCATCCATTCTTCAATTGAAGGGCATCTAGGTTGTTTCCAGGTTCTGGCTATTACAAACAATGCTGCTATAAACATAGTAGAGCATATACTTTTGTTGTGTGATAAGGCCTCTCTTGGGTATATTCCCAAGAGTGGTATTGCTGGGTCCATGGGTAGGTTGATCCCAAATTTCCTGAGAAACCTCCACACTGCTTTCCAGAGTGGTTGCACAAGTTTGCATTCCCACCAGCAATGGATGAGTGTACCCCTTTCTTCACAACCTCTCCAGCAAAGGCTATCATTGGTGTTTTTGATTTTCGCCATTCTGACAGGTGTAAGATGGTATCTTAAAGTTGTCTGAAATCTCAAGGTCCAATTCAGGAGCAGAAGGAGAGAGAGCACAAGCAAGGAACTCAGGACCGCGAGGGGGGCACCCATACACTGAGACAATGGGGATGTTCTGTCAGGAACTCACCAAGGCCAGCTGGCCTGGGTCTGAAAAAGCCTGGGTCAAAACTGGTCTCACTGAACATAGCGGACAAGGAGGACTACTGAGACCTCAAGAACAATGGCAACGGGTTTTTGATTCTACTGGACCTATTGGTTTCGTGGGAGCCTAGGCAGTTTCGTGGATGCTCACCTTACTAGACCTGGATGGAGGTGGGTGGTCCTTGGACTTCCCACAGGGCAGAGAACCCTGATTGCTTTTTGGGCTGACGAGGGAGGGGGACTTGATTGGGGGAGGGGGAGGGAAAGGGGAGGCGGCGGTGGGGAAGAGACAGAAATCTTTAATAAATAAAAAAAAAAACAGTGCTCTCTTGACTAAGCCATCTTTCCAGCCTACAGAAACAGTTTAAGAATATTTACTAAAATATGTCCTAGGACTTTCAATTTTTTTTAATTTATTGAAATTTTAAATCAACGATAAGACATCTAGAGCAATTTTCACAGGGTTAAGTTCCCCAGAAAACAGGCTCAGACAAGGACCAGCAAGCTTGGTCAGTTTAGAGACTTGATTGACACCTGCGGGAGAAGGGCAGGGTGCAAGAGGGAGGCAGGTAGCTATCTGAGGCACAGCAGACCCAAAAGAGAATTCCAGGTGAAGCTGAAGCTTGCCCCTTTTCACAGCCCTTCACAAGCAGTCACTGACACAGTGTTTGCCCTTGGCTTAGGGAAATTGGCCCGTGTTGTACTGCAGAAGCTGTGCCCCAACATGCCTGTGACTGCATGGAGGAGTGGAGAGGGAAAGGAATTGACTAAAAGTGTAGGACGTTGCATAGCACATGACATCAGCTTTGTCTCACCCTGCCTACATCAAAGCAAAGCTGCGTCCTACCTATAAAGCAACTAAAGCAGGACTTCCAGAGAAAATGGAGACCTCCCAACCAAGCTGAGCTGCAGAAGAGCTAAACCGTATTCCCATTTCCTCAGTAATGGAGAAGTTAGCATGACTTAACATTTGCTCAGAAAATCCTTATCAGGTAAAAACTAGACAAAAGGTATAGGAGATAACCATTTCAAAATAAGTTGGAAAGAAGTAACTTTACCAATAAATTTTCAAACCTGCAATTGCCCCACAGGACCCTTAGCACACTTCCAACCACCCCACTTGGTACCCAGACTTCTCACATCCTCTTCCAGGGTCTAACCAAATGTGTTCTCCTGACCTCACTAGCCACACCTTATCCTCAACCAGCCAGATCTAGCCTGGGTTTCACAACCAGTGAATCTGCCTAGTTTGGCCTTCCCTGCCTACACCATAAAGGAGCTCTATTTTTGGGCCAGGATCCTCCCTGACTAACCCCCAAACCAAAGGACCCAGCCAGACCAGGCTTAGAACAGAGGCAAATCCTATACATCAGTCCAGTAGCCTCTGTCCACTCAAGTAGCCTCATTCTACTCAAGCCATTTCTAACCTCTAGATCATACTCCCCAACATCTCTTCTTCCTAAGCTGCTCTGTCCATAACAAGCTCAGAACTAGTAAAAAAAAAAAGTTGGTGTTCCCAAATCTCATCCCAAAAACCCCTGCTATATGAAAGATCATGCCTGTATCATCTCTCTAAAACCTACCAGTCCTGTGGAAATGAATGCCAATGAGAATTGCTGAGATGAATTCCAGAACACAGAATGTAAAAGAACAATCATAAACGTCATCAAAAAATTATCGAGTTCAAGTAAAAGACAGAGAAACAGTTCAATGAAATTGAGAATAAACGTCTGAGTGATGTTCAAGGAAAGAGGCTATTCTTAAAATATAAAACCAATGAAAAACAAAAATAAGGCTGATAGAAATGACAAAGACAACCCAACACTTGAGAGTAGGATGCCGACGGCAGATAAAAAACATTGAAGAAGAGCCAAGCTGAAATGAAGATGAAACTGAAAGACCCAGGAACTCAACTAGAAACATCAAAGCCTTATAAGTAGAACGAAGCAGAACTCAGGACTCAAAGATAAATTAGATGATCTAGAACAAATAAGAAATATCTAAAAACACCCACACAGAACAACAACACAAGAAATGTGGGGGAAAATCTTTGAATTATAGGCATAGATGGAAAAGAATACCAAGTCAGTGGTGTAGACCAGATCTTCAACAAGATAATAAAAGAAAACTTCCCTAAACAAAGGAAAGACACACCCATACAAATAGAAGAAGCACACAGAACATGAGAAAGACAAGCTCAGAAATGAAAAATCCTCATGGCATGTCATAGTTAAAACACTAAGAATACATAACAATGTGTATTCAGAGTGGTAAGAAAAACAAGTCAAATATAAATGAAAATTCAATATAAAAACAGCTGATTTCTTAATGGAAACTTTGAAAGCCAGAAGAGCCTGGGGCAGTGAATTTTAAGTCCTCATATACATTGACAGCCAACCTAAAAATATACCCAGCAAAACTATCTGTCATTACTGAAAGAAAAACTCCACAACATAAATAAACTAAAAGAATAATATCCAACAAACCAAACTAAAAATACAGGAGGCATTTTAGGCTGAGGAGAGGAATGAGAGCATAGCAAAGAAATGGTGAAGCCATAAAAGTACGATTGAGAACAAACACCGAAAAATCAATAACAACCACAATTAACACACATATTTCTGTAACTTTAAATATCAATGGCCTCCACTTTCTAATCAAAAGACACAGATTGACTGAATGGATCCAGAAAAAAAAATAACCATCTATCTGCTGACTACAAGAGACACACACCTTAGTTTTAATAATAGGCACTGCCTTAGAGTAAAAAGATGGACAAAAGTACCTCAATCAAATGAGACCAGGAAGCAAGAAGGTGTCAACTATCCTAATAGGACAAAATAGCCTTCAAATTAAAACTTACTGGAGAAATAAGGAACACTTCATTCAACTCAAGAGTACAGTTAACCAAGAAGACATTTTTATCCAAAACAATTGTACTGAATTCTGGGGTGTCCAATTTCATTTAAAAAAATCTATTCCTGGATTTAAAGACATTAACATCAATTAACAGCAGGTGGTTTCACTATATACAGCCTATTGCTGTTACCTTTGCTTGTCCCATAGAGATGGAAGGGAAGTCTCTATTGCTGAAGATAATACGCACTTCAGTCACGGTGTAGAGACCCCTGAGCTGGAACTAGCTGGAATGTCTCCTCCCTGAGGACTAATTTTGACTGTACCAGAAGGCACTGTGCAGGCATCAAAAGGAGGGAGGAAATCAACAATCCCACCCAGCTATGATGCCTATGAACCACATCAGTGATCAGCACGACACAATGACCCTTAAGGGCACAGAAGTGGCGCACACACCTTGGAGGTCCCCAGCAGCTCTCTAAGGGAAACCATGCCTGTTACTGGAAAACCAGCTAAATATTCAGTGCTAGTGAAGTGGATTTGGAGGAGACTGTAATAATTTACTAAACAAGCAAAATCCCTAACATCAATCAAAACATTTCTTATACCAACAGGTAAGTGTTGTTTTCACCCCGTATCAAGGAAAGTTCTCTTTGCAACAGATGGAGTCCAGCACAGAAATCCACAACCAGTCAAAATACAGAGTTGTGGAGCCCAATCCCAGTAGACACAAGTACAAGACAGTCCCAGACTTAAGGCTCAGGGAGCATTGCAGAAGACAGAGTGCAAAGATTGAAGAGTCAGCAGCTTCAGGGAGTTTGCTTTGAGATTGTGTCTCCTAGGACTAGCAGAAGCAACACCCAGAAAGTATTGCCAAGACTACTGCCCAAATAAGAGCTGAACAAGGATGACACCAATGGACATGCCAGTGTGGACCTAGAATAGCCCACCCATGAGGCCTCAACCCTACATAGCTATAGGCAACTGAGGGATGCTGGGAGGGGAGAAATGGTCTTCCCTAGGAAGAACATGCCAATTGGCTATCCAGTAACAAATGGTCAGCCCTGAAAACAAACATCCAAGTAACAGAATAAAGACTAAGCAGCTATGTTTAGTAATTTATATGTGTATGTATATATGTTTATGCATTCAGTAACAACTCATCAAAAAAAAGAGGCCATGGACTTGAAGAGCATACGAAGGGATATATGGGAAGGTTTGGAGGGAGGAAAAGGAAGGGAGGAATGTTATAATAATACTACAATCTCACAAAAAATTAAACTAGTTTCCAAGGTTGCCTTAAATTCACATAAATACTTAGTTTTGCTAGAGGCAAAGGGGTTTTTGCGGTAAGAACCTTTCCTTAGCCCTATAGCAGTTCGTGGCTCTCTCTTTGGGGACAGCTAGACCTTTCTCAGACATAGCTAGCTCCCTCTGCCAATCCTGGTATGGATTACCACCATGGTCATTCTAAATACTGTCAGGGTCATACAGGCTAGACAGATCATCAAAAACATGTACAGGCATGCCCGTAATGTGGCTGATCCAGAATAGTTTTATTTGCCTCCCCAAATGGACTTCACCTTAGAGAACTGGTTCCTGTCTCAGGAAATCTCAGCAGAGCTGGAGGTCACGGGAAAAGTAAATTTATGGAAGTTATATCAATTTTCACAGTAGCTCCAATTTTTATAGCTGGAACAAGGTCAGAGAAGTTAAATGTGTCGTTTTTGGTGCATGATGGAGCCAAAGAGGATGTACACCTCTCCTCCAAGTCCACCTCTTTGCACTGACCCAAGTTGCCTGGCAGGAGAGTGGGGGCTGGGAATCTAGCTCACCAATCAGGGGGCTGGAGAGATGGCTCAGCAGGTAAAAGCACTGGCTGCTCTTACAGAGGTCCTGCGTTCAATTCACAGCAACCACATGGTGCTTCATAGCCATCAGTAGTAGGATCTGATGCCCTCTTCTGGCATAAAGGTGAATATGCAGCTAGAATACTCATATACATAAAATAAATCAATCTTTAAAAACAAAACAACAAGACACCAGTCAGGCTTAAGTGACTCTCCCAAAAACCATCCCATAATGAGCAAGAATAAAAGCAGGTGACAAAAAACTCACTGGTGAATGCAATTATAAGACAGACGCGATGTCTGGGCAATTCATGTCTTTAATGTTAAGACTTTCTAAGTTAAAATAATTGTTTTTACATATAAAATATAAACATAGAAAGCTGAGTAGCAAATAGATGCAATAGAGAAAGACATGGGAAATGAAATATCTAAAATGTCTTATGTGATGTAAATGTGAGGAATCAGAATTACAAAGAATGGACTCTACTCCAGAGAGAAAGAAGAGTTTGAAATCATAGGAATGAAACGGGACAGCTGAAAAACTCATACAAGAATGGTGGCGTGCGCCCTTAATCCCAGCACCTGGAAAGCAAAGGCAGCTGGATTTCTGTGAGTTCAAAGTCAGCCTGATCTACATAGTGAGTTCCAGGACAACAGCCTGTATCAAGAAAACAAGAGAAAGAAAAAGAAAAAAGAATGGTATAACTAAACAAAGTGGGTTTAATGGCTCCAGCCATCATTCTCACCCCCACCCCCAGTGTGTATGAGGGGAGGGGAAGCCTCATGGGTGAGCCAGGCTGTCTTGTTGGAAAGACACTGGCAGACCCACGGGACAAGCCTATACGCTCATAATCCAGTCCAGCAGTTTGTAGGACCCGGTCAGCATTCAAGAGGGCCCCTGTCTAAGGTTCTAAGGTTATAGAATTGAAAATAAATGAATCACAAGTCAGAGGGCCTGAGGACAACTGTCAGCAACTCTGGGTGGGAGACAAACACAGGAGGCAAATATGGAAGGGAGGAAAACTGCCGTGTTTTCACAGTACATACCAAGTCTTCTGTTCTTACAGAGTATGATGGAACACAAAGAAAATATCTCCTACCATTATGGAGCCCCTCACAGCAGGTATCAAACTGGTATAATCTGGATGGTATTGTTTTAGAATATTTGGTCTCAAAAGTAGTTCACTGAGTTCCTGACTTGCGTTTAATTTTTAAGAAAATGCATTTAGTCTTGGGACTCCTAGCCATGAAGGATACAGAGCCTGAACCAGCCATCTTCCAGGCAACTTCCAGTGTCGGGACTGGGACAGCACAGCCACAAAACTTTCCACCTGCAACTATCCCGCCTATAGGATGTTTCTGTAGGATGTCTTTCCAGGACGTACACTGTGAAGATATTTTGCTCTCAGTAGTTGATAAATAAAGCTGATGGAGGTGGGTCTTGTAATAATAAAGAAACTGCCTCGGCCCTCATAGGACAGAAAATTAGGTAGGCGGAGTAGACAGAAGAGAATTCTGGGAAAAAGAAGCTGAGTGAGTGAGTCGCCATGATGCTCCCACTCCAGACAGACGCAGGTTAAGATCCTCCCTGGTAAGCCAGCTCGTGGGCTACACAGAATATTAGAAATGGGTTAGAACAATATGTAAGAGCTAGCCAATAAGAAACTGGACCTAGCCGGGCCAGACAATGTTTAAAAAAAATACAGTTTCCGTGTAATTATTTCGGGCATAAGCTAGCCATGCGGGCGGCGGGGTGCTGGGGACGCAGCCCCGCCGCTCCTATTTCAACAGATGGCGCCCAGACGTGATGGGCTAAATCCACTTAAAAACCTGAGAAGGCTTAAAAATAAGCCTATGGCAAGGCAGATAGAGCCAGGTGGTAAATTCAAGCAAAAGATACTAGAGAAAAAGGATGGAGTCTGGAAAACAGAACAACATGCCAGCAGACTGGTAACACCATGGCCACATGGCAATACTTAGATTAATAAACATGGGTTAATTTAAATGTAAGACCTAGATAGTAATAAGCCTGAGCCATCAGTCAATATTTCTAATTAATATTAAGCCTCTGAGTGGTTATTCGGGAACTGGCAGGCAGGAGAGAAATCTCCATTTATAAGATGTGCTGGGATAATGTAGGTGCAGAAGTTATGGGAGTGGCCAATCAAAGACTGATCTAATTTGAGGCCCATGACTCAGAGAGGGATCCCATGCCCCACACTGCCTGGATGACCAGGAACTGGAGGCTAGATAGCCCAGAGACCTAGGATTTAAAAAAAAATGTATAAAATGTTTCTTAATGATATACTGTACTGTACTCATAGATAGGTTCCTAGCTCAATTGTCATCAGAGAGGCTTCCCCCAGCAACTGACGGGAGCAGATGCAAAGACTCACAGCCAGACACTAGGTGAACAGAGAGCCCAAACTGGAGATCGCATCAGGTCCCTCCCTTTGGAGCTCAGGGAACCCCAAGGAAGGAGAAGAGGAAGAATTATAGGAACAAGAGGGATCAAGGACACCAGGAAAACAAGGCCCAGAAGTTCAACTAAGCAGGGCTGATAGGGACTCATAGAGACTGAAGTGACAGTCATGGAGACTGCATGGGTCTGAGCTAGGTCCTCTGTATATACCTTACGGCTGTTAGCTTGCTGTTTTTGTGGGACTCCTAAGAGTGGGTGTGGGGTGTCTCTGACTCTTTTACTTGCACTTGGGACCCTTTTTCTCCTGCTGGGTTGCCTTGTCCAGCCTTGATATGAGAGTTTATGCCTAGTATTATTGTATGTTGTATTCAGATATGAGGGTTGTATGTTGTGTTCAATTAATATTCCTGGGAGGCCTGTTTTTTGTTGTTTTTTTTTTTAATTTGGGAAATGGAAGAGGAGAGAGAAACTGGGAGGAGTGGAGGAAGGGGAAACTGTAATTGGGATGTAGTGCTTGGGATGAATTGTATGAGGAAAAAATACATTTTAAAAAAAATCACTGAATGAATTTGGGCTTTGAATTAAAATAGAATTCCCAACAATTTATAAAATGCCCCTAAATGTACTGCTTCCATTTTGTACTTTATATTTATGCAAAGTGGCACTTTCAGTACTGGCAACTATAAAATCAAAATATTGGTGCTGGGTGGCCCACAGCTTGAAACATTCAGTCAAAATGTACAAATACACTTATGCAAGTAATAAATATATACTTATGCAAATATACTTTGCTTTTGTCTTTAATAAATGGTAAAATCATGGATATACCAAAGAATTAGTTTAAATTACTTCATGGTTTGTCATTAGTAAATGATTGATTTCTGAAACAATGTTATATACTCAGGTTCACATAAAAGCTTCTCAGGCAGAAAGGACTCAGCAGTAGAAAAGGCTTCCGGCTTCCATCCTGGTCTACATGACTACAGACACATGGTTAATTTTAACCATAGAGGAGAGAGAGGCAGAGCACTGACCACTGCTGTAATTTTGTGTGTGTACAAAAGGTGGGAACACTGTTTATGTCCTAGAAAGGGAACAGGGTACCAGGGGCACATGGTTTACATAAGGAAGAGCAACTTTAGTGCACTAAATTGAATTGTGTACCTGATGGAGCACAGATATGCTTCTCTTTTTCTCTCTGAAGCATCTAACATTGTCAGCTTCTCTTCTGGACCTTGTTCTATGGCTTTCTTGACTTCAAAGTACCAACAGAGTCATTTGATCTCGAGTCTATTCCCATCAGTTTCCAAGGTTTCAACATTTTGGATAAGAACCAAGATAAGAAAAGACCATGGCAGGTAGAAATGAGAAAATGATGCAAAAATAAAAAATAATTTTAAAAACATTCATAACACAGTTTAGAAAAGTTAATTCTACTGTATATTGCCATTTGAAAATAAAAAAATGGATTGCGTGGCATTCATAACACCCTGAGTTTAAGCCACAACATCACACATACGTGTGTACACACACACACACACACACACACACACCAGTTGCTCCCTGAATTCAGCTCTGGCCTCATTCCCTATTAGCTGCGTTGCTAGCTTGCTAGTTGTACGTGAATTGGAGCAGCCCGTCATGGACTGTGCCAGGTACCATATCTGAAGTTTAGTATCCGTTCCCTGCTGTTCTTATATTCTATGCCACACATGCCGTGAGGGAAGACCATTGCCACCCACCTGAGCAGCTGGTAGCTGTTCCCGGCAGAGGTCTATAGACCTGATAGGAGGTGGCTCCCTTGGGACAGTTCCTACCAAGAATCAGGACACCTGTGACCTCTGTGTGGTCAGACTCCACAGAGACGGTGTCATTCCTGGTGTTCAAGTTGCCCCCCATGGTATGACATGTGGTCCAGACAGCTAGACAAGATCCTGCACCTCTCAAGATACCGTAAGTGGGGTCCATGGGGCAGCCTTTGCGTTCACACAGCGTTGCTCCAGTTGGAAAGACATAGCTCCTTGACAAGCCCTCGTGAAGGCAGTGGTTCTGACATCTGAGTACAAGGAAGCATTCCCCCAGCTGCAGTAACAGGAAGGGAGGAAACAAGCCGGTCGATTTTCTCATTCCTCAGTTGTCATGTGTGACTTGCTCTGCCTCCCTCCTGGCACAGCAAATGATGTGACCACTCTCCTGTGGTCTGCAGGCGGCATTCATGCCAGCTGTCACCTCTCTTCTGGCTGCCCTCGTGGTCACATCTGCCAATGTCCACACCCCACACATCTGCCTTGGCCCGCTCTGCATCCTGATGCATCAGGGGCATGGTCCAGGCTCGGCAAGGCCGGCAGTCAGCCTTGCCAACCCTGGCACACCACTTCCCCAGTTCAGGGAAATGGTCGGTGACCAATAGCCCTGTTGGTACTTCAGGGGGTAACCAGCCGGAGACAATCTTCTGGCTCCGGAGGTTTGTTTGCATGGGTTTCTAGTGGACTGCTTGTGATTGGAGGGAAGCGATTCAAAGATGAGATGGACCCGAAGCTGCTGAAAACAACAAAAATTTCCCCCCAAAAGTAAAATAAGCTTTGGCATCAAAGGGACCTTTGTCCTTTGTTTCTCAGGCAAGCAGCCTCCTTGCCTAATACTTTCTTCTCCTCCCCCACCTCTTCAAGCTTGCTCCCCTCCCCACCTTTCAGCTCTACAGGGTGGCCTAGTTAAAGGTCAACTTGACACAACCTAGTCATCCGAGAGACGTAGTCTTAATTGAAGGATCACCCAAATGAGACAGGCATAGAGGAATGTCTGATTACTGATACACAAGGGCCCAGCCCTCTGTGAGCAGGGAATGTCTGATTACTAACTGATACAGGAGGGCCCAGTCCTCTGTGAGCAGCGCCATTCCCTAGGCGGGTCCTGAGCCATATGAGAAAGCTACCTAAGCATGAAGCTGAGAGCAAGGAAAAGGAACACCCAGCCATGGCTTCCGCTACAAGTTCCTGCCTGAGTTCCTGCCCTGACTTCCCTCATGATGGATTGTAAATCTTGATAAAATAGTCACTTTCCTTCTCTAATTTTTATTTTAATTTGAATATTTTATTGCCACAACTGAAAGGAAACTAGAGACCATTGGTTGGTAGAGTCACAGCAGGTATTCTGCTCAGAGAGACCAAACCAACTCTCAAATATTCCAGGTTAGTTTATCTCCTAGCATAAATATCCCTGTATGTTCTCATCAGGGACCATTAGCATTGAACCATTTGACCCATCGCTGAATTTACAAACTTTGGGAAGGCAGACAGACAGACACTGACTTTCTGTGTAGTTCAAGATGACTTCAGGATGCCTGGCTTGGATTTTATGTTCTGTTTTCAATAGCTGTGATGAAACTGTTGTCATTTTTAAAGGAAAGGGGTGGGTGAATAAGGCATCCTCAGAGCAGTTGGGGAGACACTGCCGTCTTAGGTAGAAGCTTCTGAATACGCAGGATCATGGAAACTCGGGAATTCAGCTTTTCTCCAAGTGTCTCAGCCTAACCACCCACACCTTCCCTCTGACAACTCCACCAGCAAGGTCCCTGCCCAGAACAGCACCTCCAAGGGGTTCAAGTTAAGAGCCTGGGCCATTCTTGGATAGCTTGACCTGGCTCCAAAAGCAGGAGAGGACCACATTCTATATGCCCAGCAAATCAGACTTCTCAACATGGCGTCTTCTGCCATCCTACCAGGGAAGTTTGTCTTGCAGAAAATGCTTACAACCAGCCAGATCTGAGAACGGGGGTGAGCTCACAAAGGGAGAAGCTTCCTTATAGAAGGTTCCTGACCCATTCTCCCAGAGTCTTCACAGCTGTGTTGGTGGGTTCCATTTGCTGAGAAGCATCTCCTGTGTATTGTGGTCAGGGGTGTGTGCAGTGTGGCCAGGGGGAGTGTGAGTGAGGACACGCTCCTCAGCATGCACACAATCACTGGGTCTGTCAGCATCCTCCGCATGAAAAGCCCATCAGGAGTTTCCCATCAGCACGGGAAACTCAAATCCAGCCTTTCTTTTGCTGTACAGTATTTTCTTTGGGGACACATATAGTTACTGAAGTGACTCACGGTGGACACATTTGCAGAGGCCACAACAGGGCTAAGCAGTTCATGTGCTTAAGTATCTTAAAAGCCACATTAGCCACACTTTACTATATACATAGTGTCTTAGATTAGGTCTCAATTACTGTGATAAAACACTGTGAACAAAAGCAAGTTGGAGAGAAAAGGATTTATCTTAATAGCTCACAGCTTGCAGTCCATCCTCCAGGGTCGTCAGGAAAGAGATTAATGCAGATGTTATGCAGAGGTGCTGCTTACTGGCGTTCTCCCCAGGGCTTACTCAGTCTGCTTTCTTATAGCACCCAGGCACCACCCACAACGAGCTGGGACCTCCCACATCAATCATCAACCGAGAAAATGCGCCTGGTGGAAGCATTTTCTCAACTGCAATTCCCTCTTCCCAAATGACCTAGCTTTGTCGCGTTGACCAAACACTAACCAGCATACAGAGCAATACAATTTACATCTTAACCAACACTATATAGATGAATCTAATTTCATTTTAAACGGGAAAAAAGAGACACAAGAATTTTAGGTTATAGAAAACGAAGATGGTAGCTCCTTCCTGACCCCCACCAAGGAGCTTTGAGGAATCTGTACCAGGGGGAAAAGGAGTCTGCTGAACCCAATGCAGCTCCAGAAGGTCTAAAGGGCAGGTGAATCTCTGAGTTCGAGGTCAGCCTGGTCTATAGAGTGAGTCCAGGACAGCCAGAGCTACACAGAGAAACTCTGTCCTGAAACACACACACACACACACACACACACACACACATACACACGTCAAATCCTATGGGAAGATGCCTTTAAAACGTGAACTGACGAAATCAGGAGGAAAGAGATGGCGGAGCAGAGCCACATGCCAGGAGAACGCCAAATCTATGCCCTTGGCTCTCAGGCTGCTGCAAGTACAAAAGTGGTTTCCGATGAGCCCTGTAGCAGCCAGCCCTAATGACAGGGAGATGTGTGGCTGCTTGAGCTGCTGCAAAAATAGGTCATTGCTGGATAGGGTCCGTCCTAAGCTTACTGGGCAGCTCCGGGCAGGAAGCTGCTGCAGCTGCAGCCCCTGCAGCCAGGAGCTCTCACAGAACCTGCCCCGGCATGCCCTGCCTAGCTGCAACATTGACCTGACTCTGGGCAACAGCAGGATATCTGAGAGGAGTCTCAGCAGTGGTCCAGAATTTACAGTGCTTCACACCAGCTACCTTGAACCAGACCAATGACTTGTTGCAATGAATATTTACATGTAAATCTGTCTGGATGACTACATAGTGCGACTGTAGTGGAAACACACTGTAACTTCCATTGCCACTGAGGTGGGAAAGGTAGAGGAACGGAGCAGGGAGTGAGCAGGAGAAGAGAGGTGGAACCGGAGAGAGGTGTGAGGGAAGCCTGTGACGGACCGGAAACGTGTTACAGCAGGGCTGACTGGGCGGTATGCAGCAGCCTGAAGCTCGCACTCTGACTCAAACCCCTGAACTCTCTACCAAGCTGCGCAATCACCCTGATTATGAGCAACACAATGGGATGTCCAAGGCCAAGAACAGTTCGTTTTCTGGATTGGACCTCCTCAAAAGGTCTCTAAGGTCCAGGCTGGCCCTGGAGGCCACCTCAATATCCATAGTATGCTATCCCAGGCTGTGTTGGAGCCCCAGGTTAATGTGGATGTCCACAGTCCTGCTGCAGGCAAGGCTGAGGTCCATGGCACAGGCTGACACCGGACGCCACGTGGAGGTCTGCGGTCCAGGCTGTCACCAGAAATCGTGTGTAAGTCCAGCCATCATCCTTTAAGTTTCCTGGTTTCATTTTTTTTTTTTTTGCAGCTGAATAATGAATAATCCATTCTGTGTATGAGCCACATTTCAATACCTGTTCATCAAGCTGGGCAGAGGTGGCACACGCCTTTAATCCTAACACTCAGGAAGCAGAGACAGGTGGATCTCTGAGTTCAAGGCCAGCCTGGTCTACAAGGACTAGTTCCAGGACAAGCTCCAAAGCTACAGAGAAACCCTGTCTTGAAAAAAAATAAAAATAAAAAAATTAAAAAAAAACATTACCCGTTCATCAACCAGTCTAAGCCGGTTCCATTTCTTTGCTATTGTGAATAGAAGAACAACAAGTATTGATTTGAAAATATCTCTGCTAAGGCACCGGATCATGGAAAGACTGTCCAAGTTTCTGGATTGGCAGAATTAATATCACAAAAATGGCTTACCAAAAGATTTCCACAAATTCAATGCAACACCAATTAAAGTTCTAACATCATACTTCACAGCTCTAGAAAAAATAATCCAATAATTCATATGGACTCATAGAAGACCACAAATAGCCAGAGCATCCTAAGAAAGAATACACCGAGAAACATCACAATACCTGACCTCAGACGATACTGAAGAGCTGCAGTAACAAAAACAGTCTGGTAGGGCTGGAGAAATGGCTCAGCGGTTAAGAGCACTGACTGCTCTTCCAGAGGACCCGGGTTCAATTCCCAGCACCCACATGGCAGCTCACAACTGTCTGAAAATCCAGTTCCAAGGGATCTGACACCTTCACACCAATGCACATAAAATAAAAGATAAATAAATCATAAAAAAAAAACAGTCTGGTATTGGCATAAAAACAGTCTGTTAGACTAACTGCACAGAACAAGAGGTAGAAATAAACAAAGGCCTTGGTGCTAGACAAATTATCATCCAGGATATGGAATTACACCCATATCTTTAAATATATATATACACATATATATATATATAATAACTCAACGTTGATCAAAAGACTTTAATTTAAAACCCCAACACTGAAAATGCTAGGGGTAAGCACACTGAATACTCTTTAAGACATTGGGGTAGGCAAGAAATTTATGCTATACCACCAGAAGCACAGAAAATCAGCCTAAGAATCAGGAGATGGAAGGATATGAAAATAAAAAAGTTTCTGCTTTGCACAGTCAACTATCAGTGGAGCAGACAGATGACCCACAGAATGGGAGAAAAATTTATCAGCCATAATTCAGAGAGGGGGCTAACATCCATAATTTACAAACAGCTAAACCAATTAAACACCAAAAATAAAATAAAGCTGCTACTCAAAAAAGGGGCTAATTAATGAACAAATGGGTCTCAAAAGAAGAAACTGATGTGGGAGTGTCATATATCAATCTGTTGATTTCATTGGCTGAGCAATAAAGAAACTGCTTGGCTTAGCTTAGAGCATAGATGGGAGGAGGAAACAGAATAGAATTCTGGGCGGAAGAGGAAGTGAGGTCAGACTCTGCTCTGCTCCCGGAGAGACCCGTCAGCTCTGCTGGAGCAGAGACGCCATGCTCAGCTCTCCCGGGTAGATGCGATAGCTCTGCGCTCTGAGGCAGACGCATGAAGCTGAGACCCACGATGGACGTAGGCTAGAATCTTCCCAGTAAGCGCACCTTGGGGTGCTTACACACATCATTAGAAATGGGCTAGTCCAGGTGCGAGAATTAGCCTGTAAGGGCTAGAGTTCATGGGCCAAGCAGTTCTTTAAATGAATACAGTTTGTGTGTTGTTATTTCGGGCATGAGCTAGCCAAGCGGCCGGGGTGTTGGGGACGCAGCCCCGCTAATTAATGAACAAATGGGTCTCAAAAGAAGAAACAGTGTTCAACGTCCCTAGACACGGCGAGGGGGTGTGTAAAAGCATGAATGTGAGCAAGCACACTAGACCCAGACAATGATCTTTGAAATCAACCCAGGCAGCAATAACGGTTGCAACAGCTATATGCTGAGCATCTAACATGGGACAGGAGTCGAGAATGGTACATGCGTGCCCCAGGTAGCAGCTGGGCAGGAACGATGACATTGAGGTGTGGACCGTGGAGTGAAAATACCACCCTTCAGCCTTGTATGCACAGTGCAGCCTAGCACGCTAGGATGGACTGAGCGCCCATCAAACTCTCTGTACTTGGGCAGTAAGTGAACCTTTACCAATAATGTGTCAGACATGAGTCACAAACAAGGGTCTAGAAAATCACCTCCAAGTGAGGAGGAAACCGGGTCTCTAAAGAAAACCCAGAGGTATTAGAAACAAGCCGCTGGGGTAAAACAAGTTTTATCACAAAAGCTCTGGGAATTCCGGTGAGAGCACTGGATGGTACCACTGTGACTTCTGCTCGCCTCCCCCACAAGACTGGAAACAAGAGAGAAGAGGTCCTTCGGCTAGAAATGATTCAGTGAGAAAATGGCTGGCTTAGTTTGTTTCTGGTTTCTGTGCTGAAGGCCACGATCAAAACAACTTAGGGAGGAAAGGGCTCATTTCAGCTTACAAATTGTGGTCCATCAATGAAGCAAACTCGTGGCTGGGTGTCAAGGCAGGAACCTGGAGCCAGAACTGAAGCAACAGCAGCCATGGAGAAGTGTTGCTTACTGACTTGCTCTCTATGGCTTGCTCAGTTTGCCACTATATTGGGGATATTATTTTCAGGTGTGTGACTTTTGTTTACGCTGCCTTTGTTTAACTCCGTGAAGCTGTGTTACTGTGCCTGTCTGAAACACCTGATGGTCCTAATAAAGAGCTGAATGGCCAATAGCGAGGCAGGAGCAAGGATAGGTGGGGCTGGCAGGCAGAGAGGATAGAGGACCAAGAATGAAGAGAAAGCAAGCAAAAGAACAAGGAGAGCAGAACATCAGGGACCTGTCACCTAGATAGTCACAGAGCAAGAAGGAAAGAAAGGTGTACAGAAGTAGAAAAAGAAAAAAGCCCAGAGGCAAAAGGTAGTCGAGATAATTTAAGAAAAGCTGGCAAGAAACAAGCCAAGCTAAGGCTGGGCACTCATAACTAAGAATAAACCTTGTGTATGATTTATTTGGGAGCAGGGTGGCAGGCCTCACAAAAAAAAGCCAAAATAGTAAAACACCAACAGTATATATAACCAAGACTCACGTATTCATGGGTGGCACCACCCATAACAGGCTGGACCCTCCCACATTAATCATTACTCAAGAAAATGTCCCACAGACACGGCCATAGGCCAGTCTGATGAAGGTTATTTCTCATTGAGATTTTCTTTTTCTAGATGAATTTAGCTTATGTCAGGCTGGCAACAAACGACAACAAAAACTAAACAACGCAGCGGCCAAGGAGCTGGGTGACGTACACTAAGGTAATTGTCATGCTAAAAGACCACAGAACCACTGTAGGTAGATGACAAGGGAATAGAATTCAAAGTGTTGTATATTCTAGGTAAGTCTTCTGTGGCTGTGTTGTGAGTTGCATTCCTAACGATGCCTGGGACTCCAGAAAACTAGAAGGCTAGGAAAATCTCAGCGGCCCCTGTACTTCAACTCAGATTTACTACAGAATTAGGAAGGCCCGAATGTATTTAAGACATCGTTTAGAAGAAATGTTTCCTCGGGTGCTATGCTGAAGTCTCCATCCCATCACTCTTCAGCAGACGATGTGTCACAGAATACAAATGACAAATCTGGACACATATCAACTTACCTATTCAATAAGCCATATGGTGTTATTAAATGGCCTGCTCTTCCGGAATAGTGTCAAACTTTCATCTTAGGCATGATACCGGATACAACAAGAAAAAAAGAAGATAAAATGAAAGAGAGAAAGGGCAAGGAGGCCTAACAGATGCACAAACCATAGATAGGACCAGATGTCAAGAGCCATTTCCCCCCTAAAATTACAGGAACCATCACCCTAGGGAGTCTGCAGAGAACCCCACACCCATAATTATGTTCTATTGAGAAAATCTGCCCCACACCCAATTAACTTATCTGTTAGCGGAACCCGCCTCACATTCCAGCTATCCAGGGAACTAGATGTGGCAACTTGTGACTCTTGGCCTACCTGACCGAGCTATGTGACCAACCGGGACCACGCGGCGAGATCCCATGCCCTACCCCCCATTCCTTACCATATATAAACTGTAACCCGTCCCTAATAAACGAAGGCTTTGACAAATCTGCTTGGCCTCCTTCTGTCTTAGCTCATTCCCTTCCAGGTAGCGCCCCTCCGTGACCCTGGAATAACTGACTGCAGGGTGGGTTACAAACCCCTAGACTGAGTAACCCACCCCAACGCAATCGACAACCAGACACTAAAACCATGAATTTCGTACAACAGTATCTCCTAAATGCATCCATCACCAGGTCAGAATGCGGTGGGCCACTAACTACCTGTCTTGTTTCTGGCTCTTCCTGGCCACAGTCTCTTCTCAGATCCAGTTATTCATTGGAGACATAGATTATAAGATGCTGGAGAACTATATCTAAAGTACTGGAGTCACCAGTTACTAAGCAAGAACAGCGCTGACCTGTGTTTGTCCGTGACAATGGAGCTATTCTCTTTGTGGTTTTCAGGGTGTGTTTGGAGATTTCACTGAGCTGTGTGGTCTTAATGGCTGTCCACTCACAGGCTCCTGCTGAGAGACATTCTACCACAGAGACAGGAATGACTTTTAAGCCAAAATCTAAATGTTAATTTATGTAACTGAAAGTTTTCTTTTTTCCCCCCAAATGATTTTTACTAGCCAAACAAGTTCTATTTCCAGACTTGGCCACATCATTATCTGGTGTTTCCAATGCGGTTGAGAAACAGGAGATTGCACTTTCATCCGCTTCACTGAAGTTCAAAGTCAACACTAACATGCATAATAAAAGCTAATTTTTCGGGAGCAGATTTCCATAGAGGTCAGATGCCTTTCTATTAGATATCTTTTGGGAGTGAGGTTGGGGAAGTGAACAATGAGACCTTTTCCATCCTAACAGCTACTGTCGCCATGCAGGCAAGCTCATCTGCCAGCCTGTCAGGAGGCCAGTACCCTAAAAGGATGCTAACTGAAGACAAGTGGATCACCCTGTGGCAGCTGGGGTTAACTGCCAACTCGCCAGAGTCTAGAATCACCCAGGAGATGGGCCTCTCTCTGAGCACACCTATGGAGAGTTATCTTGATTTTGCTAGTTGAGATAGAAAGAACTGCTGTTGGTGTCTCTATGTGGCTGGGATCCTGGTCAAGAGAGAGAAAGAGAAAGAGAGAAAGAAAAACAGAGACAGAGATAACAAAGAGATAAATAGAAAGACACAGAGAGACAGAAAGACAGAGACAGAGATAACAGAGAGATAAACAGAAATACAGAGACACAAGAGATAGAGACAGAAATACAGAGAGAGACAGAGAGAAACCCAGAGAGACAAAGAAACAGAATCCAGAGAGACAGGCAGAGAGAGAGAGATTGAGAGCTGAGCAGCAAGCATCTATACCCCTCTCTGCCTTCCGACCATGGATAGGATGTGACCAGTCATTTGAAGCCCCTGCTGTTTTGACTTCCCGTCCATGATGACCTCTGAACTCAGACAGAACAAACTATTTCTCCCTCAAGTTGCTTGTCAGAGAATATCACAGAAAGGGGGCATGATTGGGACATACTCTTAAGTTTACATCCTTGAGAGAAGAGGGGAAGTGGAGCTGACATGCTAACTATTACATTATTATTTTTTTTAATTTGGGGGGCTGGAGAAATGGTTCAGTGGTTAAGAGCACTGACCGCTCTTCCAGAGGACTCGGGTTCAATTCCAAGCACCTACATGGCAGCTCACAGCTGTCTGTAACTCCAAGATCTAACACCATCACACAGACATACAAGCAGGCAAAGACACTAACACACATAAAATACAAATAAATAATTTCAAAAAAATTATTTGTTTGAATAAAGCAAATTGGTGCAGATTCAAGGATAGGAATGTGTTGGAAGAGCTCACAGTCCAGGGTCAGCTCTGTTGAAGACGTCAAAATTGAAGGAGGACACAGAAGAGATGAGACCTTGATAAACACTGAACTTAGTCACCACGACCTCAGAAGAGTAAACAAGCTCCCAGTAGACACTAGGGCTAATGACAAGGAGAAAAGGAAACCCCAGTATCTCTTTGTTCTTCCTCAGGCTGAGATGATGCTGGTACTCTGTAGCATCTGCACTATGGAACCATTCGCAAGTCTTAGGCAAGAGCCCTGGAGATTGAGACACACACACAGAGACAGAGAGACAGAGAGAGAGAGAGAGAGAGAGAGAGAGAGAGAGAGAGAAAGAAAGACAGAGAGAGACAGGGAGGGAGGGAGCGAGGGAGCGAGGGAGCGAGGGAGGGATGGATGGATGGATCCGGGTCATCCTTGAAATAAGACTGCCCACTTTATTGTGCTTGCTCAGGGGCAGCTTATAGAGTGCTCTGGCCACACCTCAGCTCTCAAGATCTTTCAGTTGCAGCCACCAGAAACCACTCCCCTGTGTGTGCTCAGAGCAGCTGCAAACACAGGAAAACAAGTTATTTTGCTTAGAGCAGCTGCAAGCAAGTTGTTTACAGGAAATTCAGGGTCTGGGGTGTCCACAGCCCCCAACATCACTCTATGTGCAGGTTAGCAATATTCCTAGTCAAGCTTCTCAGTGTTAGTGAGCTGGGATGCCCCACAGGCCTTCAAAATCCTGTGCTTGTGATATAACAGCTGCCTCTCAAGTCTTTGCAAGTCCCAAGCATCACCCTCCATGGCCATCTTTAGGGTCATCATTATTAAATTCATTTGTATGTCCATATTTACTATTACAGTTGTTACCAGAAATTTTGAGGAGTCCCATCTGGAGTGCCACGCATTACTAGCAAAACTGGACAGCCCTGTCCCCTGTCGCTTAGGGCTCTTAGTCTCATTAGGAAAGAATTTAGAGACAGTCTAGAAAGATGCTTGAAGGCAGTTTTATGAGAGTTTAAAGGAAAGCACAGGGCAGACAAGCCCTGGATCTTAGCAACCAGAGCAGGAGGATGGAGAGGAAGGAAAAGCTCTGGATCTTAGCAACCAGCCAGAGCAGGGGGATGGAGAAGAAAGAAAAGCTCTGGATCTTAGCAACCAGCCAGAGGTTGGAGGATGGAGAGGAAGGAAAAAACCATGCTTCTTGAGGTTAGGGATGGAAGTTTGGCACAGAGCCTTACAACAGAAAGACTCTTCCTTAGCCTCAGACAACAGTACAGAGGTCGAAGTACAGACAAGAGTACTTGGGCTCTGGTTAGTGTCCAAGAGAAAGAAAAAAGAAAAGGAAAAGTTGTGCCTGTACCAGTGTGGCCAAAATCAGACAAGAGGGCTGCTCATGTTGGCCTAGTAACAGGGATGGAAATGACGCCCAAGCTGAATAGTCAGCTGTGGACAATTGTAACGGTGGCCCTTGTAGTGAGAAGGAAAACAGAACAGCTTTCACTAATTAAGTCAACGAACTACCTGATGGCCGTAAAGACCAGAGCACAAGGGATAAACTGCTGATCATCCACCCCGCCCATCTCTCAAAGCAGCCAAAAAGGGAGAGAAAGGCAGTCAAGCAGACAGCCGTGGAGCTGTGGGGACCGCGCTGAACGTAAGTTAACAGAGAGGGTAGATCAGTACCCGAGCCGGACTCCACAGAAGGGTCCAGTGCTTGCACAGGGCTGGCTCATTTCTTCCATCGCCTTTGCTGCAGCCTACTTCAGGGCCGGTGACTTGAATCTTATGCTAATGACCTTCCACACTCTTGCCCCTTTTCTATCCAGGGTATCTTTTACTATGTCACCAGGCTTATTCATATAAAATTTGGTCTGATAATGGCTCCCCATTGAAGGCTCTACAGTTGGGCAGTGTGCTGAGGATTTTACAGGCATATCTCCTTCTACCCGGTCTTCCTAATGAGAAAACTGAATGGAGTTAAACAATTCGCTCAGTCACAAAGCTCAGAAAATTAGTAACAAGGTAGAGCTGGGTTTCAGAGCCAGTTCGGTCTGAATACTGCTTTTGTCTTAACCACTACCATACATTGCCCCCTGCCCCCCCCCCCCCGTAAGGCAAAATTCTTTCATATGCAGAAATGACTTAAACAGAAAAACAGTGTTATTAAAAAATACTAACTGTGGTTCTGCATTCACTTAAGATGTAGAAAAGCACAAGAGAAGATTGTTTCCACTCTACAATATGGAGATACTTAATAGTTCTGTTTATAAGAATTCAGCTTCTGTGGAGCGTATCAGATCACAAGGGGCTGAAAAGCAGTGGGCCGATCACAGACGCGACAGGACCCCCGTCATCCTGAGCCCCTCGCAGAGTCGGTAGTGTCCAACATGATGATGTCATCAGCAAGGGTATTGGGCTGTACCCATAGCCATCTTGGGATGCGTGTGACCCGGGCCACATGGGAGGCATGCCTGGAGGCTAACAGCAGCTCAGCCCGGAGAAGGCGATGTCTGTGGTAGACGCAAATCAACAAACCCCACTAAACTGCTGACAAGCCAGACTCAGAGCCTGGTAAGAGCCTGCTGGATGAAAAGCTCTTACCATGTCTAGCATCCAAACACAAATCGTAAGTGCCATGGAGTGTGAAAACCAAAACCCACTTTCCCGCTGGGCCTGGTGGGAGACAGGACAGGCAGCTCTCTAGAGGCTCCAGACCAGCGAGTCTACATAGGAAACGCCAGGCCAGCCAGAGATCCAGACCCTGTCTCACCAAAAAGAGAGAGGGAATAAAGGCATAAAACCACTAACAGAATATGACTCAAGAATGGCGCTATAAGGATGGAGGCCCAAGGAGCCATAACTCATATAACTAACTTAGTTATAGCTCATAGTGGGAAGAGTGAACGTCATCTGCAAACAGAGAGACCCAAAACATAAATAAAAATTCATTCTGAGAACTCAAGTGAGAAATCTGGAAATAAAACCTGCTATCAGAAATGAAACATCTCTTTAGTGGATTTATTAGAAGACTAAACATGGCAGAGAAAGGAATTGGTTATCTTGAAGATGGGTAAGCAGAAATTACGGAAGCTGAACCTTGAGGAGAGCCCTGCATAAGCCACATTCCACTGATTGTGATACGTGATGTTTTTGTTTTTACTACATACAAAATATTTATTAATTTCTCAAATAATCATAAGTTCTGATTTGGCTCAAAGCTTATTTAGAAATGGCATGTGTCCTCTCCAAATCTTTGTATACTTCCCAAATGTCTTTCCACTTTTGACTTCTGATTTAATTCATAGTGTTCAAAGAATATAATATATATGATTTTAATTATTTTAAAAATTCACTCACTTTATAGCCTAAAACACGGTCCTTCCCGATGACCACCCCACGTGCACTAGATAGAATGTTTAGCCTGACAACGTCTGGTTGGAGTGTTCTGGTCCCGTCAGGGAAGTGAGGTTAGTTGCTGATGTTCTGGACATCTCTGCCATTGCACCAAATGAAGAATGAGAACATTGTTATGTTCTCCATAGAGCTGTAGATTTGTCTACTTTGCTTTTGGTTTTTGTCACTCATTCTTATATATTTTAAAGAATTTGTTACAAGCAAATGCAAAAAAATAGTACTATAATGCCTCCCCTTTTTGTTTTCGAGAGGGGATCTTTTCTTTTCTTTTTTCTTTTTTTAAAATTTATTTATTTCTTTATTAATTAATTAAAGATTTCTGCCACTTCCCCACTGCCGCCTCCCCTTTCCCTCCCCCTCCCCCTACCAAGTCCCCTTCCCTCATCAGCCCTAAGAGCTATCAGGGTTCCCTGCCCTGTGGGAAGTCCAAGGACCACCCACCTCCATCCAGGTCTAGTAAGGTGAGCATCCAAACTGCCTAGGCTCCCACAAAGCCAATACGTGCAGTAGGATCAAAAACCCATTGCCATTGTTCTTGGGTTCTCAGTAGTCCTCATTGTCCGCTGTGTTCAGCGAGACCGGTTTTAACCCAGGCTTTTTCAGACCCAGGCCAGCTGGCCTTGGTGAGTTCCCGATAGGACATCCCCATTGTCTCAGTGTGTGGGTGCCCCCCTCGCGGTCCTGAGTTCCTTGCTCGTGCTCTCTCTCCTTGTGCTCCTGATTTGGACCTTGAGATTTCAGACCGGTGCTCCAATGTGGGTCTCTGTCTCTGTCTCCTTTCATCGCCTGATGAAGGTTAATATTTTAGTTTTTCGAGACAGAGTTTCTCTGTAGCTTTGGAGCCTGTCCTGGCACTAGCTCTTGTAGACCAGGCTGGCCTCGAACTCACAGAGATCCGCCTGCCTCTGCCTCCCGAGTGCTGGGATTAAAGGCGTGCGCCACCACTGGGGATCTTGTTATATAGCTCAGGCTGGCTCCAAATCGCTATTCTCCTGCCTCTACTTCCCAAGTGCTGAGATTGCAAGTCTGACCAGATAGTATATCTTAGAACTGTATAATTTGGTTTCTCTCGTGTCTTTTATGCACATATTTTTGTGTGTACATGTATGTTGGGTGTGTATATGTATGCTATCGATGTGTATTGGGGGGTGGTATGTGCACCCATTCTGTGTGAAGGCCAGACAGGATCTCTCTACTGAACCTGAAGCTAGGCTTGTAACCAGCCAACCCAGTAATCCTCCTGCCTATGTGCCTCACCAAACTCCCCAGCGATAGGGTCACAGCTCCTATTCACCCATGCTCACGTTTTTTGTGTTCTAGGGATTTGAACTCACGCTTGAGCAGCAAGCATTCATCCACTGAACCACCGCCTCTCCAGCCCCACCTTGAGTGGTGTTTTAGTTTGGAATTCTGCGTATGTTCATCCCACGACACATGCTTACTTACTGCTCTAAGTGTCAATAGCATCAAGTGCTTGTGTTCAAAGAGAAGGAAGGACTTTAATCGGCGAGTTAAGGCCAGCAGCAGAACCTGAGGAAGAGGAGCTAGGTGAAATTGAAACAAGCAGAAGGAAAGAAATGACGAACAGAAAGCAATGAAATGAAACACAGAATATCCATGGAACCGAAAGGTAGTTCTGTGAAATTTTCAATGAAGTTTATAAACATTCAGCCAAATTTATCAAGAAAAGGAAGGAAGGGCTCAGAACGCATCTTCATCCTCCAGTGCTGGCCCAGAATACACAAAAGCCTGGATCTGAGCCCCAGCGCTAGTGGGAAGAGAGGAGGAAATATGAGTTGTCAATATCAGAAGTGAAGGTCACCCCAGATTTTGAAGACGGTTATATATTAAGGAAAATTAGTGAAAATTTTAAGTCAACAAATATGACATGTTGTTGTTGGTTTTACTCAAGACCCATGTTGGAACGTTAAAATGTTAGTTTTGATTTTTTTTTCACTCTTTTGGGGGCCCGCCACCCAGCTCCCAAATAAATACACACAGAGGCTTATTATTATTTATAAATGTGTGGCCTTAGCTTGGCTTGTTTCTAGCCAGCTTTTCTTAAATTATCCCACCTACCTTTTGCCTCTGGGTTTTTCTTTCTCTATTTCTGTATACCTTCTACTTCTTACTCCATGGCTGGCTGTGTGGCTGGGTGGTTGGCTCTTAGCATACTCTCTCCTTGTTCTTTCTCCTTTTATCCAGATTTCTCTTTCTATTTATCCTCTCTGCCTGATAATCCCACCTATCCCTTCTCCTGCCTCATTATTGGCTGTTCATCTCTTTATTAGATCATCAGGTATTTTAGACAGGCAAAGAATCACAGCTTCACAGAGTTAAACAAATGCAGCATAAACAAAAGTCACACCTTAAAATAGTATTCTACAACAATGACAAATATAATAGATTTTAAAAAGCAATGGTATTGACTACCCATGAACAGCTGAAAACGAAAAACAATACCATATGTCAACAAATTAAAACACATGAATCACTTGAGAATAAATCTAACAAAATGCATACAAGATATGTGCTTTGAATATTAGCCATTATTGAAAGAAATCAAAGATATTAAGAAATGGAATGCTAAGTCATATCATGGGCCAAGCAATTAACATTATATTATAACACACACATCTCCCAATTGATCTATAGACTCAACATAATCCAGTGAAAATCCCAGTGAGCCTTATAATGGAATTCAAAAGCTCACTGAGGGGCTGGAGAGATAGCTCAACAGTTGGGAACACTGGCTACTCTTCCAAAAGACCCAGGTTCAATTCCCAACACAATATGGAGGCACACTATCATACGTTAACTCCAGTCCCAGGGGATCAGTGGGCACCGGGCACAACACATGATTCACAGACATATGCAGACAAAATACCCAAATGCACTAATAAATTATTTAATAAAAAATGAAAGGTAATTGAACTAAAGAAATTCAAATTACCTGTTTTCAAGACAACACTGGTACAAGGTTAACAGCGATAGAGTAAATAGTCCAGATTTAGAGCTACACCTGAGCAGTTGATTGACACCTGCAGTGCTCAATGGCGAGAGAGAGAATTGTGCTTTCTCTAACGATGCTAGAAAAACCCACCAAAAAACGTTAGCTTACCACTGGAAATATCTTAATCTCCACCTATACACAAAAAAATATACTCAAAGTGGATCATAGTCCTAAACGTAATAATCGAAGCTATGGTTTTTCTAGAAGAAAGTCTTTGCAGCTTCAGATTACACCAATTTCCTAAACAAGACATAAAATTATGAATATCAAAAGTCCATAAAATACATCTTTTGAAACTTTGGTTCTTCGATGATTGTCTTAGATTGCTTCCTGTTGCTGTGATAAACACGAGGACCAAAGGCAACGTGGGGAGGAAAGGGCTTATTTCAGCCTCTAGCCCATCACGAAGTGAGGTCAGGACAAAACTCAAGGGCAGGCGGGAAGCAGAGGCCATAGAGGAGAATTGCTTACTGGCTTGCTCAGCCGTCCCCAACCCCAGCCTCTACTTACCAGCCCAGGGGTAGCATCGCCCATAGTGAACCGGGCCCTCCTCCAACATCTGTCATTAATTCAAGAAATAGCTCTACAGACTTGCAAACAGGCCATTGGCAGACTCTAGTTTGTGTCCTTGACAAAATAAAATAAGAAAATAGAAAGGACACAGAGTTGGGAAAATATTTGAAGAACAATACTGAGTTAAAAATACCTTGTAGATAGTATAATCTTTTGATATCATAATAAACATGTTTGATAAAGACAGAACTACAAGGGCAAAATGTCAGGTCAGAGGATACCAGGGGCCAGGTGTACGGAGAAAGAGCTGACATCAGAGGGGCTCAAGGGACACTTTGGGGATTATCATGGTGGGACATGGCAGAGAGCAGGCAGACATGGTGCAGGATCAGAAGCTGGGAGCCCTGCATCTTGTGCAGACAACAGGAAGTCGTCTCTCTCACTGGGTGTGGCTTGAGCATATATGAAACCTCCACAGTGACACACTTCCTCCAACAAGTCCACACCTACGCCAACCAGGCTATACCTCCTAATAGTGCTACTTCCTTTGGGGACCATTTTTTTTTTTTCAAAGTACCACAGGGCACAAGGCTGAGTCCAGTCAAAGTCCGACCTGAGGTGGGACCTTGGCTTGTGCCTGACATTTGCTGTGACTTCTTCCCACTGAAAACGAGCAAGGCCAACAAAATGACAAGATACAAAATGGACAGAATACAGCAGACAGGTCCAGCTGCTCCATCCCCACTCACGGACCCAAGCTACTACCTGACTTGTTCCAAGGAAGGGAATTCCGGGAAGGGTATTGAGGACAGCTCAAACAGGAGCCCTGGGGGAGCCGGCAGACCCAGTGTCTCCCGCATTTACAAACCCGGCGTGTGTCGCCAGTCCCGTACCAAAGAGTCGCTCCTCAGTTTCGCCTAACCTGCGCTCTCACCTGCGCTGTCCTCTCCGCTATCCTAACACACTACAAAGACCCCTGCATGAGGATTTTTCTGCCTCCTTGTTTAACGTGGCTGCTTGCCCTTTCTTCTCTTTCATCTTTGATTTTTTTTTCCCTATAGATTAACTTTCTGAACACGGAAACTTTTTGCTTTTGAAGTAAGGTTTTGTGTAGCCAGGCTGGCCTCAAACTTGCTATGTAGCTGAGGATAATCTTGAACTTCTCATCCTGTGCCTCCGCCTCCCAAGCGCTAGAATCACTAGGCACGTTCCTCTACGCACTTTATACAGCTCTGGGGACTAATCCCAGGGTTTTGTGCTGGCTTCATAAGCAGTCTATGAACTGAGCTACATCCCCCCAAACCTCAACACAAGGCTTGATTTCTTATTTGTGAATTTCATTTTTCACCTATGATTTCTTAAGTTTCTGATGAAGTCTTTGCTTCCACAAAACACACTATACCTTACTTTCTTTTTAAGATGAGCCCTAGGAACATGACTTCAACTGGCAGGTTACAAGCAAGTGGCCACTCATGGCCAACTGGTAGCCAGCAATGGGGCCTCAAACAGTGAGATGTCTATCCTGAGCTGAGAAAATCCGGCTGAGCATGCAGAAGCCAAGGTAAGAGCCACAAGCTGGGTAGCTGCTACCCTGGCCCTCAGCCCTCCTAGCTGTAAGAACAGATCTGTGCTGCTTGCTCGATCACCCTGCTTGTCCTCCTGGAGGGCCCTGACAACAACTCAGGGAGAACAGAAATGCCTACTTTACCAGCTTCCAACAATGGTTCCTAAGAACCTTTGAAGCAGAACATTAAAAACAAAAATCACAAGGGAGAAAGACTGAAGTCATTAGCAAAGGAAAATGCCCAGAGGAGCCTGGCTTTCCCAAGCAGTCTCTCCCGGCTTGGGAGCACGTACCATACCCAACTGGTGCCCAGAGAGAAAAAAACTTTTCATGACCTTACAAAAAAGTTACATAAACAACACTATCCCCTTTGTTGGTTTCTTTTTTTTTTTTCTCCCCCTCTCACTTTGTTTTTTATTTTTGGATTGTTTTGAAATAGATAATTTTACTGATCCAACAGCCAAGAGCTGTTGCTCTGCCTGGAGGAGCCGTTGGATGCCCTTTGGCAGACTGCTTGTTTGCCTCAGAGTATTCCTATCTGCTGGGGACATCAGAAGGAACCCGGGGCTGGAGATCACTGCACCTGAATCAATTTTTTGGAGCTGTCACATAGGATGTTCCCAAGGACCTCAACCTCCTCACCCATCAGCTCCCTGCTTCTTCAGATTGAAGGTCCCCTTGATGAAGATACAAAGATGGGTGTCTTTACAGTTTTGCTGACCAACTAACCGGAACACGGAAAGGGGAGGCCAAGTCTGCCAGGGTCCAGAGTCGGGAAGGCAGAAGGAAAGGGGAAGAGGTAGGCTGCCAGGAGAAGCTCCGCATGATGGCTCATCGCTCAGAAGCTGCGATGCCAGCAGGACGGGCCACGGAGATGAAGGAAGCCACACAAGGACAGTTGTGGCAGACAAGCACAGACCTTGGCAAACTGGTTAGTTCCACGTCTAGCAGTGCCTCCTCCATCTGCAGACTCAAAGGACAGATTTCCAGATGTCCTGACTGACTGGGAGGAAGCCGTTCCAGGAGCCGTGCTGTTCCTCAGCGAGGCTACATTATGCAAAATCATGGGACACAGCCTGGCTTCCGCTTTGATGTAAATCTGCCTGAGACCCAAGTGTAGAAACTTCTATAGACATGCCGTCCTCGGTCCAAACACCCCAAACAAGGAACTTCAAGAGAGACAACCACAGCTAAACTTCCTTCAAAGTTGCACAGATGGTCTTTGTGTACGGCAGATTTCTGGAAAGGAAAATCTACTACATCACCAGGCCACGCGAGCCGAGTTTGCCTTTCTTTAGCTACAGCCACTCAGCATCGTACTTTTTATAGTTGGTGTCCTTTTCCTAGCAAAAAGGATAAAAAGGAAATCTTTGAGAGGTTATATGTAGCATGTATGTGTTTAACTCCACGCGGTCAACGTTCAGCTCGTCTTCCAATAGCCGCAACACTAGCCTGCGCCCTTCCCGTCTGTGTGGAACTGGCTCTAGTGTAACACTGCTACAGATCCTGGCTCGGAGCGGTGCTGGGCAGAGCACAGTTACCCTCAATATGAACAGAGCCCACAATGTCACAACCACTTTCTCGACTGTTCTCTTCCTGCAAACGGCCTGCGTGGTTCCTGTCTGAGCCGAGGGGACGGTTTTGAAATTGGCACACCAAGTTTTAAGAACAAGCGGGAGGGTCTGTACTTGTTAGTTTACAAGAACACGTCGATTTTTATTAGTTTTGAGCTGAGAATCACCCTGGGAACACAAGAGGAGGCAGAAATGAGGCCATGTTGATTCTTTAGAGACCCTGCCAGCCAGCAGCTCCTGTACCACAGCACGACAGCATTCTTCCCTGTTTGTCCTGGAAACCGATGAGAGCCCGCCGAGTGCGTCTTATCAGTTTCCAGGTGGAGGCAGTGGGCCCAGCCACTTCAAACAGGGACGTGGGCCAGGGGGAGGCACAACAGAATCACAACCCCACTACAGCCCGCTGGGCCGGAGGCTTTGTGGATACAATACCTGACTGTGCCCTGTACCTGCGCTGTGACTGCTCTCTCATGTTGGTGCGGAGCCTGAGAATGCTTAAGGAAGAGGCTTGTTACCCTGGTGGAGGAAATACTGAGAACAAAGGAGCCTCGCTACCCCTTCGCTCTCTGACAAAGCCGTGTTAGCTCTTTGTGATTACATCGATGAAACAGAGAAATGAAGGACAGAATGAAGGGAGGGAGGGAGGGAGGGAGGGAGGGAGGGAGGGAGGGAGGGAGGGGAGGGAGGGAGGGGAACAGAGAGGAAAATCAAGGCACATGCCCAGCAGTCTGAAGCAGACGTGCCTGCCGGGGGGATTGTTTCTGCATGTGCTTTAAGGATGCTTTACGCTGTCCTGAGGTTTCTCTCATCTCCCCCTTTCCTGTCCCGAGTCCAAGATGGTTTTCTCCTCTGTCCCTTCCATGTGCCTTGCTGGACAAAGCAAGAACCAGGACAAATCGGAGAAGGGTCAGAGTGTGACATTGTTTTGCTCCTTATTTCTTATTTCATCCCAGATCACAGCTGACTCCCCCTCCCCCCAACATGGGTGGGTTTCCCCCACACCTTACTCCTGAACATCAGCTTGTCTGATGTCTTAAATGTCTGTCCTGCAGCTCCTGTATCCTCACCCCCACCCCCAGAAGCTTCACAACCTACATCAGCCTGAAATGAACAGCTTGCTGTTCCCCTCTGGTAAGCCGACTGGGTTGAATTTAGCAGAAGTTCCCGCACAGAGCTGTGTCCTGAGCTGATGGCTCCTGTGACTGAGCCACTGTGAATGCCCGTCTCTGGACTTCACAGAGCTACTTTTGCTCTTCTCTGCAGGAGGGGGACATGCTGCCTACGTCTGTCTCCATGAAGTGCTTGTCAGGGACTGGAAGTCGCAATCCTTTCCTCTTAGGAATCCCAGGGCAAGCGTTTCCTGGGTGCATGCCTTAGTGTTGACAACCACTGCAGCTTCAGACTATAAAACAGCTGGGGTGATAGGATCCTTGCTGTGGGACAGAAAGGCATAAATGGCTGGTGATGGCATCAGCCTTTATGAAACGTTTCAACACCGCCTGATCGTGATTAAACTGCTGCTTAAATGTGACCCACCAGTCTACACACCTACCCACACATACTGAGATCTCAGTCCACACATCTACCCATACATACTGAGATCTCAGTCCACACATCTACCCTCACATACTGAGATCTCAGTCCACACATCTACCCATATATACTCTGAGATCTCAGTCCACACATCTACCCACACATACTGAGATCTCAGTCCACACATCTACCCACACATACTGAGATCTCAGTCCACACATCTACCCATATATACTCTGAGATCTCAGTCCACACATCTACCCACACATACTGAGATCTCAGTCCACACATCTACCCATATATACTTAGATCTCAGTCCACACATCTACCCATACATACTCAGATCTCAGTCCACACATCTACCCACACATACTCTGCAATCTCAGTCATTGCCCTGCATTGAATCAGAGGCCATGACAGGTTTCTAGGATGCATTTGCCAGCAGGGAGATCCTCCCCAGCACTGTCTGATTCCATCCGTTTCAGGACACTGCTGTAAAAGACTTTAATAACTCTGGTGGCATCTCCAGAGGAGGTATAAGTTTGACAGTGCATTCCCACACACCGGGAACACAGCTTTCTCCTTAGACTACTAAGACTGTCCGGTACTCTGTATTTGCTCTGTTGGGTTGACTGAACGTGGAGTAGAAGACAAACAAGCAGTCCAGGCCCATTTAGTGCAACATCCTGGTGACAAGGACTGACACCTAAGGCCGGCTATGGCCACCCAACTCATGTCGGGACTTGCTCAGCAATGCTTTTTGGTCACAGCAGCACCGAACTCTGCCACACAGGCAGTATACTGTCCAAAACACACGGGTCATCCAAGAAATATGAAGCCAGATGAGGAAGGCCAGCAGACAGCATGGCGCCAGCCTGCCATGGGGCTCCAGACCAACATCAGTCTCGATAAATCAGTGCCCATCTATTTCCCATCATGCAGGGCGGAACTTGGACCCACCACAGATGTCGCCTCTGACCTCCTTCTCGCTTCATCTACTGCTATTTTTCAGTACTCCTGAAATTCTAAATTCTGGTACCCATTCAATACCACTTAAGGCCTAAGATGCTCTTGGTCTACCAAAGCCAGAGCCCTAACTTAATGTGACTTAATGTAAGGCCAAAAGCAGGCTGCTCGGCCATACACCACACAGATCATACTGACAGAAACCTCGGCATATTGCTGGCACGGAGAGGGCCTGAAGGGGTCTTCTGAGAGGTGGGCACAGACAGAAAACACACACATGTGGGCATCAGCTTGACTTTGTCTTCTTAGAACAGGAACTCCACAGTTTAGGTTGACGTTCATGATGTAGTTTTAAGTAGTGGGTAAATCTTAAACACCATTGGTCTACCTAAATATTTTCCTCACCCTTGTCCTTGCTCCCTCTCAGACAGCTGGAAGAAAAAGTAGACATCAAGCAGAACCAATGGCGAAGCTATACATCATGGGAAAAGGCTAAAGAACATAACTCTACCATTTGGTTCTTTTCCTTGAGGTTAACTGGACTGCACTTTCACACTCACTACAACAAAGTATGGATGTCCAGGGCATGGTGGTACATGCCATTAGTCCCAGCACTTGAGACCCAGAGGCAGGTAGATCTGTGAGTCTGAGACCAGCCTGGTCTACATAGTGAGACAGCCAAGACTATAGTGAGAGACCCTGTCTCAAACAAACAGCAAAACAAATATAATAAGATTTCTATTCAAGTTTCCCATAGACTTCACTGCCAGGTAAGAACAAAGGAAAACTATTGAAAACTAAGCTGTTTGAGCGGCTTTCCTGGCCAGGCAGGTGCTGCCAATGAAGTCACAATCCATAGCATCTCATTATAGACAGATTATTAGGTGGGAAATTAAAGCCTTCCAATGCAGTGCTTCTGGGAGGAGAGAACACAGTAGCAAAGACATCAGTACCCTGGTGTATTCAGGTGATCTACTGAAGAATCACAGGCTCTAACAAAAAGAAAAGGTTTTATCTAGAAAACTGACAGTCAGAATCATGAACACATAATTTTGAGAAGCCCCTGTATGCTGTGTTTTTAAGTATACCCAAAAATGATAGCAACGTTGCATTGTGATGAAAAGACGAGAGACCACGGTAAGCCTCGAGCTCACTGGCGTTCATTTGTCTCAGCTGCCCCAAATGAAACAGTGGGAAGGGCAGAGTCACATCTATAGATTAGAAAAGCCACGGCCCAACCTGCTGTTGGCGGAGTAACCTGCGCATCACGTCCTTGGTCATCTGAGCTCACTTTCCCACTACACTGGCTTGGCCATCCTGCCTAAACTCCATCTGGTTTGTGGAAGACTTGAAGATGGTCCAGAGAAGAGCAACCCAAGTGGAAAAATGGAGGAAGGGCCATAAGGAAAGATGAAAAACAAATGGAGCAGAGAAAACACTTCGGCCGAAGATGTGGCAGCTAGGTGGCCATTTCTACAACACCCCTAGAGTACGTGCACAAAGGGTTTTGAAAAACACCACAGCCGTTTGGAAGCGTGAAGTTCAATGCGTTAGTACATTCATTCCATTGTTGACTACCACCGCTATCATCCACCACAGGCTCCTTCTCGGAAAGCTGAAGCCATCATCCCGACTCCCCCTAGGCTCCGGCAGCCACCCTCCCACTTTCTGACAAAGCTCACAGCCCAGGACACCACCTAATGTGAACTCACACAGGATTTAAGCTCTGGCCACTGGTTTGTTTCCCGTAGCAGAATGTCCCCAAGTGTGGGGATTATTTTTGAGGAGGCACTGAACAAGCATTAACAGGGGATGGTGACCAGCTGCTTCCCATCCCCCGTAGGAACAAAGAGAATGAACTTAAGTTGTGGGGCTGGGAAAGTTGTCATGGGGAACACAAACTCCTTGAGAAATAAAAAAGGCCACTCCTTTTCTCAATGGCCACAAAACGGCTCTAACGACAACGTGTGCACACACGCAAAACTGACCTGCAGGATAAACTGAAACTGTAAAATTCCACAAGGCCTCATTGAGCCTGATGGCTCAGAGGTTAAGAGCACGGCCTGCTCTCTCAAAGGCCCTGAGTGCAATTCCCAGCAACCACCTGGTGGCTCACAACCATCTGTAATGAGGTCTGGTGCCTTCTTGAGGAAGAGACCCGGTCAGTCGTCCTCATCACCTTAGCCTATGAAATCCAATGTGGACAAGTTCAACAGAGCCGCCATATATGGGCTGCCAGTGCATGCTTCAGCATTGCCAGGGCATAAATTTAGATTTAGGGGTAGAATATAACGATGTGGTCTGTGCTAGAAATCAGACCACCCTGCCTTTGAGGAACATACAATTTACAGAAACAGTTCACTTTCTTCAAGTTCTTATGGTATGTGTCATTTTTTAGAATAGTCCAAGGATCACAAACAATGTTCAGATTAAACGCCAACTCTTGTAAACTGTGAAAGGCTGCCTACGGCCCTGGAATGAATCCCGAGTTCAAAAATGAACACAGAAAAGACCCTACAATTACTGTGGACCATGGGTCAAGGAGAGACAGGCATGGGCGGGTGTGACAAAGCCGAATTCCCGCCAATTCCTGTCCAGACTCCCAACCTTTGTTACTATTGGCAATCGCTAAGTGGGATCTACACCCGGTACACGCTTCTCTCCAGGTAACGTGTCGTGGACTGTACTTCCCATTTACCTAGCATGCCCACACTCTGTGGGATACAAATGTATAGTCACGGGACAAGGAGCAGTAACCATGGAGACGACTTCATTGCAAACACATCCACTTGCCTGCTTTCTGGCTGCTCCAGCCAGGGCTTCATCCTCGTTGGTCTTCTTACAGCGGTATTCATTCTTCCTTGTCTATCATTTCCTCCACTTCATTCTTAGGGGACTCCTGGCACTCAGGGACTCCCTCTCTTGGGACCCTGTGTGCTCCAAGCTACTTTTCCTCCCTTAAAGTGTAAATGCAAGGCAGCCTGGAAGTGTTGCCTACAGATCCTCCTCTTCCAGGCTGCATCTAGCCACCTGAAACTGGTTTTGACCATTGATTACCCATTTTAGAGGGACTGTTCCCTCCAGCCCTAAACACTTTCCTGTGCTGGTATATCACGTGACCTGCCCACGCCACAGAATTCTTTCACCTTTTCCTTACCACGCACATTTTTACTTTTTTCTCTTTTCCCCTTTTACACACCTTCGAAACACAGTCCTAAGTGGCTTTGTCCCAATGGTCAGAACCATGCAAACTCCTGCCGAGGATTTTCACCATCCGCTCGCAAACGTCTCCAGCTCAATTCAGCTACGTGATCTGAGACATCTGAGTCTCAGCCTGGCTCAACTCAAACTCCTTCCCCCTGCACCTCCTCCACACAAGGTCTCTCCACCAGCAGCCCCTCACTGCCTATAGAGTTCTCGTACTTCTTTAGGATTATTATCTTCATCCGCACAGCTGTCCAACCCAGAAACCCGGCTCATCCTAGACCCTCCCCTCTTCTCTTGCTGTCTACAGCCAATCCCTATGATCCCAGGAAGTCTCCTTCCTTAGTCTGTTGGTCGTCTTTTCTCCATTCTCCTGCCAGGGTCCTGTCCCTGGATTTCGTCATTCTTCATCATGGCAACAGCCAGCAACCTATAACTGCAGTTCCTGCGCCATGGTGGGGCTCCCCGCCTCCTGCAGAACAATCCTCTAGCCCACCAATCTGCTGTCTTGTTACTTCCTTACTTGGGATTCCTCACTGGTTCCCTAAAGTCCCAACAGACTATCTAGGTAAAACATCAAGATTGCACCTCACTAAAATAATATATATATTTAATTTCTAAAAATATGCTTCAAAACATGTTTTCAGACCTCAGCTGTGTTCTTCTAAACCTAGGAATTAGATCTGAAATTACCCAACTTATTCCTAAGCTACACCAATAGTTAGCAGCATTGATGGGTTACCTTGTTGTCAGAGATGAGCAGCAAGGGAGAGTTTGCACTGAAAACAGCTGGTGCAGCTAACGTAACAACGTCAACAAATACGTCTATGTTCTTTTTTAAGCAGTCAGTTCCTAAAGATGACCGTGTGACTCTCCCTAAAACAGCCTAAGTGCCTCAGAGATGCCACCCTTGCAATAAAAATAAACGCTCAGAAGAGACAAATAGTCTCTGCAAAACCAATCAGCTGACCCACCCAGGGCAGCAAAAAGCCAAGGTCACTTGTAAAACACTCGTGTGGGAAAATATAAAGCATCCTGTCTTGTATGTTTTCAAGTTACTACAGAAATGGGTCTTCCCAAGAATCTCTCTGTCTCCTCCACCAGGCCCCAGCAAGCCAGAACCTGTGAGCCAAATCCAGCCCAACACCTGGCTTTGTAAATAAAGTTTTATTGGCACACAACCACACCCATCTGTTTACACATTGTCCAGGTTGCCTTGGCACAACATCTACAGAGGGATGCTGTTGAAAGACTGTGACTCAGAAAGCTAAAGATACTCAGCGCCTAGCCTTCTACAGACATGTTTGCCAATCCAATCCTTACAAATTCGGGACTTTTCCTTATTTGCCAGTAACCATGAAGAGGGTTTTTTGGGGGGAGGGGGGTCATCATGGATTCAATGTCTACAATAACATAAGATTAACAATTGTTCAAAATCAAGTGATAAATTCTTTGAGTCTTTTACTGAGATATTGGATTCCCTTCTTGCCTTTTTTTTTTTTTTCCACAGCCTTGGGTAGGATATGCATCGTGACGGGCAGAATGCTTGACTCGATTGGAAAGGAAAACATTATAAGGCTTCACTGTTACTTTGTAAGACAGTCACCCCTGAGTAGCAGTGGAAGAAGGATTGATACCAAGATACCCAAATTCTCAGACACTCGACATCCCTAGATAAAAAGCTGAGTACCTGCATGTAGCCTCACACAAAGTCTAGCATCTCTGGGTGCCTATCACCCTAACCCAGCTCAAATGCTCTGTAAATAGTGGTTATGCGGTAGGGACAATGACAGGCGTGGGGGTTCTGTGCATCAGAAGAGAACTATGGCTTCGCCTTTTCTACAGTTTCAGTCATCAGCTGACTGTCTCGAAATCTCTAGACCAATCACCACAAGACATGTCTCCATTGCCTTTGGAGAGGCAACAATAAAGACACAAAATGTATTAGCCCTAAAGGAAAAAAGGGTAACTGGGATTGCTTTGAAATTAGTAACTTCAACTTATTAAAATCTGTTATGGGCACAAAACCACAACCGTTTAAAAAAAGACTTGAGGAAAGACTCAAATGTAAATACAAAGCATCTACAATTCTAGCCAATACACCTAAATTCACCAAAAAAAAAGATAGCAAAATATGCAATCGATTATATTAGAGAAATGTAAAATTCAATGATGATGATGAAACACTGCTGAACACACACACACACGGCTACAATCAAGGAATGGCGATGTGAAGCAAGCATCTGGGCTCTCCTGGACTGCTGGCTAGCACCTCAGCTTGCACAGTGAGCTAGGAAAGGCAGATACACCGCAGTATATGAAAATACTATGTGTAAAAATTATACAAAGCAATTAAGTCTCTATTTTGAGGGAGGTTTGTAGTGTTTCATGAATATTTGCTATTATAAGGATATAAAATTTAATAAATAAATATCCATTATATTATACACAATAGTCAAGGAAGCCCAAAGGAAATAATAAGGCTGAGAACAGGAATTAATGAGATAAAGCAAAATATACACTAGAGAGGTTGATGAAGAAAGCCAAAAGAGTATCAGATTCTAGATCAGACTGTAGATTAGAAGCCTCACCAATGAGGTTGTTAAAAGAGAAATACATAAAAATCTCTTTTCCTGAGAGACACGGGATCTCTAAATGAACATGGAGCCAGGCGAGCCCACAGAGGGGAGGAGGTAGAACACAAGTGTGCTGGGTGGTTTTATGTCAGCTTGACAAAGGCTATAGTCATCTGAGAGGAGGGAACCTCAATTAAGAAAATGCTCCCCATAAGATCAGGGTAAGTCTTTATTACAGTTCCCCTGCCATCCCCACCTCCATACCTGCCATCCCCATCCCCCATGCCTGACATCCTCATCCCCATCCCTGACAACCCCATCCCCATTCCTGACATCCCCCATCCCTGACATCCCCATCCCTGACATCCCCACCCCCACACCTGCCATCACCATCCCCCCCCCCCGTATCTGCCATCCCCTCCTGATGGACCGCACCCTCAAACTGTTGCTGTGTCAGATATGTAGTCACAGAAGGAGAACAAGGACTAACACAGATAAGCAAACATAACACAAGGCTCCAGGAGAAACGATGGGAGATGACACTGCCAATCAAAGACGGCTGTTGAAAAAGCAATGCTACAACTGAATAACGATACTTCCTCTCCTCGCATCCCCGCCCCTAATCCTTTCTCCCCTCATTGACAGTGATTTCTAAGCTTTCAGGTTGTCAATTATTTTTAGGTTCCACATATAAGAGAAAGCATGAGGAGTGTGTGTGCAAGTGTGTGTGTGTGTGTGTGTGTGTGTGTGTGTGTACAACTTATTTTATTTAGTATGGTCTTGTCTGTTCCATTCACTTTCCTGCTGTGGTAATTTGAATGTGATTGGCCACCGTAATCTCATTACGGTGAGAGGCACTATTAGGAGATCCGGCTTTGTTGGAGTGGGTATGACCTTGTTGGAGGAAGTGTGTCACCGTGGGGGCAGGCTTTGAGGTTTCATAAGCTCAAGATACCACCCAGTGTGTCAATCAACTTCTTGTTGCCTGCAAGATGTAGCACTCTCGGCTCCAGCACCACATCTGCCTGCATGCCCCCTTGCTCCCCTTCATGATCCTGATGGATTAAACCTCTGAAACTGTAATTGAGCCACCCTCAATTAAATGTTTTCTTACAAGAGTTGCCATGGTTATGGTGTCCCTTTAGAAACCGTAATTAAGACACCTGTGAATGGTTGTTTTCTTCTTCAGGGTTTATATAATACACCATTGTGTATCTGGTTCTGCCTTTCTCTGTCGATAGGCAGACGCCAGGCTGATTTTTCTGTGATGATTCTCCTCTGTTGAATAGTGCTAGAATATAATATAATAGTGCTAGGTGGATGCATTCTGTCATATGCTGACTTAGATTCCATCTATAGATAAGAAGAAATAAAAAATGCCAATAATTCTATGAAAAAATGTTTAATATCTTCAACCATCAGGGAAATGCAGATCAAAGTACCTCAAGGGCCAGAAAAACGGTTACAAGACGAAAGCGCCTGCTATTCTAGTTTGACAACTGAACTTGATCCTCAGACCCACCATGGAGATACAGACAGACTGACTCACGGAAGCTGTCTTCTGACCTCCACATGCACACTATGGTGGGTGCAGGCATGCATGTGCACACACACACATGCTCACACCATATGCATACAATAGTCATAAACCAATTTTTAAAAAGAAAAAAAAACTTACTCTGAGATTCCCTCTCACCTGAGTCAGAATGGCTGCCACAAAGAAAACAAAAACCCAACAAATGCTAGTAAAGGCTTGGGGTGGAGGGGTAACTGCGTGTTGTTGATGGGAATGTAAATCAGTGTGAACTATGGAAATTAGTATACAGGTTCCTCCAGAGACATTCAGGCTGGATGTGATGGCTCATGCCTTTAATCCCAACACTCGGGAGGCAGATCTCTGAGTTTGAGACAGAGAGAGTTCCAGGACAATCAGGGCTACACAGAGAAACTCTGTCTTGAAAAGAAGAAAAGGAATCAATGACAAAGCTCATCGTGGGTCAGAAAGGTGAAGACTTCTAGAGCACAGGTGTACGTAGATAGATTGGCACAAACGGGTAAAGCTCACTTGTTAGTGGTGAGGCGGAGAAGTGTGGATCCTTCCTCATGGCTGGAGTAAACAGAAATTAGTACAATTGCATAACTAAATAACATAAGCACTGTATACTTGAATGATAAGGGAATATGATATAATAGAATATTATATTGAAATGAAAATGAAAGGCTTGAGCTGTAGTTATACATAAACATAGAAATATCAAGAGGCAGAAAAATGCATATGATTTGTGAATAATTATACTGTTTTTAAAGATACTTCTTTTCTATAGTATTTACTAATGCATAAAACAAAGAATTTCATTCTGACGTCTTCATACATGCTCATAACATACTTGGATCCTATTTCCCTCTCAAATTATAGAAACTAGATTATAAGTAATAATTCATAGTTCTACTTCTGCTGAAGGCAAGCTAGGTAGTCTACCAGTGAGAATGACAAAAAAGTCCAGAATAAGTCTTGAAACGCTGAAAGACTTTTGGAACTCTCCCAAAGCAGCAAGGACCTAGCCAGGAATCAGAAGAGGAATCCAGAGACGCAAGACCCAGTGACATACCTTAGCCTTCCAGGCATCTGTTAACTTGGAAAAAGCAACTGCGACTCAGTGACACTAAAGAAAATGGCAGCCTGAGATGCCGACACTGGGCAGAGACCATGGGACATGGCCTGGAGGTCAGAGCCCAGAGAGGAGCCTGGAACAAGTCCGCAGGCTGCTGGGTAAAAATCACAGAAGTTTTGAGTCAGAAATAAGAGCTGATAAAACCAGAACCCCAGCAGGCACAAAAGCCCACTTTTCAGTCAGCTCAATGGTTAAGCAAAGCAAATCGACCAGTGCCAGCTGAACTGGCAGAAGAGGGCAGGCAATATGTTCTCTCTAGACTATAAAATCATCCAAAGCCTAAAATTACTCTTACAATTTCTATATATGATACCTAGAACCCAATCAAATTAATCAGCAAATGCGGAGGGGGGCTATGAGAACATTAATGTACAAAATAATAGGTTTTGACGTAGCATTTCCACACATGCATAAAATGGAAAGAATTACAGACCAACATCCTAGAGGAAAAAGGAAAAACAAGCATCCAATAGGAACATGCACTCCAGCACCATTACTGAAGGTATCAGCATGGGCCTGAAGTCGCTACAATAGGCCAGTGAGATGGCTTGACAGGTAACGTCAGGCGCTGCCTCACCTGACATTGATCTCTGGAACCCATGGTGGAGGGAGAGAACCAACACCAAGACAGTTGTCCTCTGAATGCCACACTTGCATGAGGACACCTGTGCACATGAACAGTAAATAGCCGGAATTAAAGACACTAAAATCACTGTAATTTATATGTTAAAGAATGAGAAGACAAAGACTTTGAAAGAATAAGAGGTCCAGAAAGGTGGAAATCCCAGTGTCAGGCACGAGAAACCTCCTTTCATGTTGTTTGTCCCCAAAACAAGACAACTGTTGTTGTTGGCCTTGGTGCCTCCATAATGTGGGATTCCCCTCTGAATGCTAGGAATATATTTTATTACCATTGGTTAATAAGGAAGTTACCTTGGCCTATGGCAGGGCAGAATAAAGAGAGGCGGGAAAACTAAACTGAATACAGGGAGAAAAAAAGACAGAGTCAGGCAGACGCCATGTAGCTGCCAAAGGAGAAAGATGCTGGAACTTTACTAGTAGGCCAGAGCCTCATGGTGATATATAGACTAATAGAAATTTAAGATGTAAGAGCTGGCTAGAAATATGCCTGAGCTATCAACAAACAGTATTGTAATTAATATGGGTTTCTGTGTGATTATTCGGGTTTGGGTGGCCGAGAAAACGAATGAGCAGCCTCTGTTTACACCTCCAGATGTTGAAATTAAATCCCTATTGATCAGGGGTTTCCAAAACCAGCGGAGGGTTCAGGAAGGGCTTACACGCCCTTGTAAGACAGCTGGAACCAAAGCAGAATGACAACAGTTGGCATGTGAAATCAAAAGCTGAATATGATAATAAAAAACTCCACTATATTGTCCAGGGATAGGGAGGAATATGGAAGCAGTACAGATTTTAATCAATTTATTTTTAATTTCTAAAATGTTTTATTTATTATTAGTGTGAGTGTGTGTGTATGTGAGAGAGAGAGTGTGTGTGTGTGTGTGTAAACTATTTTGGAAGTCTGTTCCCTCTTTCCATCACAGTTTCTAGGGATCAAATACAGGTCATCAAGTTTGCACAGCAAAAGCTTTGCCCTTTGAGCCACCTTATTGATCACAGAACGCTGTCTTAAATAGCAAGGAATTACGATTTAAAATTTTAATACGTCTATCCTTTCTAGAGAGAATGATGGGGTTGTAGTCAGGAACGGAGACAGGAGAGTCTTCAGTGCAGAAGAGGGGCTCCTTCTTCTGAGTAGTGGTCATGTGACTATCCCCTTAGTCACCAAGCTGTGTGCAGGTTGTGTGCCCCTATCTGCACAGACTTATGTCATGCAGGAGCAGGAGAAAACCACACTTCACAGGGCATGCTGCTGAGTGTATCCGCAGCAACTGCTTGGTAACAGCGCTTTCTGGGGAAATGCTTCCCTCCGGGAGATTTTGTTAGCATTTTCATAGTGTTACTTGGTCTGTAGAAGTTTCTCCCCAGAACTGAGGGCTGTCCGCTCCTTGCAGACCACACAGAGAAATTTGACCAAAGCCTGCATTTTCAAAATTAAAAGAACAGTTGGTGGGAGAGGGAAAAAAGCTATCCAGTATAACTGCAGAAGCAGTGCCATATGCTATGGAGAAAAGATAATATTTTGTAGTGTGTGGGTGAGAATTTTTGACTGCTTTGACACTCAAATCTGTTCACTTCAATGTCTTCCTAGGAGTCATCTGTTTAGAACATCAAAACAGATTCTGAACTACACTGTTGCTGTCATTGGTTGATCATGCTTAATTTTTCTATTCTTTCCCAAACCATTTTACACACACATGCACACACATATACACCAACCTTGGGCTAACAAATAACTCAGTTAGTAGGGTGCTTGCATGCAGAAGGCACTGGGTTCAATCCCCAGCACAACACAGAACAGTCATTGTGACACACGCCAATAAACCCAGCACTTGGGATGTAGAGGCAGGAGGATCAGAAATTTAAAGTCACTTTCGGCTGCACAGCCAAGTTCGAGGCCAGCCTGGGATACTTAAGACCATATCTCAAACAAACTTGTCTAGTAAAACACCAGACTCCACATCTAAATATCCCACCTAAGCCTGTGCTACAGTGAGTCACACGTGATGACGACCTCTTAATTTCATCTCTAAATCTGATCTGATTCTAAGCCAGCCCAGGCTCTTGGGAGCTGCTTGAGTCTGAGTTTGCCTGGTACGTGCAGCTTAGTGATGGCTTCGTGCTGTCCTCTTGTTCTCCGTTTTAGCTGAGACAGACAGACAGGCACAAAAGGAAGAGGACAGATACGCTAGGATCAGGCATTACCTCACAGAGCAAGGACTAACACCACCACAACCAGGATATCTGGACCTGGGAAGCTGTCCGACTCCTGGATTCCGGTGAGGGATGGAATATACCTTGAGATGTCAAAAATCAGCAGCCTGTGGCTTCCTCCTGTCCACATGTAACAATACAACTGTCATTTCGTGATGCAAACTGGTAACTTCTACGCGTTACCTCAGTTCCCCCACCCAGCTGCAGCTCTCACCAGGGAAGAACGGCCCCAGCAGCCATTCACTGCCTGCTTAGTCTATTTTTGTTATTTTGATTGTGGGCTGTGTGTGTGTGTCTACTCAGGAGTGGATAAGTCAACACCAGTCCACAGGGCGAAATGCTTCCTTGAGACTGAACCATTCTGTGATCTCCTCCATGGATATGAAAAAGGCTTGTCTGTCTTTTCTGAAAATGAGATTGCTAAGAAATTGTGATTTTTTTTATGGTCTTATTTAGTTCTCTGTACAGTATAGTAAACCAGTTTTGAACTATTACTATCTTATGAAATCTAAAAGACTAGGAACTGTACTTTCTAGATCACTTTTTTTTTCTTTTCTATCTTCAGTCTTAAACATCTGCTTTGGGTGATTTTCCCCTTCTTGGTCAAATTTTTAGAAGATCAATTATTTTGACACTGACCCAACAATCTCTGGTTTAGAGCTTGTTAGATACTCAGTCTGCCCTGTCTTTGATGGGGGATGGCTCCAGTCCTATCAGAAGCCACCATCTGGACCCTATCAGCCATCCACAGAGGTTCACCAACTTCGGTAGGTAAGACATTCTGAGCACATACCACTGTATCCAACATCACGCAGCTGGAGTGGCCAGTCCCAGTGAACAGAGGCTCACCATAGCTAGAACAGGGACAGAGGCTCACCTTAGCTAGAACAGGGACAGAGGGTCAGACAGCAAAGACCATCATTGTTTCTGCTCCAGAGAAACCTCTATGCCAGTGAAGCAGCTTGCCACAATTTCAAGCCAGAAATCCACCTATCACCCGTATCAAGAGGGCAACAGGGGCAATAAAGATTACAAAGGGAGCAACACGGCACTCTCTGGAAACTGCTACACAGGTCCTCTCGATGCTTATTCCTCCTCTTCAAGTTTGGCCATTTGAGGAAAGGTTGTACTATGTGTTATGCTGATAGGCATGGACCAAAAATAATGGAACACTTCAGGACTCTATGCGACATCGTTGCCACGCTAATCCCTACACCACTGCTGTTGGGTACATGTGCCACGGAAGTGAGAACTCTTCTTCGTCTGGGTCCAAGCTCTTGGGAGGAATCGTAGGGTGTTGCAGTCAACATCCTGTTTAACCAATGCTTTAGCGTTGATGCGGATAGTCACTTCTCACTTTGTATGCTATGCTTTGAAGCTGAAATCCCCCACATTGTGTTTGTTGCTGTCTTAGATGCTGTGAAAGCTTCAGGGGGTGGTGCCTAGCTTGCAGAAGTGGGTTGCTGTGGTGGGCCTTTGAAGGAACTGCCCTCTGGATCCTGTAATGGACAGCTGTCTATACTATACACACCCTCTGCTGTGATGCTCTACCCAAGTCTGTGGGGCTAAGAAGCTAACAGCCTCTGAAATGGTAAGACCAAATAATTCTTGGCACATTTGAGTTGTTTCTGTTGGGGATTCTGGTTGAGAAAATTTGTGAAAGCAACTCACAAATCCTACAACTCTCTGTAACGAACAGGCTCCGGGGGCGGAAAGCAACAGTAATGATAACCAAATGAGCACATATGCCCTCGGTTTTTCTCTCCTCTGCTCGCTCCTGTCTCTTTCCTCTGCAGTCCCATCTCCCAGAATGAAAAGCCCTAAGTGTGGGCCTCTTATCCTGACACTCGGCTCTTTTCTTCATTTCCAATCGTTCTTTCTGGAAACTTCTCTCTTCAAAACATAATTTCGAATCTGTGCTGATGACTTTCAACCCATGAGATCCGAAAGCTTAAACCACTGCCCTTCCAACAGTCTCGCAGCCATCTGTACTAGAAAGGCCCACCGTCAGCTCAAACTTTCCGCCCGCCACACTGAACTCATTTTCTTCTCCGTCAAACCGGCTGACCCTCGCGAATTCCTAGTTCCCGTCCAGCACTTTCCTGGCAATCAGAACCTCATTGTTCTCTCAGCCTCTCCCTCTTTCATCTTCTAGACAGCAGCTCCTCAAGCACTCGCGTCCATGAAACTCTAGGCAGCAGGTACATGGAGAGCCACTGACCGACCACGGCAGGGCCGTCACAGGGATGTGGTTAGCTTGATTTTGAATACGGGTCTGATTGTGATGTGCACGGCAGAATGGAATAAGAAGTGGGTACTCTGTTACATTTCCAAAGTCTGAGAAACCCCAATTCGGTTCTAAGGCCTGGCACTTCATAGCTATGAGATCTTCAGACAAATATTTTGCTCCCTCTGTGTTCTGGGAAGTCTGGCAATAACGCTCACCCTGCAGGGAATATTAGCTCTTCCCTCTCCCTGTTCCTACCACCAGCAGCTGACTTCTGTCCCATCTTCCAGCTGTGGGATTGTTACCAGCAGAGTTCCTAACTTCTATTGTCAGTCTCTTGTATCACAAAGAATCTTACAGTCGAAGAAATACAGACAACCATATCTCTGTGATACACCCACAGCTCCCAAAGGCTCCTGACACACTGACTGGTTAGTTACATATTTGTAGATACGGCACTAAGCATCGTTAAGTCCGGGTTGGCAAGATGGCTCAGAGACTGGGTAAAGGTGCTTGCCATGCAAGCCCAGTGACCTGAGTTCCATCCCTACAAGGCTATATGAATAAAAACTGTGTGGTATTGGCATAAAAAAAGACAGGTGGATCAATGGAATCAAATCAAAGACCCAGATGTAAACCCGCGCACCTATGTACACATGATTTTTTTTATAAAGAAGGGAGAAAGAGACTCTTAAAAAAAAGACAGCATCTTCAACAAATGGTGCTGGTCTTATTGAATGTCAACATACAAAAGAATGCAAATTGAGGCTTGAATATCATCACCCTGTACAAAACTCAAGTCCAAGTGGATCAAAGACCTCAATATAAAACCAGATACATTGAACCTGCTAGAAAACAAGTGGGGAATAGCCTTGAATAATTGCATGGGAGACGACTTCCTGAACAGGACACCAATCTCACAGGCACCGAGACAAACAATCAAAAAATGGGACCTCATGAAACTGAAAAGCTTCCATAAGGCCAAGGACACCGTGAATAGGACAAAATGGCAACCTACAGATTGAAAAGAGATTTTCACCAATTCCACATCTGACAGGCCTAATATCCAAAATATATAAAGAACCCAAGAAACTAGACATTGACAAACCAAAAAATCCAATTTAAAATGGAGTATAGATCTAAAAAGAATTCTCAACAGAGGAATCTCAGATGGCTGAGAAACAAAAGACATATTCAACATCCTTAGACATCAGGGAAATGCAAATCAAAATGACTTTGAGGTTCCATCTTACACCTGTCAGAATGGCTAAAATCAAAAACACAAGTGACTGCTCATGTTGGCAAGGGTGTAGAGCAAAGAGAACATGACTCCACTGCTGGTGGAAGTGAAAACTTGTAGACCCACTATGGAAATCAATATGGCAGTTCCTAGAAAATTGGGAATCGATCTACATCAAGACCCAGCTATACCACTCTTGGGCGTATACCAAGATGCTTCATCCTACCACAAGGACACTTGCTTAGCCATTTTCATTGCAGCTTTAATTCATAATAACCAGAAACTGGAAAAAAAAACCTAGATGTTCCCCCCCAACCAAAGAATGGATAAAGAAAATGTGGTACATTTACACATTGGAGTATTATTCAGCTGTTAAAAACATTGATATCATGAAATTGCAAGCAAATAGATAAAAACCATCCTGAATGAGGTGACCCAGAAACAGAAAGACAAACACTATGTACTCACTTATAAGTGGATGTTAGTTGTTAAGTAAAAGATTATCATGCTACAATTCACAGACCCAGAGAGGCTAATAACAAGGAGGGCTCTAGGAGTCACACATGGATCTCCCTGGGAAGGAGAAATAGATTTTGTGGGTGGACTGGGGGTGGAAACAGGAGGGGTGAGGTGAGGGGTGGGAGGGGCAGAGGGAGAGAGTATTAAGAGAGATATCTGGAATGGGGGGGGTTTGGAGGGTGATGTAGAAACCTAGGGGTAGTGGAAACTCCCTGGAATTGAGAGTGACCCTAGTGAGGACTCCTAGAAATGGGGATATGGAGCCCAAAATGGCCATCTTCTGTAACCCAGGAAGGCGCCCAGCAGTGAGACTGGGACACCAGCCCAGCCACAAAACCTTTGACCTCCAATCTGTCCTGCCTACAAGATGTGCTGGGGTAACGACGGCACAGAACTTGTGGGTGTAGTCAATGAGCGACTGGTCCAACTTGAGACCCACGCCACAGTTGACACTGCCTGGATGGCCAGCTACCACAGGCAGGGTAGCCTGGAGACCCAGGATAGAACCCAACACAGCTGGCTAAATAAGTCAATAGTCAATAAAATGATCCCTAATGATATTCTACTATACTCATAGACTAGTATGTAGCCCAATTATCATCAGAACGGTGTCACCCAGCAATTGATGGGAGCAGACACAGAGACCCACAACCAAACGCTCAGCAAAGCCAGGGAGAACCCCTGGAGAGGAAGGGGAAAAAGGACTGTAGGAGCCAAAGAGGCTGAGGGCACACGAAAATGACCCACAGAATCAACTAAACGGGGCTGATAGGGGCTCCCAGAGACTGAAGTAACCGCCATGGAGCTTGCAAGGGTCTGAGCTAGGTCCTCTGCACATACCCTATGGCTGTTAGCTTGGTGTTTTTGTAGTGCCCCACTCCTGACAGTGGGAGTGGGGGTGTCTTTGATTCTTCTGCTTTGCCTTTGGAACTCCTTCCTCCTCCTGGGTTGCCTTGTTCAGCCTTTGAAATGAGGGTTTGTGCCTAGTTTCTCTGTAACTTGTTATGATGCGTTCAGCCCATAGCCCTGGGAGGCCTGCTCTTTTTTTTTCTTAAGGGAAAGGGAGGAAGAGGAGTGGATATGGGGGAGAGCAGAGGTTGGGAAAGGGACTGGATGAGTGGAGAGAGGAGAAGCTGCAGTCAGGGTGTAATATATGTGAGAAAAATATAAAATAAAAGATTTCAAGAACAAGCTGAACTGCAGGAGATCCTTTTTTTTTAAAAAAATCAAGGGAAAAAAGGGTTTGCATATAAATGTTTATGTCATGTTTACTCATATTCTATTTATTTTCAACTGCCATTAGATTTTTAAGATCCGTTCCGCACCAGTCACATGGCGGTATGGCTTTGTCCCCTTGCTGGTCCACAGAGTTTTACGTATTTATTTATCCCCATGCAGACAAACATGCAAGTTGCGTCCATCTGCCGGCTCTCATACGCAGTATAGCAGGAACATTCTCAAGGATGGAAGACAGCCTGCTGCAGTAAACAAGTCCACATGTAGTCTGTGATTCCTAAGCAAAGCTTTCTATGTGCCTGCCCCCAGTTTTCAAATTTTCAAATAGTCTCATGTCTCAAACCGAGTTACAATATTCTACAGCTGACGTAGCATATGAAGAAGAGGATCCTAGCATGCTGGAGACTGAGGCAGGGGGACTGTGAGTTCAAAACCACTCTGAGTTTCACAGCAAGATACTGTTGCAAAATCGAAAAAAAAAAAAATCACTACCACCAAAAAAAAAATAACCAGAAAAAAAAAAAAAAAAAAAAAAAAAAAAAAAAAAAAAAGCTTAGCTCCCAGTGCCAGGATGGTGTCCTTTCCCTGAACTCTGCCAGTCTCTGTATACTACTAACCAAAGTATCCCACACTGTCTACCAGTACATCACAGGTCATGTTTAACAACCATAGAGAAATGAGACATCAGTGCACACCGCCAGGTAAACTTGTCTCAGCTTTGCCCAAAGCTCTTCAATCAACCCCCACTTAATTGTGCTCAGCAGCTTCGAACACTATTCTAGAATTTGGGGATCAAATGGTACTTAAGACAGACTCTGCTCCCACCAGAGTGTGTGGGTGGATAAAAGAGATAAGCAATAGCTAAGCCAAACGGCAAACACAAACTATTCCTCAGGGTGACATTTGCTGCGCTTGATGGGAGTATGGTGTAAACAAAGCGTTCGCTGCAGTGGGAGCCCAGAAATCTCTGAATGAAGGATCAGCTTGGCATCTGTGCCACCCACTATGGTGGTAGCTGGCCACACTGACTTCTCCAAATGAAGAAATAAATGTGCAATTTCGTTCATTTTAATCAATATGAACTCGAACGTTGGTGTTAAGAGTGGCTGTCTGGGAAAATTGAACCTAAGGAGGCTGCAACTAAGTTTGCGCTCGTAGCCACTGCAGCATCCTGTATCTGCTGACGATTCAGAAAAGATCCTGAGGAGTTGGGTCGCTAGCTGCAAAAATACAGCTGCTTTGATGCTGATGGAAAAGCAGAGAGTGAAGGGAGGCTTCTCGGAGAAACGGGAGGTGATGTCGGGATGCAGGACGCAGACGGGCTACTCTTAGAGAGCTGCTGTGGGCAGAGGTAAGACAGTCTGAGCTGCAGCCACTCGCTGGGCTCACCTCAGAGGAGAGCCCTGTAGGATCGCTGGGGAAAGCAAGAACAGATGGGGGAGGAGGAGATCTAGGAGAATAGTAACAACTTTGGAGAACAGCTGTGTAACAGAACCGCTACAGTCTTGAGTCCCGTGTTCAATGTGTGGTTCTGAGTCTCACATGGAACCACGCCGGACGGCTAATTTCGTTGTTTTCCAGCAATTTTTTTTTTAATGACACTTACAATCAAGTCTGGGAGCTTGTTTGTGCTGAGAAAGCCCTGTACCATTGAGCTACACCCAAACCCAGCTTCTTCAGCAATTTGAGCTGACGGGACAGGCACCGAGTCAGCATGTGTGCTGGCAGTAGAAAGGGGAGCCAGAGGGACAGGGCGTTCAGTATGTTTGTGAGGAAAGCCATTACACACGAAGTAAGTTGGGTCGGGAAGGAAATGAGAGCACGACGCTGGCGACAGGGAAGATGTAATAAAGCCTGCAATCCCAAACAAGAACAGGAATAGGAATAGGGTTTGGACTGAGTGGCTTTTATTGAACCTGACAACCTGATCCTAAAACTTACATGAAGGCACCAAGGATCAAGAATGCCCAGGCGGCTGGGGCCTTCGCCCCAATGGTATAGCACTTGTCTTGAAAAGACCTGATTCAAGGCCTAGACAAAAAAAGAAGGAGAAAAAGGACCATGACCTGGGAAAGAGATGAAGAACCAAGTTGTGGGACTCATAGCAGATACGAGGATTTGTTTGTTTTTGATACAGTAACTAACATAATAGAGCACTGATCACAGAGAAAACTACAGTACCGACCACACATACCTAATAGAACACAACTTACAAGAGAACATGAATACATGAAATCCCGGCATAAGGAACAGTGGATGTTGCAAATAGCATTTAAAGGGCCCATCATCAGTGAAGCTGGTAAAATAGGATGTCCATATTAAATGAAAGGAAATTAATCATTAAGATATACCATACTTATGGATTAGCGGCTTTAATATAAAAATCAAAGCTATTAAACTATTTAAAGATAATGAAGACTATCCTTATGACAAAGAGATAAAATGAGAAGCAACAGAAAAACTGAGGAACTAATAAACTGCAGTATATTAAAATTAGGAAGGCCTGTTCAAACAACAAAATAAAGAGACAAGCAAAAAACAAGGAATGGGTATAAAACACGACAGAGGATTCCACTGGAAATACAAAGAACTATAGATCTATTGGACCATGGCACCCAAGATCAAAAACAAAGACACACATAGGCTTCCACAGAACGAGAAATACAAATGCTCCAGAAACGTAAAAAGATCATGATGAAATTCATTGTTATTTGTGGTAATCAGAGAAGGGCAAATTAAAACACAGCTAAATCCGTTTTAAGCTTGTCGTTTGCAGCAGTGTTAAGGCTTGATGATCGGTCAATGGTGGGGGATCTGGGGCACAGAGAGCCCCGTGTGCTGCTGGCAGAACAGCCAGAGTCTCAGAAGACTGCACGCCTCCTGGCTCCATTCACATGGACATGAGGTGATGTCACAAAGAAGCTCAACAGCAACAAAAGGAAAACCTGCTCAGTGACCAACATGAGCCATGTTCTAGGAGAAGGGAAGGCTCAGTTGAGGACCACGGTGAACCAACCATTCCAAAGATGCTACAATGGGCCAGCATAAAAGACAGCTGTGCGAGCCACAGCAACTTTGGGATCACGCGAATAAGTGCCTGCCTAGTAGCCTACCTCACTTTGTGCAGGATTGCTTCCTACACTCCTGCAATGTCCTCATCATTATTGCATCTCAGCACGCAGAGGACAAACCAGTCTGTTTCTTCATCTCAGGGCTCCACAGTAAAAGATGGCAGAGTCCCTACGCTTGGGAGGCTGTAGCTAGGAGGCTGTGAGTGCGAGATCAGCCTGGGTGAGAGAGTAAGACCCTACCTCAGGGAAGGAGAAAGGAGGATGGGAAGAGAGACTGACTCAAGGGGTGGCGCCCCAAGAATACACCTGTTATCAGACAGCAAGGTCCTGGTCTTTGACTCAATACTGAATTAAAAGGACACCTTAGGGATCTTGGGAGAAATGTCTTATGTGTTATGGCTATTAATACCTTAATGTACTTAATCCATAAACCAAACTCTAGCATAGTCTTGTATATAGAAAAACCACCATAGTTTATGTAGGGCCCAGTACTATCTATGGTTTTATCGGTACCCACTGAGGAGTGTTGAAGCATATTCCTTGTGGTCAAGTGGGGACTGTTCTCATTTCTGTCTGAGAGCAAGGGGACTTACTCAGATCCAGACAGGGGCTGGAGAGATGGCCCAGGGGTTAAGAGGACTGGCTGCTCTTCCAGAGGAAGCAGTTCAATTCCCAGCACCCACAGGTGACTCACAACAATCTGCAACTACACTTCCAGGAGATCTGATCCTGTATTCTGACCTCCACAAATACCAGGCACATATAGGCTGCACAGACATAAATGCAGGCAAAACATTCATATATGAAGAATATTATAATATATGAAGAATATTATAATGATGATAATAACTATTATTTTATCTTAAAATCCATCCAGGTTTAGGAGATAATGTGACAGACACTTTGGATTTCCTTGGTGACACTGGGCCGTCTGTGCACTGTATTGTAAAGGTATGTGATTTAAGTTTGCTTCTTAGAAGTACTTAATCTTTGTAGCACATATTCTAACTGGTCTTAATAATAAAAACCCAGAGCCAGATATCAGTGTAAATGCTGAAAGATCAGAGAAACAAAGGAGCGAGCCACTAGAGAGACTTCCTACCTCTACCGAATCCTCAGACCAAAGGGTTGAGCTCCTGTCTCCTCCTGCCTTATCACTTCCTGTCTTCACCTCCCTAGTTCTGCAATTAAAGGTGCCAGCTTCCAAGTGTTGGGATTAAAGGTGTGAACACTCCCAAGTGTTGGGATTAAAGGTGTGAACACTCCCAAGTGTTGGGATTAAAGGTGTGAACTCCCTAGTGCTGGGATTAAAGGTGTGTGCCACCACTGCCTGGTCTCTGTCTACGATTCACTAGCAGCTAGCTCCGCCCTCTGATCTCCAGGCAAGATTTACCTGTTAGAGCACAAACAATCTATCAACACAATACTTTAATAGCTTTGATTACTTCTCAGCCTTCTAAGGCTTGATTCTACATGAATAAGGAACTATCCAAAAATGGCTGCCCTGAGAAGCACCTAAGCCTCCAATTAGAGGTTTCAGCTCCTCGGACACTAGTGAGGAGCTTGTCAATCAGTGGATTTTGTTTCAGATCAGAGAAGCTGAAAACTAAAGCAACATGTTCACACACCAGCAGAGGCGACATTGAAATGTGAAGTGGCAAAGAAAGGGGAGTGTCTAAGATTGAAAGAAAAACTGGAACGGCAGAAACAGGTCAAGTCTGTGTCTTAGTCTAAGAATCGATGTCTGGATGTGGTGACAGATTTAGACACTAAAGTGGAACATGAATAAGGGAGTTTTTTTTTTCTTTTTAATAAAGCTTGCCAGTAAGTCCAATAATTGTCTCTGGGTGCCTAGGACTTTCTACGATCAATACACAGACCCTCCATCCTCTCCTTTCCATCCCTCATACTTCTAAAGATAGACTACTTCAAGCATTTTGGCTCTGGGAGTGGTCTGAGGAATAAACATGGTTTCCACTTTACGAGGTAGAGAGCCTCTGGGGGGAAGTGATGGAGGAAGTCTCCTGTGTAGAAAACCAGGTGCTGTAAGAGGTGTGGCCTGTGATTCTGGATGCTTCTCTGCATCTTCACAAGAAGGTGGCCAGCACACATCTCAGGATGGCTCACCCATGCCCCCTCCCAGCACACCACTTCCTGGAGACCCCTGCCATATATTATATAGACTGTGTGGTCCCTCTCAGCTTCCCTTGGGGACTTTTCTTGACATTTACACAGTTGAATAAAGTACCACAGATAAATCAACTCATGGCTCACTCTGTAACCTATTCGACAATCATTAAACATACAAGAACACTAGATGCAAGACAAGATGGTGGATGGACCTGGGGTGAAAGGCAAGGCAGTGTCCTAGTCCCCAAGACTCTCCCAAGTCATTCTGGAAAACAGTTTCTATTCTAAGGTTTGATGTTGGGAGAAGAGCCAGGAAGGAGCATTTCACAGTGTTCTATGATGGGGAAAGAAGGGGAAGCCTCGCTGGGCTGCCAGCTGCTTAGCTGGCTCTGAAGAAAGGAATTAAGACTCCCACATACACAAGAGAAAACAAGGCTTTGGGAGGAGCGTGGCCAAATACATGTCCCACAGGGTGGAGGTCTTGCTTGTCACAACTATATAGAGACGAGCCTCAGACACCACAATCCTTCCTTCCAACATCCAGTTACTGCTCACGTATTCTACTAGAGAACTCACATCTGTCTTTCTAACCAAAGACAACATCTTCTTTGGCCTTATTCATATACTAAGTCAATCTTTGGTGTCTTTGCCATTGACCTCAGGTTCCTTTGCTTAGGTCACTGAAGTCATTGCCCTGCCCAAAATAATGACCAGTGAAAAATAGATAGCAATGTTCTAGGCTTTGTTTCTTCCAGTTCACCTTCCTTTTCCATAAATGAAAAGATTTAAAACTAGCCATGAGCTATCTGGGGACAATCATAATAAATCTTACACACAAAAAAAAGTTAGAATCCAAATCAATCAAAATGGCATTTTTATGATGGGAAATGCAAACAGGCAGACAGCCACCAATTTAGTTGGTAAATTGTAGTGCATCAACATGACAGAAGATTATTCAGCCCAAAGAGATCATTAAGATGGAGATGATGGAGGGCACATAGGAAAATAAAGTCAAAATGATGACTATATACACTTATAGAAAAAAACAAATACTTATAAAATGTTACTTGAAAATAACATTTAAAGTTTTAAGGTGTAATTAAAGTAGAAAAATGTTTGATTTTTTTTTTAAAAAGCTACTAATAGGTTTTATTTTTTTGTTCCTTTTTATCTTTTCATTTTGGGGGTTTAGTGTATTTTAAAGAAAGCTCTATTGTGATCTAAGCTGTTGCTCTGTTCAGAATCCCTGTCTAATTCTTCACAGACTATGTAAATGAGGGCAGTCCCTGACCTCAAGGGCTGTGCGCTCTTCTCACTGAGATAAGGTCTAACATTAAAACCCTCATATGCTGCAGTTTATAGTTTTAAAAGAACTAATCTACAACCTTTAAGACTGTTCTTTATTAGACAAAGACAAGACCTCCTGAGTAAATTGAGAGCATGGGGACCATGGGAGAGGGGAGAGGGGAGAAGGGGAGGGGAGAGGAAGGGAGTGGAGTGGAGAAAAATATATAGCTCAATAAAAATAAAAAAATTAAGGACTATTCTTTTTATTTTTTACTATTTTTGGACACTGGTTCTATACAATGCTACATTGACAAGAATGACACAGCATGAGAAACAGCCAACCTTCCTTTTGGTTCCTATCCCTCAGACAAGCTGCTGGTATTCTCACTAGTGAGCAGAGGTGCTTCATGCAGGGTCATGAAGGTCTAATGAAACAGCCCACAGAGCCTGGCCTAGGGTGTGCCCAGTCACTGGCAACCCTTTCTTACCCATACACTTTCACAAATGACTCAAAGGTGGCGCCCTTTACGTGCCCTGGAACTGAAGTTACAGGCAGTTGTGAGGACTAAGAAGTAGCAAGTGCTCTCAACTGCTGAGCCACCTCTCCAGCCGCTAGTATTCACTCTCCACAGATGAGTTTCCTTTCATCTTCTACTCATATCTTTAATCAAGCGGCTCTCCAGAAAAGATACTCCCTTTTTCAACCAGATAATTGTGACTCAAAGTAAATGACAACGTGGAATCTTGTGTTGCTAGAACACCAGCATGTTTGAAGTTTCATATTATATAATCACCCAGTCCTCCATATGAACGCCCAAACTTCTATACCACCCCATCCTCCATAGGAACCCCACAAACTTCATTACCACCCCATCCTCCATAGGAAACCCCCAAACTTCAATACCACCCCATCCTCCATAGGAACTCCCCAAACTTCTATACAACCCCATCCTCCACAGGAATCCCCAAAACTTTTATACCACCACATCCTCCACAGGAACCCCCCAAACTTTTATACCACCCCATCCTCCATAGGACCCCCCAAACTTCTATACCACCCCATCCTCCATAGGAAACCCCCAAACTTCAATACCACCCCATCCTCCATAGGAACCCCCAAACTTCAATACCACCCCATCCTCTATAGGAACCCCCCAAACTTCCATACCACTGTAGAAGAAGCGGCGGGCTGAGTTCCTGCCACCCTGGCTCCCGACCGCCTGGCTAGCTTATGCCCCGAAATAATTACACACAAACTGTATTTTTTAAACACTGCTTGGCCCATTAGCTCTATCATCTTACTGGATAATTCTCACATCTTGCTTAACCCATTTCTAATAATCTGTGTAGCACCACGAGGTGGTGTCTTACAGGGAAGGATCTTAACCTGCATCCATCTTAGAGAGGAGAGCTATAGCGTCTGTTTCTTTCTTTCTCCCAGAATTCTGTTCTGTCTACTCCGCCTACCTAATTTTCTGTCCTTTTAAAAGGCTAAGGCAGTTTCTTTATTAACCAATACCAATGAGACAGATGACCCTCCTCCATCATTTCCCCTTTTTCTGTTTAAACAAAAAAAGGCTTTAACTTTAACATAGTAAAATTACATATAACAAAACAGTTATAAAGCAAGAATTACAGTTACAATATTCATATCTATTTTATCTTTTATCATAACTAAGGAAAACTATAACTATAACTAACCATTCTTCAACTCCATCAAAGACTCCAGAAGGATATAATATTACCTAAGCAAACAAGAAATCTAAAACTCTAGAAATGACCGAGACATCTTGCTGCCTGTACAGTCACCCAAAATTCCTCTGTACCACTGGGGCATCCATCTTTGGCCTACAGGCCCATAGTATCCAACAGACATTTCCATGAAGCAGGAAATTTCAAAGACAGTCACTATCTGCTGTGTCCTGCAGAATGTCTCGCAGACTTTCATGAATCAGGAACCCCGAAAGATCATCTCACCTTTAGGCAAGTTCAACAGTCCTCTCTCTGCAGGTTTATGCAACAATCCAGGCAAGAGCAGTTTATTGCCCAAATGGCTATCAAACTCCATAAGGAGCCTCTTCGATGCCCATCTTCCTTTTAAAGTAGGTTGGTGTTGCCAGGAGCAGACGTGTCTCATTGTCCTGAAAAGCCCTAACTTATTAAAACATTTAAAATGCCATATTCTGTAGTCTTTGAAAGATGTGAAGAATGCCTATGTGAAATGTATCTATGAACATCTAGAAAATCTAACTAACATGACTAAAAATGACTATTATCGATGATTATCCATTAACAACCTATATTTTCTAATTATACATTACATTTTTAAATGAACTACACAATCACAATACCTTAATCAAGATCATAAATACATAAACATAACAAAATTGACCTTAAAATCCATACTAATGCAAATTATTCATATCTATATCATATCCCCCTTTAAATGTAAAAGAACATTTATAAGCAATATTTGGAAATATGGGCACAGTTTTTTCTCTCCAAACTACTTCCTGCTGAATGGGGGCGCTGTTAATCAGATCTTTCATGGTGTAACCTGTGTGCCAGGTTCATCTCAGTCAGCAGTTGAGTGAAGTAATTTTTTGAGGGTGTTCACTGCAACCTTTCAGGAGGGCGTGGTCTATCATACCATATTGGGATAGAAGCAATCCACAGAGTCTCATTCTCTATGAAGACAAAAGAAGACCCTCTCCAAAGCATCATATCCTTAGACCCAAGTTTGTAAGTCATGATACCTTTAGAACATACATGTAGTTTGGCAGACCACACAATGAAATGTCTCTCTGTATTTAGCTCCTTTACAGTCAAAAGATTCAAAGAAAACACAATGTACATAATCCAGACTCTGAATTTTCCATTTTTACATGGCTTATTTTTCTTTATTTCTTTTAATCTATAACTATCTATACTCTGTCTCTTTAAAGACTTTACCCCTTTAAGGCATTAACTTATTCTCTATATTCTTTTTCTTGTCTCTCCCAAGCCTACGTACATCCAACATTGTGACCCATCTAGAGGTCTCTTATGTCTGAATCTGTCCCATTGTGAATCTGTAATTCCTTACTATCCAGGAGCACTTTTGATTTGCACCTTTAAATCACTAAGCCCTTAAGAATCTAAGCTGTGACATTCCTAGGTCAAAAACAGGTACTGCAGGTTTGCCCCGCCCAGTCCAACATGGCAGAGCCGCTTGTGACTGAATCAGTTGTGCCTCTGAGCTGCAGAGAGGGTGGGCTGCTCTGGATATTGGCTCTACCTCTCTCCAATTTCAAAATGGAGGACGGACCATTTTTTTGCTAGCTCTGGGGCCGCCAGGTAGGAGCCACACTCAGCACTTTAACTCTGAGACTGGGTGTGCGGCATAGAAACTCTTTTCATCCAAGTTACAGCTAAATCTGCCAGGCAGAGCACTGCACAGCCTGGAAACATCTCTCTGTAGGGCAGCAGAAATCCGCCATGCTCTCCCACCTGACCAAATCTGATTCCGCCATCTTCCCAGGCAGGAAGAGCTGAGCCAAGGGCACGGTCTCAGCTACTTTCCTCCCAATCCTGAGTGGGAACACAAACATCCAGTCCCATAAAAGCCATTGAAATGCTTTAAAGCCAGAGTTTACACTGGCGGCAGAGCCCCAGGAAGCCGCAGCTTTTTTTCTGTTGCTGTTGCTGAATCAGGAAATCTCTCTACAGCACGCCCTAGCAAACAGCAAAAGGCTGTGTTAAACTCTGTTTTGTGTGTGTGTGTGTGTGTGTGTGTGTTTAAAATTAAGCTCTCTCTCAGGTTTTACGTGGAGTTCATTACCACATTGGGTGCCACTCTGTAGTTGGAGCAGCAGGCCACTTCCTGCCACCCGGCTAGCTTTACCCAAAACAATTGCACACAAACTGTATTCTTTTAAACACTGCTTGGCCCATTAGCTCTAGCCTCTTGCTGGCGAATTCTCACATCTTGCTTAAACCATTTCTAATAATCTGTGTAGCACCACGAGGTGATATCTTACCAGGAAGGATCTTAACCTGTGTCCATCTTGGAGAAGAGAGCTATACCGTCTGTTTGACTCAGCTTTCTTTCTCCCAGAATTGTTCTGTCTACTCCGCCTATCTAATTTTCTGTCCTATTAAAGGGCTAAGGCAGTTTCTTTATTAACCAATGAGACATAACACCCCATCCTCCATAGGAACCCCCAAACTTCTATATCTCCCCATCCTCCATAAAAAAAACCCCAAATTTCTATACCACCCCATCCTCCAATAAGAACATCCCAAACTTCTACACCACCCCATCCTCCACATGAACCCCCAAACTTCTATATCACCCCATCCTCCATAGGAACCCCCAAACTTCTATACCACCCCATCCCCCATAGGAACCCCCCAAACTTCTATACCACCCCATCCTCCATAGGAACCCCCAAACTTCTATACCACCCCATCCTCCATAGGAACCCCCAAACTTCAATACCACTCCATCCTCCATAGGAACCTCCCAAACTTCTATACCAACCCATCCCCCACAGCAACCCCCAACTACTATACCACCCCATCCTCCATAGGAACTCCTCAAACTTCCATACCACCCCATCCTCCATAGGAACCCCCAAACTACTATACCACCCCATCCTCCACAGGAACCCCCCAAACTTCTATACCAACCCACCCTCCATAGGAACCCCCCAAACTTCTATACCAACCCATCCTCCATAGGAACCCCCAAACTACTATACCACCCCATCCTCCATAGGAACCCCCCAAACTTCCATACCACCCCATCCTCCATAGGAACCGCCCAAACTTCTACACCACCTCATCCTCCACATGAACCCCCAAACTTCTATACGACCCCATCCTCCACATGAACCCCCAAACTTCTATAACACCCCATCCTCCATAGGAACCCCCTAACTTCTATTTCTTTACAATGAGGTTCCTGTGGAATGATGATTCCAGCTCTCTTCTCCTTTGGTTATATTTAGTTGAAGTCAAACTGTCTGTTTCATTTTAGATTTAAGAAGAACAGACACACCTGATAAACAACAAAAGTAACAGTAATCTGGGCACTATCTTTATCTTGTGCCAGTTATGAAACTCGACTCAAGACAGATTAAATACTTAAATGTAAGGTCTGAAACTACAAAACCACTAGAAGAAAACACAGGAGCGCATTTTCAGGACATAAGAATGTGCAGAGCATTTTTGTTCTGTTTTAAGAAGATACCCGAAGCACCGAAAACAATGAAAAACAGACAAGTGGGATTGCATCACACTAAAAAGTTTCTGAACAGCAAAGGGAACAATCAGGAAAGTAAAGACCACAAACATTTCCAAGAAATTCATTTCAAATGACTGCACACAAGGGATTAATATCCAGAATACATAAACCTCCAAAACCTCAATAGTAAAATAATAATAATAACCTTAATTAATAAGTAATAGACCTAAACAAACATTCCACAAAAGACACAAGACAACCAAGCAGTTTGCGCACAGTGCTCAGTGTCTCTAACCATTAGGGAAAAAAGTCAAAACCATGATGGTCTACAGCTTGAGTTACAAGACAGACAGGGCTACACAGAGAAACACTATCTCAAACAACAACAACAACAAAGTAAGTAAATAAATAACAAAGACTGGTGAGGATCTGGAAGTAACACAATCCTCACACGCTAGTGAGGGGGTAGAAACTAGAACAGGTGAAAAACACCAATAGAATTATACAACATAACCCAGCATTGCCACTTCAGGGTACAGACCCAAGAGAAGTGAAGACAGTACATCAACAAAACCCCTCTCCCCATACTTATTGCAGCTCTCCCCACAATAGCTAATAGAGAACCAATGTAAATGTTCATCGAGTAATGATTGGCTGAAGAAAATGTGGTGTATATTTGTCCCACAATACTAGTTAGTGATAAAAGGAATGAGATTCGCACTTTGCAGACCATATGATAAATGAAATAATCCAGACATAGGAACCCGACTACTCCATGATCTCGTCACTGTAGACTCTACAAGAGTTGATCACATAGAAGGTGAGAGTGGAATGGTGGCTGTCAGAGGCTGGGGCGAGCCGAGTGGGGAGAGATTGGAGAGAGGCTGACAAGCGTGGTGTTAGATGACAGTCAGAAGGAAGACCATCTGGTGGGCAATGGTCCAGGCAGCAATGGTCTCCTGTGTAATTCAGAACGCTAGGGGGAGGGAGCTTCACAATAGTGATGAAATGGCTGTAAAGTGGGTGTATCCAACTTGATTTCAGCATCATGCGAAATGCATGCATGGGTCGAGATGCCACGTGGCACCCCACAATTCCATCTAACCTTAATGTTTTGATTCTGAAAAATAAAACTTTAAGATTAATTCCTCTTGCATACCCAGAGGCATATGTCACGGTTTGTCCAAATGTCTCCTCTGGAAGTACTCCATGGAAGTTCAAGTAAAGCTCTACTTACGGCCGTGTGTTATCGGATACATCTTAAAGGTCATCTCACATCAACACAAACAGCACCCCAATTTTTGTTCACAGCTGTATAATTTCCCATGATGTTGAGAAATCCTAACTTTTCTTGCTAGTCCCATATACATATTCGTGTAAGATTTTTATGTGTGTGCATAGGGGTATGTGCACAGGTATGCAGGTGCCTGTGGAGGCTGGAGAAGTATGTTTAAGCCCCCGGATCTGGAGTTAAATGCATTGTGAACCACTCAGTGTGAGTGCTGAGACCCTAGGGGCTTCTGCAAGTGCAGCATGTGCTCTTCTTACCTCTGAGCCATCTCTCTAGCCCAAAACATAAAACTGTATAACCCAGGCTAGCTTCAAACGCCCAATGCCCCTGCTTCAAGTCCTGAGTGCTGGGTGTCAGGTCAACAGCAAGTATATGCCACCACACCCTGCTAGATTTACCTACATCTGTCTCCACCCATCCTTCTTAGTAATTAAAATAAAGAAGCACACTTCTGAACAAAACTAGCCTCTCTGTCTGCGCTTTGACTTGTAGCCTTCACATGATTCTACTAGCAAGCCTCTCACTCTGGTTCTTCCTTTCCAGCTATAATCTCCCCTCTCTCCTTGAGGCCAGACCTCCTAGCGGTTCTCATTGGTGGGGAGTTCAGCAAGGTGACCCTGAGGACTTAGCAAAAGTTTCCAGTTTCCAGCTGCCTGAGCACATGTTCTAAGCCACTATATAAACAAGAAATAAACTGCTATTGTACTCAAGCCACAGAAATCTTTGTGCTTACGTGATTCGCAGATTATTTGGCTGAGCCACACTAATGCAGGGGCCGTTTTAACCTTCCATCTCGTATTCAATGTCCTTCTCTACTTGAAATGCACGCTTGCTTGCCTCGCTCTTGCCTATTGTCTTCATTCTCTGAGACGGGGTGATGTTCAGGGCTCTCCCAAATGTCTGTGCTGATCCCTGGCCCCCATGAGTGTGTTAGATGCAGCCTTTGAGCTATTATTAGGCTTAAGTGAGGCTGTGAGGGTGGACGTCCTTGAGAGATGGATGCCCTTAGAGAAAGAGATGCGTTCCAGCCCCTGCCCTTGCTAAGGACATAGCAGAAGATCAGGACGTGGCTTTCTGTAGGGCCCTTGTCCCCAGCCTCCAGAATGGGATCACGTGAGCCGCTCGGTCTTGTTATTAGTGGCCCGAGCAGACTGGCACACCTCTGGTACTTCCGTGACCTCCTCAACCCTTGCCTCCTTGCCTTCTCTGCGTTTGACTTTTAGAAACAGAAACATCGTTGTTTTTTATTCTGTTTTTTTAAATCACAATTGCATGTATCTGGGTGACAAGTCAGGGCTACTTTACCAGTCTGTCACTTCAAATCTTTATCAATCTTTTGTGTGAGAATTAAATCCCCCCTCAGCCTCTTTGACTTTGAATTAAAATGGAAGGAACCTGAGCCCTTGCAACCCCTCATTCTCTCTCAGCCCCGTTCAAGGGCCTCCTTCCTGCCACGCACTCAGGACGGCCCTGCACCAGCTCGGGACATTCATGCAAGAGTTTCCACTCAGCATGGACACACAGATTTCTGCAATCTTTGTGGCCATCCTTTACCTACTCACCTGGCAACTGTGCTTCCCATATACACAGTTACTCAAACAAATGATACATACTGTAGCAATTTCACCTTCAAATTTTAGTTATCTCTCTTACTAGACAAATGTAAGGAGGCTGCTGCTTCATTTCCCGGCTTCCCAGGCTCCCCAAATAATCACACAGAAACTATATTATCTAAAACACTGCTTGGCCTATTATCTCTAACTTCTTATTGACAAGCTCTTACATATTAATTTAACCCACCTTCATTAATCTGTGCATCACCACAAGGTTGTGGCCTAACAGCGAAATTTCAGCACATCTGTCTCCAGCGGCGGCTCCATGGCTTCTCTCTGACTCTGCCTCCTTTCTCATTAGAGTTAAGAAAATTCAAGGTTAATAAAGCATTGTATCATCTATTTTCCATCCCTTTCTGTTTGTTTAACATATCCTTTATAGTTCGATTTGATCTTTCTATAACTGCCTAACCTGTAGGATTGTGTGGTGTACCTGTAATATGCTTTATAGTATAATAAGCAGAAAACTGTTTTATTTTCTTAGAGACATATGCTGGACCATTATCTGTCTTTATTTGTGCAGGTGGCCATAACTTCTAATAAATGTATGATTACTGAATCAGCCTTTTCTGAGCTCAAAGCAGTTGCTCATTGAAAACTTGAATAAGTATCATTGGTGTGGTGTACATATTTTAATTTTTCAAATTCTGCAAAGTGAAACCCATCCATCTTCCAGATTTCATTCCTTTGAGTACCCTTTCGGTTACTTCCTGCATGTAATGGTATTTGGTTATAGAAAAAACACGTAGGACATCTCTTTATAATCTCCTTAGCTTGTGCCATGTAACAGAAAACTCTTTCTTTAAACCTTTGCTATTGACATGATATTTCTTATGAAATTCTGAGGCCTTCAACTTACTTCCAATCAATTACCAATCAATTTCTGCATTAGCTTGTGTTAGAGGACCTGGCAGACTTATGTGGGATCTGATGTGTGTTATGTATATGGGATAAAGCCTATTCCTGATTATATCTTGAACCTCTATGAATAATGAAGTCAATTCTGTATCATCTGGTATAAATTCAGTCATTCAATATGCAAAACAACTTTCTGCATATTGTAAATCAGTAACTATAGTAAGAAGTTCTTTAAAATCCCCTAGTATCATGAGAATAGCATATAACTCTGCCTTTTGGACAGAATTATAAAGGCTTTGCTCCACCTTACTTAAATCGTCTGATTTGTAACCTGACTTTCCTGATTTATTTGCATCAGTATAGAATGTACAGGTTCCAGTTATTGGTGTGTCCCATGCAATGCATGAATGGATACTCCCTCCAAATAATGATTTCACAAACTGTTCCTAGTCGGTATTTGTAGGTAAGATTAATGAACGATTTTACCCTGATACTAACCAAAGAGCTGCTTCATCTCATTACCATACGGGGTATTTAAACTTATAAAAATAGTTGGTGCTTGAGATTAAAACTGGAGGTGAATTTCATTAAATGTGTAAACTGGTGAGCTATGCAATCAAATAAACACACATGCTTTGTGGCTTGAACACAGCAGCTCATGTCTTGTTTACGTGGAGGTTCACGACAGGTGTTCAGGGCAGCTGGGCCTCCAGGACTCCAGGCTGCTTCCAGTGCTTCCCCTGCATCAGCAGAACAGGTGGCAGGGGTAGATTTGTGTCTGCTAAAATGTCTTGGACAAGAAGTGATATGGATGACTCTGGCTACACTGGTGGCTATGGAACCCTAATGCTATGAAGAAGAAAAGAAGGACTCTGCAGTCAGTGTCCTCTGCTCCCTGTGCTTTTGTTTCCTGGCCACCCAGACCTAAATAATCACACAAAAACTGTAATAATTACAACTCTGTTTGGCCAACGGCTCAGGCACATTTCTAGGTAGCTCTTACATCTTAACCTATTTCCCCATCATTTCATATTTTGTCATGAGGCTTGTGGTTTGTTACCTCACATCTTGCTTCTTGGGCGGCCAAATGGCGTCTGCCTGACTCTGCCTTCTTTCTCCCTGCATTCATTGTAGTTTTCACACTTAGATATATTCTGCCATGCCATAGGCCAAAGCATCTTCTTTATTAACCAATGGTCACCAAACATATTCACAGCATGCAGAGGGGAATCCCACATCATCACCCAGTTACCCTCCCTTCCACTCTGTCTTCGCTGTGTTTTTGAGCATGTGATAATGGCATTCTAGTGTTAAATTGAATCACGTTGGATGGTGCTTTTAAACTTCTACTTTTCATAATGACAGAGGCAATTTTCTCCCAGGAATTTTGTTGAGAGGTAACGGCCCTGGGAAAAGGTTAGTGAAAGGATACAAACACCAGCCACATGAAGAAGTTCAACAAACTTGTTTTAGATATTTGTGACTATCATTAATAACAACATGTGAAATAATTTTAAATTGCTGAGCAGATTTTCAGTGTCCTCACAGGAAAGGTAAATATGGGGCCAGGCCTGATTTTCATGTTTTACAATGTATACATATTGTCAAAACACCATATTGTACATCATAAATAAATATAATTTAACTCAATTTTAAAAATGTTCCCAAAGAAACCCATTTTTATTATGTCTGCCATGCTAAAGGACAGGATGTTTCCCATGAACCAGGAGAGAGGTCCTTGGCAGACAGACATGGTATCTGTTAGGGTTTTGCATCGGTTACTTCTCTTAGGAAAATACCTGACAGGAGCAGCTCCAGGGAGGAAGGCTTGGCTTTAGTGCACAATTTCCGAAGACTCCGTCCACCAAGGCAAGAAAGGCATGGCAGACCAGGGAGGCCCTATAGTGGCATGTTGTTTGTGTTTTTATAAATAAAGCTTGCCTGCACACAAAACAGCCACACTAGTCAGCCATACAGGCCAGGCAGTGGTAGCACACACCTTTAATCCCAGCAGCCACACTAGCTGGCCATAGAGGCTGGGCGGTGGTGGTGCATACCTTTAATCCCAGCACTAAAGAGGAATATAAAGCCAGATGAGCAGGAACTCATTCTCCGGCCTGAAGATTTCATAATCTCTAAGAGCTCTTAATAGCTTGGCTGCTTTGCTTTTCTGATCTTCAGGTTGAGCCCCAATAACTGTCTCTGGGTTTTTATTTAGTTATACTGTCCTTTCTTACATTTTGATAGATAAGGAAGAATTGGACCAGAAGTCCAAGTGGGCCCATGTTCAGTGACCCACACCACCAGACGAGCACCACAGCCCCTAAAACAGAGCCCCAATCTGAAACTGCTGTTCAAACACAAGGTGGGGGAGGCAGTGAAGATTTAAGCTGGAGAAGCCCTTGATCTTGGATTGATGAGACTTACAATTTATGCACATACATGTCTGTCATTTAAGAATTTTTCATGGTACAGAAGTCTTTTCTTGTTCCATTTTCCAAAGTATAAACAGGAAGCATATTTGGGGACTCACAAAGGACAATTTCTAAGACGCACTCTGCAACAAATCTGTTTCTAATTCTTTCTATGCTGGCTTCCTTTCCTGCCTGCTCCTTAGAATAGCAGCCATGTATACAAAGTCGCTGCTCCCTTTCCCTGGAACCAGCAGGGGATCGACTGCCATCACCAGCCGCTTGACTGGCTTCTGCCACTCCTACCAGAGGAGCCCCTCCTTGAAGCACTCTACACAAGAGAGAGACTTGCTTTGTCTCTGACCCCTCCAGAACTCAAGGGTGATGCTGCCTCGGGCAGCTCCCCTGTGATCTCACTAAATTCGACCCACAACCTTGTAAATTATTTAATGACCCTTTCCACAACTCACGCAATCTGTTTCTCACCAGGACCCAGATTTCTCAAAGTGATGTTACAGAGTTCTGATACTAAAATAGAAACTGGAAACGTGCTGGAAAAAAAAAATCATCTATCAGAATTTTAGTCTCTTTAGAGAGACTAAACACATTGCTCGGGGTATGCATATAAGCTGTATTTGCCATATAATTTAACTACAGAATAGCTCCCAGCCTTCTAATGGCATCTGAGAACTAGCATTCTCCATAAACACTTGAGAAAAATTCAGATGACAATAGAAAAGAGAAGAAGACCCCAGGCGACACTGTAAAACCTCTTAGAATATGTCGGTGACTTTTCTATCGGCTGTGCTAAGGGACTTTGGCCAAGGAAACTTACAGAAGAAGGGGTTTATTTGGAGCTTAGCGTTTCAGAGGGTGAGTCCATGAATGTCATGATAGGAAGCACGGCACTGATCAGGAATTAGGAGCTGACATCTAACACACAAGCAGGAGGCAGGGACAGAGACTACGGCTGACATCAACTTTTGAAACCTCAAAGCCCTCCCTCAGTGATACATCTCCTCCAACAAGGCCACACCACCTAATCCTTCCCAAACAGTACCACCAACTAGGGACCAAGCACTCAAATGTATGAGCCTATAGGGACTATTCTCCTTCAAACCACCACATTCCAATCCCTGGCTCCCATGGGCTTATGGCCATATCGTAATACAAAATGCATATCATAATACAAAAGGCAAATTCAAACGCCCCCATAGTCTTTCACAGTCTCAATACAGTTTCAAAGTCCAATCTTAAAACTAAGATTTAAGGCAATCTCTTAATCATAAACCCCTGTGAACACAAAAGGCAAATTACAACCAGGCATGGTGGCACATACCTTTAATCACAACACTTGGGAGGCAAAGGCAGGCAGATCTCCGTGAATTCAGTGCCAGCCTGGTCTCTATTATGAGCTCCAGGATAGTCAGGGCTGTGTAGAGAGGCTCTATCTCAAAAAACCTAATGAAAAATAATTAATTTTTAAAGCAAACTATGTATTTCCAACATACAAAAGTATAGTATACACATTACCATTCAAATAGGAAGAAAGGAGACATAGTAAGGAAACATTAACCAAAGCAAGATTGAACCCCAGCACGACAAACTCCAAATCCATAAGCGCCATGTCTGCTGTCAAAGGGCTGAGCTGGCTCCAGCCTTACCGCTGTCATGACTGCGCCACACTGTACTGTCTAGGGCTGATTCCACTCCCCATCTGCCGCTCTTCTCTGAATATCCCACTGCTCTGGCACCTTCAAAATCTTGGGTTCTCCAACAATTCAGGCTTCACTTTCGTAGCTTCATACAATGGCCTGTTCAGACCACCATGCCGGGGCATCCTTCTCACCTGCCCACAGTGGCTTTCCTTAACCATGGAGGAAGGTTTTGCAACCCCTTTACTCATTCATGGTGCTAAAGCGAGAACCATGAGGCCAACGATGCCATGTTCTGATGCCTGCAAGGGATGAAATTTGGCCCCTTTAAGTTGCATTTGTATAAGCCTTGTTTTATCGTGTCTTTTTCTTATTACAAGCTAAGTTTAGCTGGCTGGAGTCTTGCCCTGGGGTCACCCTCCTTTTATTCCATTTGTGTGGGACCTCTCCTTGTCTCTTTCAACACAAGCCTTGGCTCCAACTTTAAATTTGTTGATGCTCTTTCTCTCTTCAAATTGTACATTTTGTATTTCTCTTTGCCCTGTTTGCTTTTCCTCACTGTAGATCTGCATAAGAGTGGTGTTCAGAGGCAAGGATAGGGGCAATGTTAAGCACTGAAATCTCCTTTGCCAATAAGATTAGTCCCAACTTTTTACTTTAGACTAAGACAGACTCTTCCAACAAGGGCAAAAAGCAGCCACATTCTTTGTCAAAGTATCACAAGAATGATCTTTAGTTGCAATACTGTTTTCCTTGGAAACCTCCATAGTCCACATTGCTCTCAGTACTGTCTTCCAAGCTCTTATGAGGATGCCCTTTAAGCCCTGCTTAGAACCTTCAACTGCTTTTCTAGTCCAAAATCTTCCACACTCCTCCAAAACAAAAAATAACAACAACAAAAAAAAAAAAAACAGTGTAGTCAGGCCTGTTATTTCAATTGCCCACTCCCTGGTACCAATTTAACTTAAGCTACTTACTTTCTGTAGCTGTTAAGGGATACCATAACTGAGGCAACTTATAGAAGAATTTATTTGGAGCTGACAGTTTTCAGAGGATGAGTCCATGACTGTTCAAATCTATGAGCCTACGGAAGCCATTCTCATTCAAAGCACTAGAATGTCGTGTTTCTATTTTGTCTTAAAAATGTAGCCAATCCCTCACCCTGATGGCAAGGGGACATGCAGTCTATTCCCTGTACCTGACCTTCCTCCACAGCTCAGTCCTAGGACAATCCTCTCTCACCCCAAGTCATCATCCAGGTAGGTCTCTAGAGAAAGTCCACCAAGGAAGTGTGCCATCATGGACGTAAGATTTGAACCCCTAACTAACAAGAAGCCCTGTGGGACAGAGAAACATAAACTGTGGACAAATGATCCGAGAGAAAGCAAGAGATGCCACTAAACAGCTGGGATCAGTTCATGTCTTAGTATGGAAAGCCCAAATCTCCAAACTGAAGATTTCAGAAACACTGAAGTGGGGTGAGCCTGGGATGCCGTCAATCACTTTGCAGAACGCAAAAGTTATCCCGGATACTCAACGATCTACTTTGAGAAGATCTTAAGCCTCCAGACACACCATGTCTCTCTTCTCTCCATTCACTGCCCATTCCCATCCTGACCAGAGCTTCTCACATGAAGAGAAACTGTGAGCTTCTCTTCAAGCACAATGCAGCCTCTTTGAGTGAGGAAAATGAGCCTTGTTTTTTTTTTTTTTTTAACATTTGCTGCAGTGTGTGCTACCAAGGATTGTGAACCAATGGAAAAATAAACGTCTCCTTCAGCTCCTATTTCACTATCGGTCCTGGGGTAAAGTTTTTGCTTGTTTTTTTTTTTTTTTTGTTTTGGCGGGAGTTGCTTGGTTTTGGTTTTTGTACCTAATTGAATGCCATTTTGTAGAGAAGAAAAAAAAAAAACCTCTAAAATATCCAGAGGCTACATGCTGGGGAAAAAAATTCATTAAATCGTTAGTAAGATCTATAGTCTCTCCATTCCAACTCCTCCTAAGCCCCCTTCATTCCCTCTCAACTTCATGACCTCTTCTTTATTATGTTTGTAAATATGGTATTCATTCATGAAATATTAAGAAAACAATGCTTGAAAAGTTTCCTAGCTCTTATATTCTTTGAATTTTCTGAGCCTCACGTGGATCTGTGAGATGCTCACAGGGACCTACCTACCTCTGCTATTGGCCACTGACGGATTCTGGGGGAGGAAGAGTCATGGTCTTCATTGTGCTCCCAAGGACAAGGAACCCACCCTTGAGGCCACAGATCACCAGGGAAAGCAGGAATGTTAAACTCACAGGTTATCTTTTCAAGAGAAACAATGTAATATTTGTTTTCCACCCAGAAGGCCAGGATTGATGTTGTTAATTGCCGGGTCACCTTTGCTCTCTGTAGAGCCAGACCTGACCCAGATCACGAAGTCTGTTTATCACAGTTCTCCCTCCCTAGGCCTTCATCATTAGGTTTCTCAGTCACTAAAACCCTTTCTTAGGGGATGTTATCATATGTGCTCCATAGCCAGATGGCCTCTACTTTTGCCAGTCAGAGACTCTGTTAGCACCCAGATAAACCCAGTCTGGCCCCCTGAGGACCTACAGAGAGTGTATCACGTCCTGCCTCATGCCAGCATGCAGGACAGGCAATACTTTGTCTCTTTAAAAAGTGAAACTCCACCTACTTCCCTCTCTTCTTCCTCTATCTCTGCATCCCTCTGTCTCTCTTTCTTTCTCTCTCTTTCCTTCCCTCACTCCTTTTATCTCAATAAAACTCCCCCACTTAGGCTCTGTCGTATGGCGTATTTGTCTCTCACCGGCCATGGGCTCTCACCCTCCGTGGTTTGGACTCACCAGCCGCCAAGGTCCCTCTCACGCAGAATTATTACAGACTCCCATCAGATTTGTAAGCTAAATTGTACCTGTTTTCATATGCCTAAAATAAACTGCCTGGTGTCAGACTCCAGAAGCTTGAAATAGCACTGACTAAGTCAGGCTGAACTGGGTTTTCCTTTCTTGCCTCTCACGGTTCGTTTTCCTATTGGCTCTAGAGTTTGCAGGGACCACCACACCAATGAGGGACTCCAGGCACATGCGCATACAGACAATCCTGGTTAAACTCAGTGGGAGGTGGATAAGAAAGACTTGAGTGTGGGGAAGGGACTTAGGGGGCTGAGGGTGTGAATAACGAAGGTGGGGGGGGCAGTGAGAAAGGGGTAAGCAGAAAGGACAGGATGTCTAGGGCTCGGAATAAACAGTTTATACATCAATGAAACTGTCAAAGAATAAATTTGATGAAAGGTATTAAGTAAATAAAAAATCATTTTCTTACTTGTTACCTAACCTGATCCTGAATTCACCATTGGCCCACCTAACCTCCAAGGTCCCTGGGATTATAATCATCACCATCGCCCAAGCCTGAAACTCCCACTCTGTGAAAGCTGTAACTTCTAGTTCCTTTCCCTTCCCTTCCTCCCCCATCCCCTCCCCTCTTCCTCTTTCTCCTTCCTTTCCAGCTCTCTTCCTTCTCTCTCTTCTCTGCCCCCCCTCTTTTCTTTCTCCCTCTCCATTCCTCATACAGAGGTGACTCAGTGAGGTGCCAGTCTGTAACCCCCATGCGCTTCTCTGATCCCAACACCGACACACATTCTGACACCAGCTCTTTAATATCATACACTGTCCCCTGAACATACACTATTACTTCTGTTGACTTATTTTAGGTTTCTTACTCCCTAAGTTGGATCTTCTCTCTCCAATCTAGCCACGTTTACCTGTAAATCCCAGTTATATATTAGGGTAGTCATATTTTTCCCTCCTGGCAGCTACGAAGAGCCCTGCATTGTATTCTGATTACACCCCCACACCCTGCCAATCACTAAGTCCACACTGAGTTCTGATCGCACCTCCATGTTCCTCCCACCCATCCTCAGCTTGTACTGTTCCTTCCATTCTGTCGTTCCAAGCACCCAGCCAGATGCCAAGGATCATAGCTTACAGGTCAGACCTTTAAGGACTGTTGCTATGCCCCCCCCTGTTGCTATGCTCCCCCTGATTGACAGGACACAAATAATCATTTCCCTAATTACCTCTAGGGACTGTTGCAGTATATTTGTTTCCGTGGGGTCACTTTTTAAAGGCTGGTAAATGCTGTTTTCAGAAATATTTACAAGGATTTCCGTGGGGAAACCATCAGTACTCTTCCACCGTGACAAAACATTTCATGTTGATAACATGAAATTTCCAAATCAAACATGGATAAGGATTTTCAACTGTTAAATATACTTTCAGAAAAGAAAAGCAGTACAAATTTACCTTCCTTCGCAACCTATAAGCATCTAATATATTTCTTAAAAATTCCAACACAAGGCTGGCAAAATGGCTCAGCAGGCAAAGGTATCTGGGGCCAAGCCTGATGACCGGGAAGTCAAGTCCTGAGATCCACATAGTGGAAGAAGAAAACCAGCTCCCGGAAGTGTTCCTCTGGCCTCCACACGTGGCCTGTGGCACAGACACACACACACATAAAACAAGCAAATGTATTCAAACCTGTTTCAGTACAGCTGTAGGTACTCAGCCAATAGCAACGCACTGTGTCATGTGTTTGTTTCATGTGGCCTCCTGTAGCTGTGCCATAGAGTATGGAAAAAAAATAAAGAACTTCTATACTTCCTCAATATCTAGCATAGAGAAGGTTTTCTGGGGAAGTTCAACAAGAAAGTACAAGCTAGGGTGGTTGCAATGTTATCGCCTACAAGCAGGTGTGTGTCCACACTGAGGAAAGGGCTAACGGGGGGCAGGGGGAAGAGTATGGGATAACACTAAAAAATGTACAATCCACAGCTAAAAGAAGCTTAATTTAGACCTTCTAACAAAGCTCTGAGGAGACCCCTCCTTCTAAAGAGTTAATTGCTCCCATGTGTCTTTGTTATGGATCTTCTGATGTGGGAATAGCTCCCACTGACATAAAGGGCCCCAAGAGTGCATTAGAGGGAAATTAAAAATATTTAACTTCTAGGGATTAAAGAGATATAACTTTCTTCCGACGAGTTCCACAGTATTAATAATTCAATAATATTATAATCTTAAGAACCCCAAATATCATTAAACCCGAGTTCATAATAAAATCACTTCATATAAAGAGTAAAATCAGAACTTCAATACTCTGGGTGCGATTATTCTGTGTGTTAGTTTGAAAGAAAATGGTCCCCCAGAGGGAGTGGCACTATTGGGAGGTGGGGCTTTGTTGGAGTAGGTGTGGCCTTGCTGGAGAAACTGTGTCACCATGGAGGCAGGCTCTGAGGTCTCATGTGCTCAAACTACACCCAGTGAGACACTTTCACTTCCTGTTGCCTTCAAATCAAGATGAAGAACTCTCAGCTCCTTCTCCAGCACCATGTCTGCCTATACACTACCATGCTTCCTGCCATGATGATAATGGACTAAACCTCTGAAACTGTAAGCCAGCCCCAATTAAATGGTTTCCTTTATTAAGAATTGCCATGGTCATGGTGTCTCTTCATGGCAACAGAAACCCTACAACACTCTGCAGCCTGACATACAGCAGTGTCTTCTTCACAGGCTAGTGCCTTTCACTGTTCCTTTGTATTTGGTCAGTTCAGTTGGTTGGTTGGTTGGTGTTTTCGGTGTGTTTTTGTTTAGTTTTGGCTTTGTTTTGTTTTTTGTTTATGGAAAAAATATAGTGAATATTTGAACTCAAAATGCTGTTTCCTGCTGTCCCAGGAAAATCTTAAAAAGGAAAGCCACAGTAACATGGGTGTGCTGTGGACACTTAGTGAAGCACAAAAGGAAACTTTTGCTAACGGGACCATCAAAGAAACAAGTTCAACCATCGGTCACCAAGACACAGCTGCAGGTCTCCACCTGAGCCTCTCAACCACGCCCCAGATCCTGAGTCTCAAACTGCGAAGTCAAGGATCAATGACCAAAACCTACTTGCTTTTCTAGTGGCACCAGGGTGCTTGCTCCATTCCACAGCGAGTGCATCTGAACAGGTGTCTAGCACAGATGCTAATGGCTCCTAAATGTATAAGGCGCAGACCCAGAGGTAAATGCTTCCCTCCTATACCTATATGAATAATTTCACACAAGCATATCATGATAAAGGGTTTGTTCTCACTGCTATGAATTATGAACTACGATTTTACTTGTTTATGGCTGGCTGTGGTCTGAGAGCTTTACATCTCTCATACTTGATACACACAGAAAAACTCTCCTACGTAAAAATTACTGCTCCCATTTTACACTCAAGAAAATAATACTGAGAAAAAATGTGCTTGCTCAGCAGTGGCCCAGACACCTCACCTGTCACTCTAGGCCCCCAAGAGAGGATGCTGTACTTTCAAGTGTCTGCATTAGAAAACCTGAACAGGCATGGTGTCGTTCATGACTTTAATTTTAGCACTCAACAGACACATGTCTCTGTGATTTAGAGGCCAGCCTGATATACATAAAATTTCAGGAGAGCCAGGATAACATGGGAGTTCCTGGCTGGAAGAAAAAAAAAAATAGAGCTAGGACTGGACAGATGTCTCAGTGGCTAAGAGTGCTTCCTGTCTAGCTTCCAAAGGGCCTGAGATAAGTTCCCAACACCTACATCAGGCAGCTCACAAATGCCTGTAACACTTGTTTCAAGAAACCCAGTGCCCTCTCTGTCTACCATAAGCACTTCAAAGGCACAGAACCATACATAATTTAAAATAAAAATTTAAAAAAGAGAAGAAAGTGAAGAAAATGGAAGAAGGCAAGGCTGCCCACACTCATCAACTGGAAGATTCAATACTCTGGAAATGGCCCCTGCCAAAGTCTTCTGTACATTCAACACAATTTCCACCAAAACCTGGTACCAAATTCACAAAATTATAAGAAACCTAAAATTTATAGAGAAACACAAAATACCTCAGATAGACAAAGCAATCCTGAGAAGAAGGATAAGGCTGGAAGTGCCACCATATCTGGCTTCAAATTATATTACAGCGCCATAGTAACAAAAACAGCATAGAAATGGCACCCAAAAAAAAAAAACAGCCAAGGGTACCAATGGAATGGAATAGAAGATGACGATATAAACCCACACATACAACACCTAATACATACACACCTAATACCCACACACATACGACACCTTGTACAAAGATGCCAAGAGCACTTGTTGGCAAAAAGACAGCCTCTATCGAATGTTGCTGAGGAAACTGAGCATCCCAATGTAGACAGATATACTTGACCCTATTTTTCCCCATACACATCCTAGCGTCCTAAATTTCCCTTGGTTCTGACTGGCCCTGTTAGCATACTGCTCATCTTTGTAATATTTTGGAAGCAGCACTCCCTTAGTTCAATTCTACTTTGTGTGACTTAATGTCGCCTAAGCAAATCTATTAGTAAATCCTGTATAGCACCAATTCTATTACTGTGAGTTTCTCCAGCAGTAAATCCTAGTGGGGAGCCTACTGCTGTGGTTTTTGCTAAATGAACAAGTTGTCAAGTTGCTTCCTAAATACATTTACACTCATACATCAGCTCTCTGCTTTGACCTGCGAAGCTGCTGTTTTCAGGTACTCCAGAGACTCATTGCTGGTCCAAGTGCTGGAGATAAGTGACTGCGGATGCTTGGTCATAAGTCAGACGCTCTGCAAGGCTCAAAGAACGTTGCAGAAGAAGTGATAGGAAGGTAAGAGACAGGAGGTGCTGCAGATTGCTGTACAAAGCTGTCTTCTGGGCAATCGCCACTGCACTAATGAACTCAAGGCAGCTGTGATTACCCAGACAAGAACACACAAGATGATCTGTCAGCAGTCCGTCATGGAGCAGAGGTCCCGAGGGCCTGTCTGCTCTGTTGTTAATAATTGGTGGAGACAGATGTTTCCTTCAGTGGTATAGTCCCTGGAAAGCTGCCCACAGATCTCTGATCTGTGCCGTTTAAGCATCCCAATTTAAACTCACTGGATCACCAAAAGCAAAAGCAAGGTATAAAAATAGAAGGAGGTCGAGTAAGGGAGAGGAAGGGTATCCACAGGAGTGAATAGTGATGACTGAATATGGTCAAAACATATCACATATGTATGCAAATGTCAAAATGAAACCCACTAATATATATGATTAATGTGAACTAATTAAAATGTTATTAAACCTATGCATATTTCAAGAAAATTATCTCTTTCTCTCTCTTTCTCTCTTTCTCACAACTCCACTTACCCATTCCTGGTCTTGTCAGGTTAGGGAATGATGTTGTTGTCATTTGACTGGTTGGTTTGGTAGGTTCTTATTGATTTTTGTGAATGTATCCATTATTGCCTGTCCTAAGTATTTTTATCATTCCATTAACAATTAAGAATCTATTTTAGGCCATGGTGGCTCCATTTCTCCTCACATTTTACATTTTGTAATTTACCCTGCTCAACTTGTTCCTTTTCATTATAACCTTCATTAGTGTTACCAATAAATAGTCACATGACAGAGTCTATAATAGACAGTTTAGAGATTTCCTCTGCAAACGACATTAATCCAAAACTCTTTAGCCTCTGGCAGACTCTTCAGACAAGGGCAAAAGGCATCCACAGTCTTCACCAAAATATCACACGAACAATCTCTAGGCCACATACTAATATTCTTCTCCTTTGAAACCTCTTGAGTCAGACCCCTGCCCACACAGTTGAAATCCCACTCAGCACCACGGTCTTCCATGCTCCTACTACGATGGCCCATTAAGCAGCACTTAACGCATTCAACTTCTTTTCTCATCCATGGTCCCAAGGTCCATAATTCCTTCAAACAAAAGCAAAGTCAGGCCTGTCATAGCGGTACCCCAGTCCCTGGTACCAACTTCTATCTTAGGGTTTCTTTTACTGTGAAGAGACACTACAACCATGGCAACTCTTATAAAAGTAAATATTTGACTGCGGAGGCTTCACACTTCAGAAGTTCAGAGGTTAATCCATTATTGTCATGGTGAGAAGCAAGGCAGCGTGCAGGCAGACACAGTGCTGGAGAAGGAGCTGAGAGTTTCTTACATCACAGGCAACAGGAAGAGGTGTGAGACACTGGGCGTGGCTTGAGTATTACAGATACCTCAAAGCCCACCTCCACAGTGACACACTTCATCTAACAAGACCATTCCTACTCCAACAAAGCCACACCTCCTAATAGTGCCACTCCCTTTGAGGGCCATTTTCTTCCAAACCACCACAGGGGTCTTTTTTTTTTTAATTACTCTTTTCAAAATGTATTTATCCTTCCACAATTTGACATACAAAGAAATGATATATAAATGTACTTTGATCAACTGCCCTCCATTCTTATTCTCATGCATTTCTCTCTCCCACCCCTCTGAAGAGGGATTGCCCTTGCAGGGGAAGTATGGCTGATCTATTCTCGTTTGTTAATTTATCTGAATTAATCGTATTTAAAGATGAGAATGCCATGCTTGCTTTCACCAAACCAACCTGTCCTGTGCCTCATCCCAGTCTCTAGAGAAAGATTTAAAACTGACGTCCAAGATCTGAGGAATTGATATGAATTACGGCGTTATGAGACAGATTCAATGGCCAAACTCTGCACAAACCCAGAAGAGGGATAGCTAATAAAGCCAGCTGTCCAGGTAGAACTTTAGGCCCAGTAACAACCCTAAGCTCTCGCTACAGCACAGCTATCATACTGCACCAATCAAGCAGAAGATGCCTCGTGCCCCGTGAGGTCTCCTCTTGTTGAGCCATGTGGCATTTGAGATTCCGAGTGTGTGGGATGTAACCATAATTTGTCTCGTTGTAGGAGGCCATTTAGCTTTAACATCTCTGCCCCAGTGACTTCTAACTCTTTCCAGGATACTGACAAAATGCAGTCACGGGTATAGAAGGTGGCGCATACTCGACAGTCTCCTAAGAGTCTCCTAAGACTCTTCCAGTAGAACGTTGCTAAGCCTGAAAGCTCACAAATTGGTGGCAGGTCCTCGAACAGGCTTCTTGGAGACCTGTATAAGGCATGGTAATAACTGTAACACAGAAATTCAGTCAGGAAACTTGAACTTAACAGCTAGCAAATATGTATTTTAAGCAATGTTTCTCAAAATGTGGTCCCCAGACCAGCAGTAGAATGTCATCAGAGAACATGTAAAAAATGCAAATTATGGCCCCTGTCCTCCGCATCTCCCACCACACATTGAGTCAGAAACACCCAGCATTGTGGTTTGAGTAAACATCCCCCCCCACACACCATAGGCTCATTTATTTGAATGCTTAGTCACCAGGGAGTGGAACTGTTGGGAAAAAGGTTTAGAAAGATTAGGAGGTGTGGCCTTGTTAAAGAAGTGTGTCACTGAGGGTGGGCTTTGAGATTTCAAAAGCCCACACCAGCCCCATTCTCTCTCTCTCCCTCTCCCTCTCCTCCTTTCCCATCATCTACAGGTCAAGATGTAGCTTTTAGCTCCTTCTTTGAGCACTATGCCTGCCGTCACCACGCTCCCCACCATGATGATAACGGAATAAACCTCTGGAACTGTAAACAAATCCCCAGTTAAATGCTTTCTTCTATAAGAGTTTCCTTGACCATCATGTCTCTTCACAGCTATACAACAGTGACTGAGACCAGCAATCTGTAGTTAACAGGTAATCCTTAGCGTTAAGGGACCCACGATCCGAGGCACCCCAAAAAGACCACACTTGTCATTATTACAGAGGAGTAGCCCAAAATGAAGCAATCTTGCAGATGACACCCTAAAGCATTGTAAGAGCATAGCAAGCTAATGGAGAAAATAAATTACTTGGATTCACTCTACTGCTCTTTGTAAGATCTGGGTATCACAATGGGACCACTCAGTGGTGTGTAAGTAGCTGGTCAGATTCTGAGTCAGATCTAGACAGACAGCAGAGATACCGCACAGTCGGGAAAAGCACACACAAAGGCTCCATGCACAGTCCGGAAAGGCAAGCACAAAGGCTCCAGGACACCAGATGCTCTTCATCATCCATGGTTGGACTGAACCATGATGCCCCACCCCATACCATGGCACATTAAAACCATGCCCATCCGCTTCCAGCACAATCCCACCCTGCTTGTAAATTATTCTTTCACCTCCAAATATGGCACACATTTTAAAATACATCATTGCGGTTTCTAGATCTGTGTCTCTTGCAAATGCGAGTTCAGTTAATGGCATTCTCAGCTGTGGCCTTCCTCGTGGCGAAACACGATTGGCTGCCAGGAGTATATTCTCGGCAAGAGCTACCGGAAGTCTCCTCTCCTCCCTCCTTATGTAGTAACTTCCAAAAGCACCCAGACTTCAGCAGGACAGAAAATCTGGTCCCTTGATATTCCACCAATAAAAATCAAAACTGGGCACAGTGGATCATGCCTATGATCCCAGCACGCAAGATTCAGGAGGATGAAGACATAAAGATTAAACTAACTAACCAAAAGAGATTATACTCTCCAAGGTAAAGATTGTTAGTAAGTAAAAGAGAAAAGATGATACTCGTGGCAGAGAAATATAAGACTTGCGATCCAGCTTTAGAACCAATTTTAGAACCCTAGACTTAGCTACAAAGTAACTCCCTTTCTAGGCTAGAATGAAGGGTTGTAGGCTCAACAAGGCTGATAACCATGAACTCAGACCACAGTGAAAGGAAAGGTTTTTGTCTTTGTTGCCCCGTGCGTCTCTTCCCCACTCTGGGCCACCTTTTCCTCACCAGCACACCCAACCCGGCAGTTGCTCCTCCTCGGCAATGTCCCACGCATCACCTTGACCCAGATATCTAAGGCTGAGGGAAAACAGCGTTGTCAGATTCCATAAATGTGCGGGACGGCTCCAACTGAAAGAGACATTCTGTCACCAGGGAAGCAGGGCTTGTCAAGAAACATCGCGTTAACATCGGGAAGGGTTCACGTTTCAGGTTAGAAGGCTTTATTTTTAGAGAATAAGTTTCCTATTTCATACTTCGCAAAAAAGTACAGTGTAATAAATGGTCCTTCGTTTTGAAAACCAGAACTAGTATGCTGCTACCATGGAACCATTAAAACGCACATTTATCAAAATCAAGACAATTCTTATTCAAGAACTTTAAGCTTTGGACTATATTCTGCTTATTCTAGAAATTGATATCATTTCTTATTTTGCACTGTGAAGCATTTCATCCTTCCAACGTGTCCAAAGTGAGCTAATTTGCACCTGCTCTCCACACAGTCCCCAGGGCCTCAGAGGCACTGCCTTCCTCTACTCTGCTTCAGGAGTCCAGCCCCCACCCCAATCCTCCACCCCAACCCCAACCCCGCTCTCTTCCGTTCTCCCCATCTCTTCTTTCTCTCCTTTCCTCTATCCGTTCCTTCCTAGCAACAAAGTGCTGGGGGGGGGGGGGGGAACCAAGCGGAGGATGAAAATATTTACAGGGTGAGAATTTCCGTCTCCAGCTTCCACTTGCAGGAAAGTGTGAGGGGTCAGGACTAGGATTTATGGAGCTTTGTACCCCCCTTGCCAGGTACAGAAAGTCCCTTGGTTTTGTGATTCTTTCCCATCTTGGTGGCCAAGCGAACCGCGAAGGGGTCACTTCTGTGCTGCCCCAGGATAAAGAACTTGATTAGCACATGAGGACCCAAGAGACAACAGCATGATCCCAGCAGCCCTGCCAGGAAAAGCAGAGCGTGGAGTCAACAAGAGCAACACAACCCGCCCTGGCCTCCCTCCTTCTGAGAATCACACCATACAGGGAGCCATCCTGTCAGCCCACCTGTCCCCGCCCCCACCCAGGCCTCCAACCCTGCAGCAGGGGCGGCAGGTGAAGCCCCTGGTAAGTTTCCATCAGACAATAGGAGGCCCTCCCCGCAGCCACCCAACAGTGCTCAGAGCAATGTGTCAAAAACACAAGAGCGTTACAAGTCAGGGGTAGCAGACAAACTTGAAACAGCAGATAAAACCTGAAGGAGCCGCCCACACAGTGAGAGCAAAGTAATGAACTAATAACACAGACGGACAGCGAAAGAGAGAGCTCAGTCAGTAAAGTGCTTCTCTCACCCGGAGAGGACCCGGAAGATGTCCCAAACCCACACTTAAAACACTCAACTTGCTGTTAATCACATGCTCAGGAGGCAGAGCTAGGCAGATCTCAAGACCTGCCGACCAGCCAGGCAGCCAGCCGGTCACTCCAGTGAGAACAGCGTCAGATGGAGACCTGTGGCCTGTACACGTATGCAGACACAAGCAGCCCTACCTACACATACATGTGTGGTGCATACACATGTGTGTATGCTTGGAGGTGTGTGCACTTATACAGAGAGAGAGAGAGAGAGAGAGAGAGAGAGAGAGAGAGAGAGAGAGCGCGCGCTCTGAGAAGAAAGTAAAGGAAGCTTGTAAAGCCAAGAACTATGTCAGAATAGAAAACCGCATACAGGTTCTGGTACGGCTCATGCTTAAAGACGTGGTATTGATAAGCATCATGTTTCCCAAAATAAGCCCATCCTGTAAAATATGTTTTCTCTCATATGTGCAAACGGGGGCAGGGAGAGGACAAGCTAAAAAAGGGTGTTTCAGTGAGGGCTTCTATTCCTATGCTAAAAGACCATGGCCAAAGCGAGTGGAGAGGAAAGGGCTCATTTCCCTAGCCTTCCACAACAGTCTGTCCTCAGAGGAAGTGGAGGCAGGGACTCAGGGCCGGAACCTGGCGGTGGCAAAAGCCATGGAGGAGCTCTGCTTCCGGACTTGTTCCTAAAAGTCTCGTCAGCCTGCTTTCTTATAGCACCCAACCGCCAGCCCAGGGTGCCACATTGAGCTGCCCCTCCAACATCCATCAGCAGCCAAGAAAACACTCCCCAGGCTAGCCCACGGGGCAGCTCTGGTGCGGGCATTTTCTCAATTGAGATTCCCTCTCCTAAGATGACTCTAGCTTTTGTTAACTTGACACAAAATGGTAGCCCAGACACACTGGGGATATGGAAAGGGGGCAGATAGATAAGAAAATGTCCTGGGCGAGTGAATGGGATAAAAAAAAATATGATATACATGTAGTGGGGTGTCGTAATGAAACCAAGGGCTCTGTACAATGTGTTCTGAGATCACACACACACACACATATTCATGCGCACATTCACACACTCTCACACTCACACCAAACCCACACACATTTACACACACTCACACACACACATACATACATACATACACTCACACACACACACACACACACAGATTTGACCATTATCCAGGAAGCAGAACAGACTGAGTGCAAGTGGATAAAACGCTATACCAAAAATAAAAATAAAATTAGAAATCATAATAGCTTATGTCTAAAACCTTACAGGCGCTTTCGCACTTTGTAAGGCTGTGACATGCATCAAATAAAGTATCTGGACCAGGGCTGGAGAGATGGCTCAGCAGTAGGAGCACTGGCTGCTCTTCCAAAGAACCTGGTTCAATTTTCAGCACCCATGGGGCTGCCCACAATAGTCTGTAACTCCAGGGCCAGAGGGTCAGCGCCCTCTTCCAGTACCAGGCTCTCTCATACACATACATGCAGGCAAAAACACCCGTACACACACAAAAAAAATAAAATAAATGAATTAAATTAAGAAGATATCCGGACCAAATGAGGAGAAGGTTCTGGTTGTTTCCTTTCTGTGGAATTAACTGAATGAATGCTCCCCACTCTCTATTATAAATGGCAAGCAGTTCAATCCAAAAAGCCCGCAAGATTAACAGGAAGGAGTCTGGCTCCTCCTGCAGCTTATACCCACAGAAGCCAAAGGCGACCCTCTGCCCACAGGCAGCCATCATCACACTGTGAGGTGGAAACTCCCTGGACAAGCATTTTAAACCCGTTTTGGTGTCTGCTCCAGAAAAGTCATTCACAGTGTGCTTCGTTACTGGAGGATGAAGGACAGGCACAGAAGGACTCTTGGACGTAGCTCACTTACTCGAAAGAACGGGTGCGTCCCGGGTCGGCTTTGGAACCCTTCATTACATTGTGAACGGGCACCTGAGTGTTTTCATATAACCACGCTCACCCACCAGGGCTGCTAACTCAAACACCGTTGTGCTGTGCCCATCACACTAGAACAAAAAGCTGCCTCTTTCACCAGGGACGATAACTGAAATCAAATATTTTCTGAGTAAATATTTTTGGTTTGCTAAATCACATAGTCAGCTTTCATATTATGCATCAAAACAGAAAGCCTTTTCCAAGTCAAAAAAAATCACAACTATTTTGTAAACAAAACATTAAGCAAACATGAACTTGAGCATCTCTGAAGGTCAGACCCGAGACTCATCTTTGATGATTCTAAATCCACTCATTATAATTAATAAAAGTAGTGCCAATATGTGACTGGAATTTCTTACATAATAGGTAATTCTAGATTATTCAATTTACTTTTTGATTATTTGTTGTAAGCAACTTCCACCCAAGATAATTAAAGAGCAAGAAGAAAAAAAAAAAAAAAGACAAACACTGTCCAAGCCAACCACATCAACAGGTCTGGCAAAGTTTCGGCGTGTCTGTCTCTGGCAGCAGCTCCATGGCTTCTCCCTGACTCTGCCTCCTTTCTTCCAGCACTCAGTTTAGTTTTCCCCACCTAGCTGTGTTCTACACACCTGCAACAAACTGACATAAACCAGCCACAGATTATTTAGCTTCCTGAACCCCACCCCCTCCGCTTTGTAGAGGGTTTTTTCTTGGTGTGTCTATTTCCTCATCCCCTTTAATCTTTCTGATTACTAAAAAAAAAAAAAAAAAAAGATAAGTATATAAAATTTCAGTCACATAGGTCACCCAATAATATTAGATTAAAAAAGAAAATACTGAAGGAAGAAACTAATGAAGGCATTCGAAAGCTAAAAGACTTCCCATGCTCCTGGGCTGACAGAACCAGTCAGTACTGTGAAAACAGCTACATTATTTAAGGCCGCGTTCAGATTCAATGCAATCACCATTAAGTCTCTAATGATAGTCTTCACAGGAATAGAAAAATTCATCCTAAAATTCATATGAAATCACCAAAGACCCCAAACAGCTGAAGCCATCCTACGTAGAAGAAAGAGAACTGTCAGAGAAACCAGTATTGCAATACTCTACAGAGCCACGGTGACTTGTCAGCATGACCCTGGCACAGAGCACACCCCAACACCGGTGGAACTGCGTAGATGACCTGGATACACCCTCACTGAGCCGCACACTGTGAGATCAGTGGAATCACATAGATGACCTGGATACACTGAGCCACAGTCGCCTGAGTCTTTCCTCTTCCACAAACAGAACTGGGAAGATCACATAGTCACATGCAGAATAGAAACTGGATCCCTGACTCTTAACCCTGCATAAAAATGAATTCAACACAGACCAAAGATCTTCATTTCAGGCCTGAAGCAGCCCAGAAAACGTCAGCAAGAGTTGACAAACAGAAATGCCCGAGATTAGCCGGTGCTTTCTCCCCTTCCAGTCCTCACGCAAGAATCACTCCTTCAGAATGCGGCACCCCATCTGAAATACGGGCTCTGCTGGACGGTGCTAAGTTCCTCTCTATTCCGTCCCATCGTCCTGTAACTACACATTTACTGTGTTTCCTCAATCGGTGCTATCTTTTCTCCTAAGTGACAAACTTCAGTGCTACCTAAGCCACCCATTTGTCTGAACTCCGTATCAAGGACCGAGGACCATGCCCCCACAGCAGATTACATTTAACAAATATCTTTGAATGAATAAGACATGGGTTGGAAACTGGGCATAGAGGCGCACACCTTTAATCCCAGCACTCAGGAGGCAGAGGTAGGCGGGTCTCTGAGTTCAAAGCCAGCCTAGTCTACACAGTAAGTCCCAGGATATACAGAGCTACATAGTGAGATGCCACCTTCAAAAGCACCAAAAACAAAACAAAAAAGTAATGAGGTGTAGGAATTGTCCAAAAATACCCATTACTGAAGATGGTCCCTGCTCTACTTTATCTATAAGATGAAGGAACCAAGAGCTTTGAAATTGATGATGGTGAGGTTACCTCTTCAGACCCTACTGGCATGCCAACAGGAGATGGTAGCAATGAAAAGACACTCTTACCTCTTGTTCAGAAGGTCATTGTGAAGAAGAAACTCTGGACACCTTGTGACCTTGAAGTTCCTCTCCGTGCTGGGAGGCCAGCGCTCTTCTAGTAGTTGGCAGGGCCTCAGACACCATAGCCCGTCCATTCTTGATCAGTAGCAGACAAACTGAGGAAACAGTGCACCCAGTCTCATTAACAACATGTCCACACTAATCACTACACACTCGTTTCAGCGCTTGCTCAGGTTAGTTTTGTGGATGAAAAAGCTAAAACATTCTGTATAAGCAGAGATTGAACTCTGTGTCAGAATACCAGGCCTGTCGCCACCCAGAGTGTCGCTTGTGGCACAAGTGATCTTAGCCAATCCCAACTTCCCCATCTGCAGAACTGTAATGTCACTTGGCTATAGCTGCTCTTAGGGTTTATGAGTCTCAGAGGCATCTGGGTGACCAACCTCTGCTAAATTCGGCAGCCCTAAGATAGAAAATGGCGTGGCTGGACTGTGCCAGCCAGAGAAGGAAGAAGAGGGCAGAAGACGGTGCACCAATGCCTAGTCGTACCATACTTCCTCAGCCTCTGTGGTCCTATATAATCCCAAGGCTGCTGAGGTGCTCCCTGGCAAAGATTTGATCATGAAGAACATCTGGGTTTGGAGGCAGGTGAGCAGGGAAACTCCACAAGTCCCCAAATGGCCCTTGTTCCCTCAGACCCAACCACACCCAATTATACTGAAGCCCTGGGCCAGGAGGGGGATCTGTGGACTTCTGCACTGCACCTGTCGTTGGAGAACACTCTAACCCCTACTGTGGGTCTCAGCAGGGCTCTCTTCTGTCTAAATCCTTTAGATAACTATACATCTGAGCCTGGCTCCTTCGCCAATAGAACCTTTAGTGGATCATGAGCACAGTAGCAGCCTAGGTTCAAGTGTGTTTGAAGAAACAGAATTATTTCACAGATAGGCATTATCATCAGCTGTCCTTATAGCCTGAATTCTGAGTTTAATGTCTTTTCTGAAAGAAACAGACCAAATAAGCAAGTTCCGCTAGATGCAAAGCCAGGTGTTACTCCTGCCTGCTTTTGTCTAGAGATGCCATGTTCTCTGAGAATGTGTCCAATCTCCAAACCAGAAATTCGATAGCAGGGACATTTTCTCTCAAGACGGCTTTGAGTGCGAAAGGTGATGCATGAAGTGTGCGGCGTCTGCCAGTACAAAGATGCCGCCCACTAAATATTGGAACCTGGAATTAGGGACCCAACGTTTAAAAGAAGTAAATTAATTCTAAATCCAGAAGAAATACAATATAAAATCATTTCAAACTGGCTTAAACAGCAGTGAAATTCTTTGGCTATTGTGGCGGGAAAGTCTCTGGGCAATGTGCACCGCCCCTAAAGGCTCTCCTGCTTCCCCTGCAGTTATCTTGGCTGGTCCTATCTGACCCTATCTTCACTAGGCAGGACTACCACAAGGGAGTAAGGATGATCCAATCCACCAGAGGCCTGGGTACACACCACTGTTTCTCCTCTCCCCTGGCGTTAGCAGCCAGGGTGGATTGTGTAAAACACCCCATAAATAGAAACCAGTAGCAAACACAAACTACGTTTTGACGGTTCATCTCGCAGCTTGGCTGCACTTGGATGTTTCATGCATCCTCTGTTCCGCATAATTTCTTGATGCCCCATTTTAGAATCTGTCAGATCAAGATAATCACATTGTCCTTGTAACTCTCGGGGCTAAAGAAAGGATAAACAGGCAGTCGATGAGAAAGTACACGGAGAGCGCTTATGTGCTAACACTTCTGAATTTTAACCTCATCCCCGCTGTGTCTGCGGGAGGACTTATGGGTGCAAGGATCATTTGTCAAAATAGTCCTCTAGGGTCAACAGTCCTGGATGAATCAGATCTGTGCTTTCCCTGAAGCTACAATGCTGCCTGGCATCCAACAGGCTACATGGTTATGAGGCATCTGTGAGACAGACATCAGTCAGGGCAGTGCCAAGGGCTGACAAAAGACAGAAAAGAAAAAGTGGCATTGAAAACACACCAGGCACAGTGTCACACCCCTGTAATGCTAACACTCAGAAGGCTGAGGCAGGAGACTGCCAGAGTTCAAGGCTAACCTGGGCTACATAGCCAGACCCTATCATAGACAAATGACAATGGGTCTCGTGTTTGCCACTCCCACGTCTTCAGGAACTTTTATTTATGTTAAAGGTTAACTCAAGTTGGCCAAGATGCCTGCCACACACCTGCAGTCCCCGCACTGGAGAGGTGGAGGCAGAAAAAGAGTTCAGGATTGTCCTCAGCTACATGGTACATTTGAGGCCAGCTCTGCAAATGACCGAAAGAAAAAAAAATATATAAATCAAAATAATTGATCTTATTCAATGTCTAAGGCAATGTGTTTTTTCTTTAAGGATTTGGGGCCCAGATTCTTCATCCCCTTATAGCAGTGGCTCTCAACCTTCCTCCTGCTGCGACCCTTAAATTCAGTTCCTCATGCTGTGGTGACCCCCAACCATAAAATTATTTTTGTTGCTACTTCGTAACTGTAATTTTACATAAGCTGCCATTATGAACCGTAATGTAAATATCTGTTTTCTGATGGTCTTAGGTGACCCCTGTGAAAGGGTGGTTTGACCCCCAAACCACTGTCTTATAAGGAGGCAAAAGCAAACACCAAAATTAACTGCAAAAGAAAAGTTGAGCCTTTGCTCACCTGTAGTCACAGTCACTTGGGAAGCTCAGACAGAGGAATGTTTGTATCCAGGAGTTTCAAACCATCCCAAGTAACACAGTGAGACTCTGTCCCTCAAAATACCTGTGATTGAAGTTAAATATAAACTAAATGAAAGCTAAAAGGCTAACTTCACCACCAAAAGGCTGAAAGAGGTCGGTAAAAAACAAGCATGCACCATCAAAAGTCCCCATCTGTCAAGTGCAGTAACCCGTGAAGACCTGGCTGCAGCTCCGTCAGGGACACCCAGTTACCAGCAGGTCCAGGCAAACGCCGCTGAGAGTGGAGGTGAGCATCCCCACTCCCCACAGCTCAAAACAAATTTTCAGACAGAGGAAATTTTGTCCGTCCAGAGAAAAACAGGAACGGATCAGAACTCTCTGCAGTTTTGTAAGGACATTAGGACATCGGAAGCTCTTTTAATCATCAGCTAACACACCAGGGTGACCTAAGGCAGCCACACCCGAAGGCCTCCACTGAAGGTAGTGGGCTGTTTCTGCTTCTTTGTGTCTAGAATGGGATCCGCCGTGTCCTTGAGAGAACTGAGAAAAGTCATCTGTTCCCAGTGAGGGAGATTAAGACTCCAGAGCAGTTCATCTCACAGGAGACCACGACTCCTCAAAAGCCACAACAATGTCCCATGCCAGCAGACATGAAGGAGGGGTCTGCTTCCGTAGGTTTGGGTCATTCGGTTTTCCTTTTTTTTTTTTTCTTTCTTTTTACATATTGTCATTATACACCATGATGGGTTTCATAGAAACAATTTCCTGGAAGTATATGCACGTGCTTTGATAGTATCCCACCCCAAACCCTCCTCTCCTCCCCATTCCATTTGCTTCCATTATGTTCCCAGTCTCCCTTTGGCATCCGTATCGCATGCACACGCATGCACACACACACACACATGCATGCACACACAAGTGCACACACTCATGCATGAGCACACAAGTACACACACATAATACATGCACACGCGCACACACACAAGTACACACACACATGCATGAACACACAAGCACACACACATAATACATGCACACGCACTCACACACACATGAATGCATGCACACACACAAGCACACACATGCACACGTGAGTGTGTGTATGTTTCTGTCTTTATGTACAATCTAGAATCCATGAATGAGAAAAGGTGTAGCGTTCTCTGCACCTGGCTCATCTGGACGCCCTCTGGCTGCACTCATTTCCCAGTAGAGGACTTAACCTTGCTCTTCTTTATGACTGAACAAAATCCCACTGTGTAGGGGCTGGAGAGATGGCTCAGAGGTTAAGAGTATTACCTGCTCTTCCAAAGGTCCTGAATTCAATTCCCAGCAACCACATGGTGGCTTACAACCATCTGTAATGAGGTCTGGTGCCCTCTTCTGGCCTTCAGGCATACACACAGACAGAATATTGTATACATAATAAATAAATATTAAAAAAAATCCCACTGTGTATATACACCACACTTTCTTTAAACCCAGAATTACCACAGGCACACACAACTTTGTTTTGGTGTTTTCATTTTGCTTTTACTGAGTCTTTGTTTGCAACTTGTTCAAAAATGGTTGGCTTCTATAATGCCCAAAATAATGATTATCAGCCAAAAATATCATTATGTTGTGTATTTGAGTATTATTATTCTGAAGCTATCTTCATGTATGGTGGGATACATCAAGTTAGTAATCCAAGCGGCGTTATTGAGAATTGAGATTGCAGAAATGTTTGAAAAAGCAATAAAGATATAAAACCAGTGAGTTTTAAAACTCCGCAGTTATGAACTGGAATTAAAAATACCCACCCAGGCTGGAGAGATGGCTCAGAGGTTAAGAGCATTGCCTGCTCTTCCAAAGGTCCTGAGTTCAATTCCCGGCAACCACATGGTGGCTCACAACCATCTGTAATGAAGTCTGGTGCCCTCTTCTGGCCTGCAGGCATACACACAGACAGAATATTGTATACATAATAAATAAATAAATATTTTAAAAAATACCCACCCACTAAAAACCATTTACAGGGAAAAAAGTTATTCCTAGTTCTATCCACTAAAGAGTCCTGATAATGAATATCCCAGAATATAACCACATTCTAGCACCTAAATTACATGTGTGTGTGTGTGTGTGTGTGTGTGCATCTGAGTGTGTGTCTGTGTATCTGTGTGCATGTGTGTATGTGTGTCTGTGTTTCTGGGTGTGGATGAGTGTGTTACTGGAGATTGAATTGAGGACTTTGCACTTAACAGACAATCTGTCTATCTTTGTGCTATTTCCTCGACTGTTTAGTTTTCGATTTTGAGAAAGAACTGTACTGAGCTGCCCAGACTGGCCTTGAACTTGCAGCCCCATCCCTCCACCTTAGTGTCTTCAATAGACAAGATTACAGCCTGCATGCCCAGGCATTCTAACTCTCACTTCCCACTAATAGGAGCTGGAGTTCCTTGGCGAACCGGCTACCTCACACTGTAGACGGACTTTCTTTCCTGCCGCCAGCCCAAATAATGACATGGAGAGTTCTTATTAATTATGAAAGCTTGGCCTTTAGCTTAGGCTTGTCATATTTAATCTGTGTTCTAGCACATGGTATTACCTCTCTTTCATCTTGCACCTCCTTTTCCCTCTCCATCTGGAGACTCCGGGCATCTCCGCCCTTCTTCCCAGCATTCTCTCTGCCCTGAAAATCCTAGCTATTAGCCATTTAGCTCTTCAGGAAACCAGTCACAGTAACGTATATTCACACAGTGTAAAGGAATATTCCACAATATCACACCCGAGACAGGAAAGCTCCAAGACAAGCATGGAACATTTTGTCACACCAGACAACAGGGAGCGTATGGAAAACTAGTCATGTCGCATCTGTGAACAAGCTAGGAACGTCTCCACAGGCCAAAAATGGACCAACCTGAAAGAAATGCAACAGACGCAAACATCCAATCTGCTGAAATCCATGAGTTCATCATTATGGTTAAAATAGACAAAAACAAATTGAGTCACCTTTGGCACATATAAGAGGGTCTACTTTTCTTTTTACTGTGGTAAGAAACCATAACAGAAAACTGATTATCTGCCAGGTAGGTGGGTAGTGGCCCACACTTTGAACTCCAGCAATTAGGAGGCAAAGACAGGGGGATCTCTATGAGTTCAAGGCCAGTCTGGACCTACAGAGTTCCAGACTTTCAGGGATACACAAAAGAAAACCTGTTTGAAAAACGCAAACAAACAAACCAAACCAACAACAAAGAAAGAAGTTGTTCTGGAACTCACTATGTAGAAACACTGGCCTCAAACTCACAGAGATCTGATGGCCGTGCCTCCTGAGTGCTGGGATTAAAGCCTGTGCCATCAGGCCCAGCAACTACACACTTTGAAAAAGGCTAAAACCACGCTGGGAGTTTAGCATGGGGGACACAGCACATATTCGGTACATGGAAGGCCCAACGTTCAGTCCCAGGCTCTGCAAAAATATAAGGTGGGAGAATTGAGTGTAATATTTTGTACATGTTTTTTTTTTATAAAAAAAATCAGTTTAGGAAAAAAACCTGAATCTGACCAAATCTCCCTAATTCCCAAATTAATTGAATTAATTGTATTTCACAAGGTTAATAAAAAAAAAGTTTTTGTTTTGTTTCTTGTTTTGTTTCAGTCTAGTGCTGACGTTTTCCAGTGCGCTTTTTCCCTGAATTCACTGAGTTCTACAATTTATAGTATTTCTATTGAAAATGTATCCTTTCCTGAAGTCTCGATTTCTTGGCTAACTTTTTCATCTATGCTACTTTCTCACCCGTGTTGCCGACTTTCTCATCTCTGTCCTTGACCTCTTCTCTGCATCTGAATTAATCCCTACCCCATTATCACTTCGACAACTTTTGAATTCCTAGCTGGCATTCACCTCATTTCAGAATCTTTACGGGTGGTAGCTGAGGCACCCTGATATTTTGGAGGGGTCATGTTGATCTACATTTTTATGTCCCTTGTGCACTGGTGGGGAATGGTGTCGCTTCAGACTTTTTTGGGGATTCTTCATAGAAAGAGTTTAACTGCGGGTTCAATTCCAAAACCACACAGAAAGGAGAAAGTAACATCCTCAAACCACAAACCAAAGTGTATAAATATTCTTTATGTTATGTGGTGGTTTGAATAAGAATAACTCCCATAGAAACCAAGTAAAGCCAAGAACAATGGAGGCCCTGCAATCCACCTGCCCCCTCCCCCCCCCCAGCATAGCTTTGAATGCTTAGGAGTAGCACTACTTGAGAAGGATTAGAAGGTGTGGTCTTATGGGAGGAAATGTGTCACTGGAGTGGACTTTAAAGTATCAAAAGCCCATACCAGGGGTTGGAGAGGTGGCTCAGCAGTTAAGAGCATTGCTTGCTCTTCCAAAGGTCCTGAGTTCAATTCCCAGCAACCACATGGTGGCTCACAACCATCTGTAATGAGGTATGGTGCCCTCTTCTGGCCTGCAGGCATACATGCAGACAGAATATTGTATACATAATAAATAAATAAATAAATAAATAAATAAATAAAAG
>NW_026067913.1:9832146-9835587 GCF_014885135.2 Alexandromys fortis | reverse complement strand
CACACCACACATGCACACCACACATGCACACCACACATGCACACCACACATGCACACCACACATGCACACCACACATGCACACCACACATGCACACCACACATGCACACCACACATGCACACCACACATGCACACCACACACACACCACACACAATTAAAAAACAAAACCAAAACTTGGTAAAGGCGTGCACACACATGCAAAAAGAAAGAAAACTACAGAGGACTCTGGAGAGATGGCTCAGGGTTTAAAAGCACTTGCTACTTTCACAGAGGACTCAGGTTCAGTTCCTAGCACCCATCTGGCAGCCCACAAACATCTATAACTCCAGTTCCAAAGGATCCAATATCTTCTTCTGGCCTTCGCAGGCACCAGGCATGCATGTGATACACATACATACAACATACATACATGTAGGCAAAGCACCCATGCATGTAAATTTAAAAATAAGAAAACTTTAGGCCAAATGCAAAAATCTGCAACAAAACGCCCCAACTAAATTTAAGATCACATTACGATCGTACATCATGACTAAATTAGTTTCACCCTGGGAATCCAAGAGTGGTTCAACACAAGCCAATCAACTAATGTAATGCACCACATTGATAGACTTTAAGAGAAAAATCACATGACCATCTTAATATCTGCAGAAAAGGCATTTGGCAAAGTTCAACATGCCTTTGTGGTAAAAGTGCTGAAGAAACTAGGAATAGATGGAACACGCCTGTCCTGGTAGGGTTTCTACTCCTGAGGCAAACACCATGTCCGAGGGACATGCTGGGGAGGAAAGGGTTTGTTTGGCTTACACTTCCACATTGCTGTTCATCACCAAAGAAGTCAGGCAGGAACTCAAGCAGGATAGGAACCCAGAAGCAGGAACCGATGCAGAGGCCATGGAGGGGTGCTGCTTACTGACTTGCTCAGCCTGCTTGCTTATAGAGCCCAGGACTAGCAGCCCAGGGATGGCCCAACCCACCATGGGCTGGGCTCACCCCTATGGATCACTAAATAAGAAAATGACTTACAGCCTGGTCTCATGGAGGCATTTCCGCAGCTGAGGCTCCTTCCTCTCTGACTCCATCTTGCGTCAAGTTAACACACAAAACCAGCCAGTTCAAGACCTCGACGTAATAAAGGCGACATACGATAAACCTACAGCCAGCATTGTACTGAAGGGGAAAAGCTGGCACCGTTTTCTCTAAAATAGGGAACAAAAACAAGGTTGGTGTTCTCTCCACTCATCAATATAGTATTAGCTAGAGCAATAACACAAGAGGAAGATATAAAGGGGGAAATAAAGAAGAAATCAAATTATCCACATTCACAAACTGTAACTCGAAGAAAGCTCTTAGGCCTAGTAAACACTTTCAGTAAAGCTCAGGACAAAATAATCAATATACAAAGATAAGTAGTTTTTATACATACTTATAGATATCAATAATAATTTTTTCTGAGAAAGAACTTAGAAAAATATCCCATACATAATGATAGCTTTTTAAAAAAATTATCTTGGGCCAGGTGGTGGTGGTGCATGCCTTTAATCCCAGCACTTGGGAGAGAGAGAGGCAGGTGGATCTCTGTGAGTTTGAGGCCAGCCTGGTCTACAAGGGCTAGTTTCAGGACAGGCAGCAAAGTTACACCGAGAAAGCCTGTCTCCAAAAACAAAAACAAAACAAAAAATATTGGAATAAACCTAATGAGATCATGAAACACCTCCACAGTGAAAACTTTAAGACCACTTTTAAAAGGAAACTAAAGAAAATATTAGACTATGGAAAGGCCTATGTTCCTAAATTGACAGAATTCATATGACAAAAATTACACTACCCAAAGTAATCTACAGATCCAGTACAAGTCCCATAAAAATTCCAATGATACTCTTCATAGAACTAGTAAAAACAATCCAAAATCTCATACAGAAACAAGAGTTCATGAACAGCAAATCAACTCTAAGCAGAACAATGCTTGAAGTACCACAATGCCTGACCTCAAATTAAACTGTAGCACTTATATTTATATATAAGTGCAAATTCAACTATAGTGATAAAGGGTGACCCTCACTTTGACAGGATCTGAAGTCACCCAGCAGAGACGCTTGCGAGGTGCACTGTGAAGGAGACTCGTGATTTGGTGAACTGAGGTGGGGAAAGGTACTCTCGTAGTAGATGGCTTCGTTCCTTTGTCTTGGACCCTAGGCTGTAGAAAAGGGAGAGCTAGGAGCTGGACAGATGTTTGCTGCTGTTCCAGACTGGAGTTCAGTTTTCACAGCTGCCAGATCCAAGAGATCCAACCTCTCCTCCTCCTCCTCCTCCTCCTCCTCCTCCTCCTCCTCCTCCTCCTCCTCCTCTTCCTTCTTTTTCAGTGATTCATTTTTTTTGTTTTTACATGCATTGGTGTTTTGCCTGCACGTATGTCTGTCTGAGGCCTCAACAAATTAAAACCGGAACGACCATTTGATCCAGTTACACATCTCTTCTCCTGAGCATGTGTTCAGAGGACTCTACACCCTACCACAGAGGTCCCTGCACATCCAAGTTTACTGCTACACTGTTCACAACAGCAAGGACGTGGAGCCAGCTTAGATGCCCAGCAATGAAAATGGTATACACGAAGGATTTTACCCAGCTGTGAAGAAAAGGGAAGGAACAAAGTTTGTAAGAGAAATGGGTGAACCTGGAAAGTACCTCAATCAAGGAGACCCAGACTGAACAAACAAACCATACAGATCATGGTGTTCAGTCCTTACATCTACTGTGTAAGGGGCATGAGTGTAGTTACAGGCTATGAACCTACAAAGACCAGGAGACGGTGAAAGAGGTGTTGAGGAGGAGAGAGCCAAGAGGGCACATGTGACATGTAAGAGGAAGGGAGGCCACTGGGGGAGGAAGGGGAGGAAAGAGAATCAATGAAAACAACTTCTGTTTGAAAATACTGCGATGGGGCTGCAGGCGGCTCTGCAGCTATGAGGGCAGAGTTCAGATCCCAGACTCCACGTAACAAGCCATTGTTTGAGAACACACTTGTTCTTCTGCTTTGTTTTGCTTTTTGTTTGTTTGTTTGTTTGTTTGTTTGTTTGTTTTGAGACTGGGTTTCTCCTTAGCTTTGGAGTCTGTCCTTATAGACCAGGCTGCCCTTGAACTCACCTGCCTCTGCCTCCTGAGTACTGGGATTAAAGGCGTGCACCACCATTGCCCGGCCCAAACAGGTTTGTAACCACAGGTCTGAGATACAAACCCCAATTTCAAGGAGAGACCCTGCCTGCCTTGAAGGAACAAGCAGAGATTGATAGAGGACATCCAACAACCCTCAACCCTCTTCCTGGCTTACACATACACACACACAGACACACACATTTTAAGAATGAAAATGCCATAATGAAACCTGAACATTGTATTCTAATACAAAAAAAAAAAAAAAAAAAAAAACAAAACAAAAAATACAA
>NW_026067913.1:9673031-9829786 GCF_014885135.2 Alexandromys fortis | reverse complement strand
GGTGGGGAAGAGACAGAAATCTTTAATTAATTAATAAAGAAATAAATAAATTAAAAAAAAGAGTAGCCTTCTGTTCTTCATACATCTTAGAAACTATTGCTTGGCCTGGATGTTTAGAATATGAAGGTCTTGGGGGCACAGCCAGTGTTTGTTAACTGGCTATTTTTGAACCCCTAGCAGAGCATAGCCCCTGATACCCACATTTGGGTGGGCAGCCATGTATGCAGAGTCACGAAGCGGGCCGAGTAGGAAGCTGTCTTCAATAGCTGATCTAAATCCTTCCACTTTGTAAGAGAAGAAGCTGAGGCCTGGTGGTTACAGTACCATCTCTGGATCAATTTTTTTTTTTTTACTTTTATTTTTAGTGTTCTAGACCTGGGGTTGAGCACAGGGCCTCTTGTGTGTACTAGACAAGGACTCTACCATGCGCTAGTCCGTGGATTGACTTTTAGTTTTCACTCCTCAGAGGCTCTAAACATTTATTCTGCTGCTAGTCATCACCAGAACCCAAAGTCTACTGTATGTGCTTGCTCAGTAGAAGGTAGTAACAACAGAAAATGATCAGGAAATAATAAACGGAAAATAGCCAGAAAACTCAGATACAGAAAAAAAATGATTCACAACTGCTGGTTCAATACATGGATGAGAGGAGCCCAGGTTTATTTCCCTCTATCTAATCAGCTGTAGCGAGGGATGGGACACGGTAGGACAGTCTAAAAGGGAACATATTCACTTCCAGATCATCAAAATAGAAACCAGGATAAATTGGGCTTTGTGCTTAGCAACTGTTTACAGAGCTTCGGTGGTACACAAGTTGGTACAGGACTAATCATGCTGGAAAATTAAAAAAATAAAAAAAAGCAAAACCTACCTTGGGGTCCATCCACACACTAAATAAATAACAATCAAATAATAAATATGGAAAACAAAATACCAATAGCCAAAATGTCAACATTTCAGAAAATACCCTCTCCAAAGAGCGAGACACCAACAGAAGGGAGACTAGGAGCTCGAGCTGACTCGAAGCAAATACAAGTAGACAACTACACTGTTCCCAACGCATTCACAGCCAACAGCAGCATCCAAAAGTCTGAAGCGGCACACAGGCCGTCAGTGTCAGGGGAAGCTCATCCCTTAGCGACATGGCCGGCTCTACACAAAGTCAGAAACGGAACCACATACCCTGGTCACACTCTCAACAAAAGCTATTTTGCGGGGAGCCTGGGGGTGGCATCCAGGGTCTCATTCTTGCAAGCATGTGCGCTAACAGCAAATTCCCCTCCCCAAATTGACAAGTACTTCTGAAATTCAGTTCCCAGCCTGTCTGCTGGGCATTGTTTTCATAAGGAATTTATTCATCTTATTTATTATTGTGTGCTGGTGTGTGTGAGGTCAGAGGTCTAGGCTGTTGGCTCTCTCCTTCCACCTTCACATGGGTCGCCCAGGAGCAAACTCTGGTGGCCAGGCTTGCACAATCACCAGCTTTCCGTGCTGAGCCATCTCACCAGCCCTGGGCAGTGTTCCTAAACAACTAACTATGTGTCATCAGGGAAATGTAGTCAGCAGAGAGAAATAGAATCTTGATGAAACACCGAAAAGCCAGTGAAAGATTAGAATTACTAATTTCTTAGTTAAACATTGAACTATGTGTTAAGTGCCTTGAGCTGTGCACTGGAACCATCTGAAGGTTTTTAACAGCCAGAGGTTCTGGCCCCGGCCCAGACCAACAGCATCAGACTCTCTAGCGGGAAGGGAGACCCAGGCTACAGCCCAGCTGAGTGTTCCCCAGATGGTCCCAACTGCAACCCGGTGAGGAACCAGCTACTCTCTGGTTTTTGAATAAGTGAATTCTTCCTTAGCGAGAGATAAACCAAGAGATAAACCAACAATCCTGGGAGTACACTGCTCTGAGAAGTCACCCAGCTGAAGCAAACTTGTAACTTTAACAATGTGTCTTTTTCAGTCAAGGACAGCTGATCTGGCTCGCCCTTGCCTTGGTTATTTCTGCAGCCAGGCTTCTTACATTCACATATTTTCCCTCCATGCTCTTACGGTGAACAGGAAAAACAAACTAACCAAGGGACGGGACTATCACCCTGACTCCTCCACGCTCTTTGGTTGCTCTTTCCAAAAGAATAAAAATAAATAAAGACTAACCTCTAACTTCTCTTAAATGTTTCAAAACAAAACAATTAAAATTCTTGGGTAAACAACCATGAAACTTAATGAGCTATTTCCTCTATTTTTTAAGTCACAGACTCGGGGTCTATCATGGAAATAGCTGCACAATTTTGATTCTGACAGATCACTGTGGAATGGCCTCAGGGACTATGCCCTTGGGTGGTTCTGCCTGCACCTCTTCAGCCAGGTGATGTGAGTAGCAGCGCCTGAGTTGCTGCCTGGCAACTAATTCTACAAGATCATGACAGTTTCCCAGGCTGACTGGAGGAGGCTATCCCACCCTGGTGGAGGACACACAAAGAACAATCATGAAAAGAACCGTTTTAATTGTCCTCATCTTTCTCCCAAAGAATACATTAGGGGTGGTTAATAGGACTTCTAAGAAAAGCACAGCTCTCTCATGGAAGAGGTCGAACCCTTTAAGAAGCCACGAAAAAGAAGGAGCCAGCACAGCCGGATCCACCAATTAAACGATTTTGTCTCTTTCCCTTCAGACACACGGGTAGTAAGAGGAATTAAACCCTTAGTCAGCTTGATGAAAACATCAAACCATTCTACCTAGGCAAGGGCTGACCATCTGAGAGGGGAGTGAGCAACACTCCAACACAGGTGCCCGCAACACCTGGCCTGTTGGTGTGGGAATGATTCCACTTGTATCAATGTCTATAAAAGACAGACCCGTAGGGGTAGGAAGTGGATTAGTGATTGCTGAGCGTGGCGGTGAAGAAAGGGATGCCCGTCAACCATCATTTTGGAGGTGACGGAGTGTTCTAAAACTGGACTACGATGAGGATCATCAACTTTACTTGAAGTCACCAAATCCTGTTCTTTAAATGGATGGATTCTATGACGTAAATTACAACTAAATAAAGCTTGTTTTAAAACAGGTATTGTAGCCAGGTGCAGAAGTAGCACTGCCATAGGGCTGAGGTAGGAGAATTGTGAATTTAAGGTCATCGTGATTACAGTAAAACCAAATCTCAAAAGAAAAAAAAATGGGGGGGACTGCCAGAGTAAGGGCTGTCCAGGTCTGGAGTTCCTCCGCTGGCTTGCAGGTCGTCGTCTGTCGCTAACCATCCCCCTTGAGTTCCGTTCTTTCTCCACGTCCATCACGAAAAGTGACTATAGTAGAATTGGCGGTGGGGGATGGGACACAGAGAGAGAGAGAGAGAGAGAGAGAGAGAGAGAGAGAGAGAGAGAGAGAGAGAGAGAGAGAGAGAGAGAACCAAACAGACTGGACCGACAAACAAGAAGGACTCTTCCCTGATCTAGAAAAAAAGGAAGAAAAAGAAAATGTAAATAAAAATGTCAATATTGCCTGGAGGTTAGCGGGCACTCTACGACGTTCCTACCCCTTACAACAAACGACCGGTCAGGGAAAACAGTTTTCTCGCAGAAAAGAAGTCTGGAGGCCGAGCCCCTAAAGAATAACGGTAACGGGTTGTGGAACAAGTTTCCCAGCACAGTGTTTCACCAAATGCCGGTTGGTTTTACTTTAAAGGTAGCACTGTTCCCACGGGCGCGAAGTTGGAAGTTTTCTAGGACCCGGTGTTAGGCTGCTCTACACCCCACAGCGACCGTGCGGAGTCCGTCAGTTCCCTCTGGGCAGTCACCCACCACCTCGTCCAGTACCCTGCACGACCTGCGCGTCCCTAGGAGCGCCCCCAGGCGCGCTCAGATGCACCCCACCCCCAAATCCCGGGGCGCCACCGGCTACCTTCACACCTCCCCAGGGGACCCCCACACCGCAGGGAGAGGCGCCAGCGCGCCGGTCTTCCCCCCGGGGGGGGTGTCGGTAGCGAGGGCGGAGCTGGCCGGCCACCGCCCTACCGGGGGACCCAGGACCGCTCCCAGCCCCCGCCTGTGGCCCCCCGCACCGCACAGTGCTCATGCGCGCCGCCGGCCTTTATAGCGGCCGCGGAGCCGCGCTTACCGCACTCGGGTGCAGCCGGGCGGATCCCACGTAGGTGCGGGACCCGGGGTGATGCACGGGGTCTGTCCCTGTCTATCTGTGTGTCCTGGCGTCCCCCACGCCGATATGAGGTGGCACACTGTGCCCGGGACTGCTCCATCTGCAGCGGCCAGGCTCTCCCGCCTTCGCCCGCTCCCGAGGAGCCCGGGGGCCCTGGGGTCCCCGGGGAGCCTCGCTCACGCCTCGCTCTCCCGCAGGTCTTCGCAGACCCCCGCCATGCCCGCGTCCTGGATCCCTGCTCTCAGCCTCGGTGGGTACGCGCCCTCGCCGCCGCGCCCGCGCGGGCGGAGGCAGCAGCCACCTAGCTGTCCTTTCTCCGCAGGTGCGTGGCTGCTGCTGCTACTGCTGCCCCGGCTCGCGCGCGCCGAGGGAGCCGGTGAGTTGGATGCGGGAGGAGGAGGGAGGGAGGACAGGGAGGGAAGGAGGGAAGGAGGCTGAGGATCTGCGGAGGGATGCCGGACTAGAGTGGTGGAGAGGCATCCGCTCCCATCCCCTGTGCACCAGGGGTCTGACAGGTACTCTTCCCGGGAGTACACCATCTAGCTCCTGGTCTCTTAGTCCCGAGTTACTGGCTTGGGAAAACCGGTTGGTTCCGGCCCCCAGATGGGTCGCCTCAGGTCCTGGTCCCACCTAGTCCGATCACCTTGCTGTGTGTTTGTCGTACTGTAACCCCCATGGAAGCACCGTCGGCAGTTCTTCTCGCTCTCTGGAAGCCTCAAAAGAGGTGGTTCCACGTGTAGAAAAGCCCGAGGAAGGGTGTGTGGCTCGGTGTCTTTTCTGCGACGTGTAAGGGGTAGTTTCATTTCTAAAAATCTGTTGTTTGCTTTTCTTGAAAGTGGAAATGGTAAGTACCGCACCTGGCTGCCGTGTTCACCTTTTGTCCAAGGGAGTCAGTGTTAGCGGCTCTAAGACAGACTAGGTTCGAGATTCTAGCGTCACTGCAGGCCCCTACACTCAGGTCGCTGAAAACAAGAAAGACTGGGATTATTTGATAGAGGTGCTGGACTCCTGTACGGAGTTAGGATCTTAACTGAGCAGAGGAACTGGTATTACACCTGGGAGAAGTCTTCCCCCCTTCTTCCATGGCCCAGGTAGCAGCACCCACAGAGGTCCTTGGCAGAGGCAAGTAACTCAACTTGCAAAACTATCCTGTCTTGTCGGGTAAGGGAGATGTTGTATCCCCCATCCCCACCCCAAATATCTGTTTCCAAAGATCTTTGTCCCTGTGTTTGGAAAATCGTACTCAATAACCTTAATGTCGGTTTAATCGGCAGTGAATTGGCAGGCTACCATTTCGGAGTCTGTTGTAATTTGACAAATTAACACCTTTCATAGTAACTTTGTTTGCTTTTGGGGGGGTGATGTCACTGTAGCTCAGGCTAGCCTCAAACTCAAGGCAAAAATCTTGCTGCCTCAGCTTCCCGAGTGCTGGAATGACTGAGTGAGCCACTCAGGGTTTTCCAAAGAAGCATTTGCTGCCTCAGGGGTCCCTTTGGTCGGATCTGGAGGAGATATAATCAGATGTAAGTGTAGGACTGCCTGGTGTCTGTCCTTTGGGAGTTGTGGGGTGCTCCTTGGGCTAATTAACACTATAACTTTCATTTCCTCATTTGGAAACTGTACATAAACGTTCTGTGGACCCAGGCACCAGTTAACTGGCTGGCTTGTGTGAACGTGAGATTTTAAGGCGGTGATAGTATCAGGTAACAAGGCTAAACAGCCCCATGGAAAGGGTCGCTTCAAGACTTTTGCGTGTGTCTATGAAGACACCCCACGACCCAGAATTACTGCCATGGTAAACGACTGTCAACAGTTTCATTGCAACTGAGATTTTTGTAGTTCTAAGGACAAGGTCAAAGACAAGCATTGCCTTCTCATTCAGATGTACTTTGTTACATTGTCCAAACTGACTAAGAACTGGGAATATTGTCACATTAGACATCTGTAGCAACTGGGCCCTAGATTAAATTGAAAATCCCTTTTGCTTTGCTAACATCTAAAACAGCATCAACATTTAAGTCAGTGTTGTGGTGGAAGTAGAGAAGCTAGGGGGTTAAAATAATCCCATCTCCGAGTTTCCTGCCACACTCCCCCACGAAGCCTTCAGAGCCCTTGTGTAACAAATCCTTTCTCTCCAGTTCCCATTGCCATCACCTGCTTCACCAGAGGCCTGGATATCCGGAAAGAGAAAGCAGATGTTCTCTGCCCAGGAGGCTGTTCTCTCGAGGAATTTTCTGTGTTCGGGAACATAGTATATGCTTCGGTGTCCAGCATATGTGGGGCTGCTGTCCATAGGTGAGCCGGAACATGTGGGACGGGCCATGCGGGAGGACAGGGGTACAAGCATAGTTAGTCTCTCCCTTGTGTAGCCGTTTGGTCCCATTTCCTACCTGCTTGCTTCTTTTCTGTGTCCCTTTGGGCTACAGGAGGTGGATATATTCTTAAGGTTTTCATGGGTATTCTTGGCATCACCAAATGTACAAGGGAAGCTGTCTGACAATGAGCAGATGTATTAATTAATAAAAAGTGTGTGTGTGTGTGTGTGTGTGTGTGCTATAGTTGTTTGGCTTCCCATGGAGGACAGACGAGGGTGTTGGATCCCTAGGAGGGTAGAGTTACTTGTGGTTGTGAGCCACCTCATGGTGCTAGGAACTGATCTTAGGGCTTCTTAAACACTGAGCCGGTTCTCCAGCTCTGCATAAGTGCCTGATGGCTCCATTCCTACGATTCTAAAACATTCCTCATTGTGTCATACGATTTCTGGGTTTTTAGCTTCCATCTCAAATTTTAAAGTAGACCCAGCTTTGGTCTGCATTCCACATGAGGAGACTGAACTCGGGTTATGAGATATCTTGTTGACTGTCAGTACGGTGAGCCGATGCTACCCCATCCTACAGTAAAAGAGCGGGTGTGATTTTTCTAATACAGTCCAAGAGCACATGCAGTTAGTTAGCACCATTTTATTAATTCTTATCTTGGAGATAAGAAACAGGGTACCGGTGTGTCCTTAGCATCGCTTTAAAAAGTTTGACAGCACAAGGTCCTTTCTCCAGACACTTCTGTTCCTGTAAACGTGAGTCTCGAGGCCGAGAGCAAGCATCCTTAGGCAACTTCTCCACTCAGCTGTTTTCTTGACCCATCAGAGCAACGGGATAGTGTCTCAGCTTAGCTCTGACATTGCAGGGGAGTGATTGACAGCTCCGGGGGACCTGTGCGTGTCTACAGCCTTCCTGGTCGAGAGAACTATTCTTCTGTGGACGCGAATGGCGTCCAGTCCCAGACGCTTTCCAGATGGCCTTCTTCCTTCGCGGTGACCAGTAGGTACAATTTCCTTGTTCTCAACTGTGCACAAACACTTCCTCACACCCTCAAAGGGATTTTCGGCTTTCTTTAGACCAGCCTTTTTGATTGATGGAGAATCTTGTAGCTAAGAAGTCAACTATGGGACAGAGTCACCCAAGTTTTGGGGGAGTAAAAATCTCACCTCACTCAGTGGAAACCGAAATCGGAATTGTCTGCAGTCTGAATGCCTAGATAGTTAGCAGGTAACAAACTGTCAAACCTGCAGAGTCAGTTTTTGGTGATCTTTTCAAATATACCAAGAATCCAAAGCTAATGGTCAGTGTGATGTCTACATTTGAGTCACCATTGCCCCCAACCATCATGTAGAACTTTAGATGCATAACATTCTGATGGCAGAGAAGGGAAGAGAAAAACAATAAACTTCTCATCTCAACAGAAGGAAAAAGCAGTTCCCAGGAAGCCACGGGACGGGCAGTGTCCACCGCCCATCCGCCTGCAGGTATGAAACACCGACCGATCTTGTTGCCGGGCACATCATTTGGAGTTAGAAATGCCATTGGTAGAACCTTGCCTTCAGAACACTAATATCACAGAGGAGCAAAGCAGCTGCCTCACGTTTACTGATGCTTTGAATGGAAGCATTCTACTTTAGAGTTCACGGTTCTTCTCTTCTTTATCATAAACCTAGCTCATCCAAGTCCCAGGAAGTCCGTTCCATCCCTCCCTGATTTGATGAACCACGTGTGGAAACCGGTCAAGGACCTCTTTCCAGCTCCTTGCTCCAATAGTCCACTTAGTTTCTGCACTGCCATGTGACTCAGAGAAACCAGTGTGTGGCCGCTACAAAAAAGTTCAGGGATCTCTATTTCCAAAACAGTGGCCATTTCATTTTTATTTTATTAGAGATTTGTTTTATGTGTGTATGTGTGTGGGACTGTATTTATGTGTATGGTGTGTGTGCAGACAAAGGCGGAACTAAAAGAGGGTGGTGGGCTATTCTGGAACTCAGGTTACAGGCGCTGTGACTTCAGCTGCTTGATGTGGAACTGGGAGCCAAACCTGGGACTTCTGTAAGAGCAGGAAAAACTAGATTACCCGCTGCTCCATCTCTCCGGCCCCTACCATTTTAAAGTCGAAGAAATTAAGAACATGTGTCTCTGCATTCCCACTCTTGCTTCAGCTGTGGGTTTAGATATCAAAGCCTTGGATAGATACATACCTAATACATAGGCCTGCCACAGTTCTGTTCTGAGGTTGCTTTTCCAGTCCAGAAGACCCTGAGATGAATTTAAAAGGCCTTTCTAAGAAGGCATTCCTTGCCAGGCTCATCCTGGTGGAAGTTCCTGCTGTGCAAAGGGCTTGTGCTCAAGTGCTTCCTTTGTTTCAGGTAAACGACTCAAGAAAACGCCAGAGAAGAAGACTGGCAATAAAGGTAAGAGCTAAGGAGGAGGAGGGGCGGGGGTGGGGGCATTTCCTCCAGCTGCACTTGAGACTCACAAGCCCTCCTTTGGCTCTCTTCAGACTGTAAGGCAGACATTGCATTTCTGATCGATGGGAGCTTTAATATAGGCCAGCGCCGGTTCAATTTGCAGAAGAACTTCGTTGGGAAAGTGGCGTTGATGCTGGGAATTGGGACCGAAGGACCACACGTGGGCCTCGTACAAGCCAGGTACCAACTTTAATAAAATGGGTAATTATGGCTGTCTTGAATGATAACTACTTACCAAGTTGTAATATTAATTTCAGTTAAATATAATTTAAGTTTGGACAAGCTGGATTCCCAAACTATAATTCAGGATTTAGGAACGTCTCAGGAAGATTGGGTATCGTGGTGTATACCTATAACCCCAGTACATAGGCAGCAGAGGCAGGCGATAGCCTTATATCCGCTTTGTGCGTGAGTTCGATGCCAGCCTAGTCTACATCGCAAATAGACCAGCTAGAGCTGCATGGTGAGACTGGTCCTTAGGGAGAGGAAATATATCTGAAGCACTTGCATGCGCATGCAGTGTTCACACTGCAAACAACACCACCAACAAAAGACCGTCTGGTTAGTCTGTGCGGGTCTGAGGGCACCACTGGCATAAAAGGCCTTAGTGACCAGTACACTGTAGAAAGCCGGAAAGGGATTTCATGGCCTGGAAGCCTTACACAAACTCTTTCTCTGCTTCACTCAGCTCCCGGCTTTCTTTTCTGGAGGAAGCGGTGGTGAGCTCTCTGTTCCCCTTCTTTACTCTGCCAATTTATATGGGCGGCCCGGAAATGAACAGCAGCCTCCCCCAATGTTAATCCCTTCCCGTGTCCCTTCCTTGGAGATCCAAAGCGTGACTGTCACGGCTCTAGTATGGCGACATCAGCCTGAGAGAGTGAGGCGGACTACAGTCTCATCTAGGGCATCAGACAATATATATTCTGAGGGTTAAGCAGGGCACATGAGCAAAGTTCACCGAAGTGCAAGCTGTATACCGTCACAGGGGCAAAGGTCACCCGAGTTAGGCTGTATGCAGTCGTGAGGACCACGCATGCTTACAAGCATCCTGCTGGATAATAATGGGAAAGACGAAGGGTGGTCTAAGGCAAACCCACCTACACCTGGGGGAGGGGGGGCACGAAAGCATGATCCAAGAACAGCCAGAGGTCACGAGCTCTCAGAAGTCTCCCCACGCAATCCAGGGACCGTGTTCCGTCCGACACGTGCCCTCTTCTACTTCATTCCTGTAAACATGATCGTGGTGGCTTTAGCACCTACTAATGTTCCTTAGAGGAAGCTTGACAAGTAGAACAAAGAAGTGCGTTTAGCAGACCAAGTCCTCCAGATCCCGTCCTTGTAAAGTTGTGTTTCCTTTCGGCGCTGGAGAAGACGTTTGCTTTCCCCTTGTCTGCATTTCAGGCTGTGAAAGTGTTGGACCCCGTTCGCTCACCCCTTAGTGTCTGAAGCATTCTCTCCTGTCGAATGCGTGTTGCACGCTGTCTTATAGACTTCCTTTGCATACTTGAGACCGTCTCCCCCTGCCGTCCACTGCCACGCAGCACCTCATGACAAGAAGCCTGTGTCAGCTTTGTTCCCAGCTTTGACTGTTTCATTCTGCTGAATTCCTGGGTGGGAAGTTCAGACACTTTCAAAGTCTGATAAAAATAGCTAAGTTGCTTTCTAGAAGGTTGAGTGAGGCAGCTAATACTGTCAGCCGTGGATAAGGATGGCCTGGCCCCTCTACGAGCACTCACTAATACTCCAGCCGTTATGCCCCGCCCCCCTTTGGTTTTTCAAGACTGGGTTTCTCTGTGTAGCCCTGGCTGTCCTGGAACCCGCTCTGAAGACCAGGCTGGCCTCGAATTCAAGGCCTCTGCCTCCCAAGTCCATTTGTTACTTTTTATAATAGGGTCTGTTTTGAAGATATTTAAATTTTCTTTTTTTAAAAAAAGGAAAGTATTTTTATTTTATGTGTATTAGTATTTTGCCATAGGTATCAGGTCCCCTGGAACTGGGATTACAGAGAGTTGTGAGCTGCCATGTGGGTGCTGGGAATTGAACCTGGGTCCTCTGGAAGAACAGTCAATGCTCTTAACCACTGAGCCATCTCTCTAGCCCAATATTTAACCTTTCTATATAATTTAGTCATTTTCCCCCTAGCCTTTAAAACACTGAGCCCTTTATTATGTTGATTTAAATGCAAAATCAATTTTCTTTGAGTCAAGGACTGATTTTTTATTATTTTGGTGATCTAGATGGGTTTTTTTGGTTTGTTTTTTGTTTTTGTTTTTTGTTTGTTTGTTTTGAACAGGGTTTCTCTGGAACTTGCTTTGTAGACCAGGCTGTCCTCAAACTCAGAGATCCACCTGCCTCTGTTTCCCAAGTACTGGGATTAAAGGCGTGCACCACTGTGCCTGATTTAGGTCCTGATACATTTTCTAAGTGTATTTCCTGTATATTTCAACTCTCCCATATGACTTTTTTTTCTTACATTGATTTGTTTTGACTAATTTAACCCTATGCTTTTTCAAAACGAAAGCTGCATTAACCTATATACTCACGTTTTCCTGCTTTAGGAAGCACTAGAATAAAGAGCTCACTATGGCATAGATTCTGATTGTTCTTAATAAAACCCAGAGTCAGATATTAGAGGGTGAAAGCTGAGAGGTCAGAGAAGCAGCATATCCAACCACTAGACAGACCTTTTACCTCTACCGAATCCTCAGATCCTGGCCTCAGACTGCCTTCTCAGACTGCGTCCTCTGACTGACCCCTTCAGACCACACCTCAGACTGCATCCTTAGACTGCTCTGAGCTCCTGTCTCCTCCCGCCTTATATTCCTCTCTCTGCCCAGCCATATCACTCCTGTCTCCGCCTCCCTAGTGATGGGATCCCACTTTGTGTGAGCTCTGTCTCTCTTTTAAACAGATTCAATCAAGTGTAGCCCAGTGTTACCTTGAACTCACAGAGATCCCTCTGCCTCTGTCTCACAAGTCCTGGAATTAAAGGTGTGTGCCACCACTGCCTGGCCTCTAGTGGCTTAGCTCTGCACTCTGATCTTCAGGCAAGCTTTGTTAAACACAAAATGTCACTATATAATAAATATATAAATAGAACAGGGTGACCTTTGCATCATTAATGGTGCAAAAATAAGATGACTGGCTTAGGTCAGAATCTGAATAACTGAGAGTGAACAAACTTACCTAAGTAACCAAACCGTGCCATCGGATTGCATGATCCAGCAGGTGGGCTGGGAGAAAGTCTTCCCTGTCACTCACAGAATCTTGAAGAGTCGGGGATAGTCACAGGCATCTTCAGTCCCACAGCCCAGAAAGATGAAACAGGAGAGCTTGTCTTAAAGCAAGCAAGCAAACAAACAATAAAGCCCGACGTTAAAATGGCTACTTATGCTTAAAGCTTAAAAACTTGCACTTAATGAAATTCTGACTACAAAGGTTTTACTCGGCCTCGTGTGTGTGCGCGCGCGCGCAGGTGGACACACACATGGGTGCAGAAGGTAGAGGACACTCCATGTTTTATTCTTCAGATGCCCATCCACTTTTTATTGTTTTAGATAGGTCTCTGATAAGCCTGGAACTCGCCAAGTAGGGTGGCTGGTTGGCCAACATGTCCCAGGCATCCGCCTCCTCAGCATTGGGATCACAAATCTGAGCCACCACGCTCAGCTCTCCTTACATGAGTTTTGGAGATTGAACTCATGTCTTGGACTGAACCATCTCCTCAGTCTTTGATATGATCTCTAATGAACAAAATAAAGTTAAAAGTGAGCTGAAATTCTTTAAATAACCAGGATTGGCAAGTGCCGTTGTCGTTTTAGTAAGAAAAGTTTTACATTGCAGTGTTTTTACAATACATTTCCTTGTACGTTTTCCCATCTTTAGAATGTCAGTCTTAGGGACTAGAAATAAGGCTCAGCAATCAAGAGCATTGGTTGCTCTTCCGAAGGACCGAGGTTCACCTACATGGTCACTTACACATATCTGTTTCCAGTTCCAGGAGATCTAACGCCCTCTTCTGGCTGCTGTGAGCATCGGGCATGCACATATGCATTGACATAACAAGCAGACAAAACACCCACATACAAATAATACTTTCAGATGTCAGTTTTTTTTTTTTTTGGCTAATAGACAGCTAAATGCTTCTGGGGCTCTGCACTGGAGCAGACGTACGCTCACACCCAACTGTTTCCTACATACCTGGTGCCCAACCCTGGAGAGTGCCACCAAGACCGCACAGCCACACCTGCCTTACCGTGCTGCACACAGGAAGTCTGTAACGCCAGTTCCAACTTGAATTTGAAGCAATTGAGTCTGAATTTAACATATTCTGTTAGGCAAATTCCGTGAGTTCTGAGCCTGTTTCTTTAAATGATTAGTATAATTCCACCTCATGAAAATAGGAAATGAAATTGCAAATGCTTAGCTATTATTTAAAATATAATAAATTTGGAGTGTAGCAACCATACTTGTTACATTTCTGAAACATTCCCAGTGAGTGGAAGCAATGTACAAGTTGATCATATATACTTTGTGATTTAAAAAAGACTTAGGTCCGACTCTTTCTTACATTTCTTATATGTGGTTTGTTTCTATTATGTTGCCTACATCGATTTCTCTCTACCATGTGTGTGCCTGGTACCCAGAGGGGTCGTGTGAGTGATGCTAGATGCTAGGGAGTGAATCAGATGGTTGTGAGCTGCTATGTTGCTACTGGGAATTGAACATTGGTCCTCTACCAGTAATTTAAAAAAAGGCCGTCTAACTATTTTCTTTCCTAAAAACTTTTTTTTTCATTCTTATAGTGAACATCCCAAAATAGAATTTTACCTGAAAAACTTTACTTCAGCCAAAGATGTCTTGTTTGCCATAAAAGAAGTAGGTTTCCGAGGGGGTAATTCCAACACAGGTAAGTGCACCACCTCCGGGCTCAGCATAGGGGATGATTGAGACCAAAACCACAAGTTACCACTTTTAGTGCCATCTAGAGACTCTCTCCTGCTAGGTCTTGTGTTAGCTAGATCTGCATCCCTTCACCTGACAGCTCTCTGTAGTGGAAAACATGCCAATGGCTTAGCCGGTAATTCTTTCTTTGCTTGTTATTTTTGTGTGTTTGTTTTGTTTTGTTTGAGACAGGGTTTCTCTGTATAACAGCCCTGGCTATCCAAGAACTTAATTTGTAGACCAGGCTGGCCTCAGACTCAAGAGATCCACCTGCCTCTGCCTCTCAAGTGCTGGGATTAAAGGTGTGCGCCACCATCGCCTGGTGCTGATAATTCTTAAATAAATAAGTAAAATTTAAAAACCTACAGCATTGTGCTCTTTAGGAAAGTTACTGTTTGTAAGCAAAGATGAACAGACTTAACCGCAAAGGCAGACGGAGCAGACTTTGGAGGGTTCCTTGTGCCCTAGCTGCCCTCATAGGCCAGTAAGGGGCGAGAGCACGACAGGAGGGGGCGGGGCGTGTTATGTTTTACCGTTGAGTGATAGAAGGGAATGTGAGACTTCTGGGAGGTGGAGGGGGAAGCAGTGTAGGTTGTGAAGACCAAAAATAGGTCTGAAGGACAATCAAACTTTCCCATTTCATAGATCTTTTACTAACTGAATTCCATAAGTTAAATTCTTAAATTGAATGGCATTGCTACCTAAAATCGAAATGTCATTTGAGCCGTGACCAATGCTGTTCATTTGCTTCTGTTCTTAGGAAAAGCCTTGAAGCACACTGCTCAGAAATTCTTTACAGCAGACGCAGGGGTGAGAAAAGGGATACCAAAAGTGGTGGTGGTGTTTATTGATGGCTGGCCTTCTGATGACATTGAGGAAGCAGGCATTGTGGCCAGAGAGTTTGGTGTCAACGTATTTATAGTTTCTGTGGCCAAGCCCATCCCTGAAGAACTGGGGATGGTTCAGGATGTTGCATTTGTTGACAAGGTAAGGTGTAATGGGCAGGAGTGACTCAGTTTGGGACCTCTTACACCTAGTACTGATAAGCCCACAACTAGATTAATGTACAAATATTTAATGTTTGAGGAGGGCGTGGAAGAACAGACCTGTAATCCCAGCTACTCTTGTAGACCAGGCTGGCCTTGAACTCAGACATCTGCCTGCCTCTGCCTCCTAAACGCTGGGAGTAAAGGCGTGTGCCACCACTGCCCAGCAATCCCAGCTACTCAATGAGGCTTAGACGACAGGATTACAAATCCTGGGCCAGCCTGTTTAACTAAGACCCTTATCTCAAAATGAGAAGTAGCAAGAAGGCTGGGGATACATATGTAAGTTCTAGGTTCATTCTCCAACACCACTATTTGCAAAATACTAAACTTTTTATTTTGGGGATATCTTTTGTCTTCCCCCTTTAGGCTGTGTGTCGGAACAATGGCTTCTTCTCTTATCACATGCCCAACTGGTTTGGCACCACAAAATACGTGAAGCCTCTGGTGCAGAAGCTCTGCACTCACGAGCAGATGATGTGCAGCAAGACCTGCTACAACTCAGTGAATATCGCCTTCCTAATCGACGGTTCCAGCAGTGTAGGGGATAGCAATTTCCGTCTCATGCTGGAATTTGTTTCTAACATAGCCAAGACATTTGAAATCTCAGACATTGGAGCCAAGATAGCGGCTGTCCAGTTCACTTATGATCAGCGCACAGAATTCAGTTTCACTGACTATAACACCAAAGAGAATGTTCTAGCTGTCCTAGGAAACATACGCTATATGAGTGGAGGAACAGCTACTGGTGATGCCATTTCCTTTACTGTTAGAAATGTATTTGGCCCCATAAGGGACAGCCCCAACAAAAACTTCCTGGTGATTGTCACAGATGGGCAGTCCTACGATGATGTCCGAGGCCCCGCTGCAGCTGCTCACGACGCAGGTAAGATGGTTATCCTTTGTGTTAGAGATACAAAAGGGGTCCTATGAATTCTACATCAATATAGGCTCAGACATTTTTGTGGAAAGGATCCTTGCAGTATGGACTAAATTCAATGAGCTTTAGAGTTTCCATGATTGAACTGCAATTCTTCCAGGCATCATGAAAATCCCTTTGGAAGTTTTTTTTAATCGCCACATATTTTTGCTTTAAAAAAGACTAGCAGTTTAAGACTTATGTGCACCATGTGTACACCTGGTGCCTGTGAAGATCAGAAGAGGACATCTGATCCCTTGGAACTGAAGTTAGATGGATGTGAACTATGTGGGTGCTGGAAACTGGACACAGGTTCTGTGCAAGAGCAACTAATGTTAATTGCTGAGCCATCTCTCTAACTCCAAAACCTACATTTTTTTTTTTNTTTTTTTTTTGATTTTCGAGACAGGGTTTCTCTGTAGCTTTTTGGTTCCTGTCCTAGAACTAGCTCTTGTAGACCAGGCTGGCCTCGAACTCAGAGATCCGCCTGCCTCTGCCTCCCGAGTGCTGGGATTAAAGGCGTGCGCCGCCACCACCCGGCAAAACCTACAATTTTTGATAATTGGATTTGTCAATACTTCAAAGACTGAAGTAGAGGAAACATTTATCACGAGAATCTATTCCTAGGACAATGCAAACTTCCCCACTTATGTATCTTTTTGTGCCAGGCTTAATTTAATGTGCTTATTAAGAGCTCAAAATGATGTCTGACAGTGACAGTAGCAGGGTCTTTCCTCACTGCCAACCACATGCAGGGTGTAGGATCTTTACAAACATCCGCTGGATGAGGTCCTTCTGCTCCGATGTTCAACACACTGTCTTTAGTGAACTGAGCATCATGGTATTTTCACCAATTATAATAAGTTGCTAATAGCAAAGCTTTTGGTTCTGACCAAATTATTTTCACCACAACCAAACTGTCTGTAGTCTACCTAGAAAACTTAGCATAGATCTCATTTAAATTAAGCCGTTTTCTGAGGTTACATATTAATATATGAATATATTATATATTCATTATATATAATTATGTAATTAATATATGAATATGTAACTTTGTATGTAAGCTAGACCTATTTTTAACTCACTTAAAAATTATTTCCATTGTAGGTATCACCATCTTCTCTGTTGGTGTGGCTTGGGCACCTCTGGATGACCTGAGAGATATGGCCTCTAAACCCAAGGAGTCACACGCTTTCTTTACCAGAGAGTTCACAGGATTAGAACCAATTGTCTCCGATGTCATTAGAGGCATTTGTAGAGATTTCTTAGAATCCCAGCAATAACTGTGATACTCTGACAACTCAAAAGAATAAGTACATGAGGATCTAATATGCAAACTGTATTCTCAATATCTAAGTAACTTTATAGCTTACCAGGATCAGTAAATATGTCAACAGCAGTTTAAAGCAAATGAGCTTTCATTTGAAGCTCCAAATTTAGATTGGCCGAGGATAATCAGGGTCCTTAGAAACTCAGGAAAGAGATGTCATGGGTTTAAATTGAAGATTGCAAACATGCATACTCAAAGTGGCTATGTATGCTCCAGTCAGACACAGCACTGGTCCTTCCCTAATCACTCTATACTGACTGTGCAAGGAGAGCAGAACAACTTTTAAACATAGATCAACTGTAATTTTGACCCATGTGAATGCTTTCTTAGAACCAGTCAACAGACAGCTGTTATTTCATGTACTAGTCTTCATACACATTATATGGAACATGTATCAAGCTTCTTTTGTAGTGTTTTCATAACTAATGGCTGAAAATACCACACTGAGTAAAGATAGGATTGCCTGGTATTTTTCTATTTATATCCTTAATTTTATGTGTATAGACAGGCATGTACTCCAAGAACTGAGAAAATGTTTAAGCACGGAAAGTTTTTGAAAAATGTTTCAAGTATTGTACCAGGAAAAATACTTGGCATAATAGCTTGGATGTCAACAATAAAACTGGAAGTGACTAAGTGCCTATTTATTAACACTACTGTTTTTCTTCTATGATAAACATTCTACTCCTGCTAATGACCAATCTGAATTAAGTTGTATAATATTTCATTCAATTACATGCTGAACACCTATTGTAGACTACCAGATTTAACCACTAGGGCATGTTTGAGTACCTGCTTCAAGAGAAACATAAACAATATCTTTTTAACAACTTAACCATATTTGTGAAGTTGATGTCAAGGAGAGTATCAAAAACCCACTCAGCATAGACTAGAGCCCACAGGGGCTCTCCCACAAGAATCTACCATTTCATATTGGCTACTTTCTCTAAGCTAGATTCTGGCCTCTCCTGTCAACCTGTTGACTACCATCTGACCTAGGAAAGGCACTGGCTGTAGACTCATGACTTCCTGGAGTGTACCAAATTTCATAACCCAGACAGAGAGTAAGGATTATATGTGAAGAGATTGCCCCCAAAACGATATAAAGGCTTAATAAAAAGAGCATTCCTCCTCCCCTCAAAGGCTGCAAACAATTCATTGTGAACAAGGAGAATCTTACCATAAGAAATAGGTTCAATTTAACCTGACTTCCTAAATTCTCTCCCTTGAGCAAATGAAACCCCAGTTTCCATTCATTAGCTCTTTTACAAGTCTTAATTCAACAAAGGACAAAACTTTGAAACATCTCAGATAACCAAAGACGCTAACATTTAATTGTCGATTGAGAGGAATTAAAATTTTAAGATACTAAGCATTTCTGTAAGTAAACAAAAATAACTAAGGATATACAATAATTACTTTTAAGACAAAGTAATTTGTCGGCCTCATCAAAATCTTCTGCCTCATCCTCTTCAATTCTAAGCTTATAGACACGCAGAGTTTACAAGCTTTAAAAATCAAGTTTTAAAAAGATGTATTATAATTCAGTTTCGGCAGGCATGTCTAGCTCATTCTGAAATGTTTTGTTGCACATCCCACGCCAACCTTACAGTCATAAGAGCCACCATACCTACGCCTGGCACATCACTTTATAGCTTCCAAATGAGTTGAGATGTTGGGTAAAGCTTGAAATGAGGAAAGTAACTACAGTCATGAGACAGAATTATTCAACAGCAAGGAGGGAAAAACATACTAAAATACCATTAAAACTTATATATAAAGTCAAGTTACTTTCCATAAATCATAAATAAACATATAAAACAAAAATAAGACTTTTTCAACCTTTTAATCTGTTTGCTATCACTAAAAAAATAAAAAAACATACTATCTTTTAAAATCCAGTTTTAATAAACCATAAGACACAAATGTTTATGCCCTGCAGTAACAAGCAAATTACAATGAAGTAGTTATGCAATGGGCTTCAGAAGGCTCCCAGAACAAAACTTGCCTTGAGGAAATTTATTATTTAAATATAGGAGTATGGAGGAAGAATATCCCTTTAGTTCTTTTCATTTTTCAGCTCAGAAAACAGAAACCGCTTTGTGTTCTTGGGTACATATGGTATACACATGCGAGAGTGCAAGTGTATGCCCATGAATGCATGCAGAGGCCAGACCAGGCTTCCCCCTCCACCGCTTTCCATCTTAATGCCTTGAGCTGGGATGGGCATGTGCTCGCTGAGACAACTCACCTTTAGGGCTAGGATGGCTTGCCAGGGAGCTCTCAGGACTCTCCTGTCTCTGGCCCCTCAACGTTGGGGTTCTATGTATGCAGCCACGCCACACTTTTTATATGGGAGCCAGAGATTCAAACTCAAGCTCTTACACTTACATGGCAATGGCAATCACTCACTGAATCACCACCCCAGACCCCAAAACCAACAGTTACTTTTTTAATTCTGAAGTCTTAGAGTTTTATCAACAACAACTGAGTTTCTAAAGAATTTTCAATGTATAATTTTTAAAGCAGGAATCCAAATAGAAATCTGCATGTAAATTCTGCAATGCCTAATTCTATTCCATTTGCAATTTCTTCTAAGAAAGGGGGTTAGTATCTTGAAGCTCTTTCTGTCAAATAGCTAACTTTTAACTTTATAAGGACAACTATTTACTAAGCAAATGCAGTTTATTCTTTGTGTACATTTTTGTGGAAACAGCTAAGTTAAGTAAGACAACACAATTTACTAGTAAGTAAAACTCGGCTTTTTGTTTTGTTTTTAAATAATAGGTTATCTAAGCAGTTTCTTTAAATTGTGTATCTGAAACTTAGTGGATGAGGATGACACTGGAGGCCTTCATCTCTTTTAATAGCACAACAGCTTCCCCAAGTGGTACAAAATAGAAAAATAGTGTTTGTGTTATAACCTTACTAGGACATCAGTAACTACTAGGAATATAAAAAGAACAGCATAAAATGAAGGACTAAGAAATTACCTTCATTTCCTACTTCAATTGTGGAGAGTATTGTACTTTACTATTCAACACGAAATGATGCGGCCAACAGCAACATACAGGTACACAATTCAATATTTATTATATGCATTTTATATACATTATTTCTCAACAGCTGTACGTTTGCTTTGTGGTACAATCTTAAAAATTTGCTGATTCATAGTCTGTAAAACAAAAACCTTACAAAACTCATCAAAACTCGCAAACTGATCAGAAAAGGTTTTTGGAAGACTAGAAAAAAATACTTTATTGTCTTAATCATGCATTACACAAAGAAAATCTTTAGTTACACCATAAAATTAAGCACATCTAAAAAAAAATGAAACAGGGAAAACTAGTCCAATCCCAGCAGACTTCTGTATCCTGATTCAACTTTTTAAAGTATCCTATATGTAATAGCAATAAAATATTCTCCAAATTTTTTTTTAAACTAGATCGTTTTGGTTTTGGATTCATGGTAAATCAAGACAGTATCTTAGGGAGAAACACCTTGGTTTGTACATTAACTATAAAATATTCCATTTTTAGTCTATTTTAGACTGTTCAAAGAGCTCCAAAATAGATACACAGGTTCCCTTAGCACATTAAAAAAAGGATATAAAGACCAACAAAAAGTGAAATAAATAATAGGCCATTAGCAAGATGGATAATCCTTGATAAATAAACTTGTAAATACAGTAAGATGTACAAAATATCACATAGTGATAGATGTCAAGATTAGTTTTTAAAGAGTTCATTTGGAGTACTAAACTCCNGCTGGGATTAAAGGCGTCTGCCACCACCGCCTGGCCGGCCTTGAACTCACAGAGATCTGCCTGCCTCTCTGGATATTATGGGCCTGAAGGCAGAGTGTATCTCGGACTCAGCCCTGGGGCCCGAGTCATAAAAGGGGGAAAGAAAGTGGTTATAGGTGGCAGGTTAGTGAGATCTCTGTGTTTTAGGGCTGTATAATGCAGAAAAACATCAATATGATCTTGATCACTGTTGTGACAGGCTAAATATATAAAAAGACTTATAAAAACTAGAATTTTATCCAAACATTTTGTGCAACTAATGCTAAAATATTTTAAGTTAAATTTTCTTTTCTTTTTTCTTTTTTCTTTTTTTAAAGCAAAATAAGTTTAAAAGGGAATCTGTTGCATTCAACCAATAAACGTAAGATCACTAAGAGATGAAAAGCTACTCTTGGAGTTTGCTTCCCCACAAGAGCACCACATTCCTAACCCTAAGGCAGCACACAGAGTCCAACAAAAACACCTTTATTTTTTTGTAAGATCAGACTCCACATTGGCTTAAACACCTTTAAAAAAAAAATTACGCTCAGTTCATATCCAGTATACAGCACAGATACTGGAGTCCTTTTTCTTTCTGTCCCACAAATACAGTTAATTACAGTTAAACTAGTAAGCCTGACATGAAGATGTGATTCCCAACAATTATGTCTGCCCAGCAGCTTTACCCAGCAGAGCACATGTAGTGTCGTATCAGTGACTTTCTTGATGGCAGTGATGCAGACAGACCCCCTTTCTGACCAGTCAAATTTATGTTGGTTCACACAAATACTTTGGCAAGAGCATCAGCTCCTGCACTGGCGATATATGCCTTTGATGGGTGGAAAGCAACATCATAAATTGATTCATCCAATTTCTTCCTATGAGCTGTTATTTCTTGTACACATGTCTTACTGTCCAAATTCCATAATCTAATGGAGCAGTCATGGCCTGTAAGAGACAAATAAAGCTGTTACTGAGTAACAATTCTTTTATAAAGTTTGAGGGTTGTACAGAAGTTCAAACTTACTTCCAGACATCAAATAGATGCCATTAGGATCTACTGCTAAACTTGTAACAGCATCCAGATGAGCTACCATTGAATGGATCATTTTACCTATAAAACAAAACAAAGATTAATGTTGAGAGGCAGAAGTTGAAAAACACCATCAACATAAAACAATCACCATACAAGTACTTTCCGTTTTGGAAAAATATTCAGTTTTATAAAGATTAGTATTTTAACCATTTGGGAGTACACAATTCACAGTGGGCAACCACCAATATCTAGATCACATCCTCATCACTGAAAAAGAACACCTTGTTCCCAGTATGCAACAGTTCCTAGCAACAATGATATACTCTTCCAAGAGACTGGCCTATTCTGGATGCGTTATACTAAATAGATTCTGAATATGTGGCTTTTCTGTTTGACTTCTTTCACTAACATTTTTTAAGATGTATTTGCTACACTAATAGTCTGAAGAAAATGTTTAATATTGCTAATTTTTTGAGACTTGAAAATCTTGCCTCACCCACCTTTTTTTTTTATTTTTAATTTATGCGAATGTACATGTGTCTGCCTGTGTGCCAAGGGAGTCAGAAAGGTGCCAGCTCCTGAAGCTGGAGTTTCAGGCAGTTAGAACTGCCTGAGATGGGCACTGCGACTTGAACTCAGGTCCTCTATAAGAACAATATATACTCTTGGACACGGATCCATTTCTCCAAAACTTAAGTTTTCTAGAAATAGTAAAAACTGCTGGGGATGGAGCATCTTTTCAGAGATTTCCTCCATCTGTGGACCTGTCTACAAGTTGTGCAGAGAGCTCCACCCCTCACCCATGTTGAGGTAGGCTTTTCCCTACTGCAGCTGATGTTTTCTGATCCATTACTGCTCCTGCAAGTATCCTCACTCATACTTTGTTAAGTAAACCCCAAGAAGACCTTTCTGGCTCATCCAGTTGGACTTAAGTACAATGACAAATAATGATTTTGGTCTGTCCTAGATTTCTGGGGTGAATGGTATGTACTGTATTACCATAAAGTCTGCCATGCAATAAAGATTCACTTATTTTTTAATTGTGTGTGTCTACAGTTTAATTTTTTAAGATTAACTTCATGTGCATGAATATTTTGCCTGCAAATGTCAGAAGAGGGCATCGGAAACCCTGGAACTGGAGCTGCAGGCAGTCGTAAGGCACGTGCTGATGGAGTCAAACTGGGGTCCTTCGCAGGAGAAACAAGTGCTCTTAACCTCTGGGCCAACTCACCAAGTTGAAATTTAAAACAAACTTCAATAAAAAGCTGTGCTCTGATAACATGATGAAGGAAAAGCAATTATAACTTGATTCGTTCTGGAGTCGAGTGGGATCATCAGGTAGGCATTTGCTACCAAGCATAACCACCGGAATTTGAGTCCAGGAAGGAAAACTAACTTCTGCAAGTTGTCCCCTGACTTCCACATGCATCTGCCCATATATACAAATACATGTTCGAACAAACAAAAAAAACAAACAGATTAGACCGGAAAATGCACTCCTTTAATCCCAGAACTACAAAGGGAGAGGCATGTGGATCTCTGTGTGTTTGGGGCTGTCCTGATCTACACAGTGTGGTCCAGCCTGGGCTACGTAGAGAAATGCTACCTTAAAAAAAAAAAAAAAAAAACCAAAAAGGAAATAAAAATAACCAATACTGATACTTTATAAAAATCAATTCCCATTTAATCAGCACCATTAGAATGTTGATTTACAGAAAGTCCTGTAAATTTAAGTTATAAAATTTAAGTTATGATCATCTGCCATAGTGTTGGCCCTGTATGACATTTTATACAGGGATATAAAGAGACCTACTCTCCTTACTTACCCTGAGCCACAACTGTTGAACTGAATGTAAAACTAGAAAAGAGGAACCGTTTTTTTGGCACTACTAAACAGTTACAACTTGAAGATAAAAGGAGATGGAGATGCTTCTGTTGATTTCAAGCCACAGCTGTTTCTCATTATCACTAATGTTATTAACAATTAATTTTAGGACCTGCTAATACCTCAGCAACATAAAATTTACTTGACATAGTACTTTAATATAAATTTTTTACTAATTCTTTGAGTTTTATGTAATATTTTGCTTAATCAAATTCATTCTGCACTCCTTTTATCCAATCCTCTAATCTCATGTCTCTTTTCTCTTATTTTGAGATTATAACATAATCCCATCATTTTTGACCCTTTCCTCTCCAAATCCTGTGTGATCTTAATGAGAGTGGCTCCCATAGGCCCATATATTTGAATGCATACTTGCAGCTTCTCTCATTTAACCAACCATTAAAGTGGGTGGATTCCTAACTAAGGATGTAGTTCAGTAGTAGAATATCTGCCCTATAATGTCAAAGGCCTGGATTCATTTTTTAGCATACGCCCCTTCCCTAACAACAAAATAAAAGATGACAAATTACATCTTCCATAACTGAGAAAATGCAGTACTGTACAACTAGAGAGTTATTAAAAGTGCAAATGAGGTCGTGTGCTGGCTCAGGGATCAAGAGCACCTATGCTCTTGTAGAGAACAACTCAGGTTTGGTCTCCAGTACCACCATGACAGTTTCAGAGGATCTGACAGCCTCTCTGACCTCTGAAGGCAAAATACCCACACACAAAAATTGAAAGTGCAAATGAATTAACCCACATTATGGCTGAAAACCATTCGTAACACCAGTTGCAGGGGATCTAATAATGGCCTTCTCTGACTTCCTTGGGCACCAAGCATACACATGATACCCATATGTATGTGCAAGCAAACACTCATACAAATAAGGCATTTTTTTTTTTTAACAAGACAGGGTTTCTCTGTAGCTTTGGAGCCTGTCCTGGAACTAGCTCTGGTAGACCAGGCTGGCCTTGAACTCAAAGATACCCGCCTGCATTGCTGGTGGGAATGCAAGCTGGTACAACCCCTTTGGATGTCAGTGTGGCGATTTCTCAGAAAATTAGGAAACAAACCTTCCTCAAGACCCAGTCAGTAATACCACTTTTAGGTATATATCCAAAGGATGCTCAATTGTGCCACAAGGACATGTGCTCAACTATGTTCATAGCAGCTTTGTTTGTCATAGCCAGAACCTGGAAACAACCTAAATGCCCCTCGATTGAAGAATGGATAAAAAAAAAAATGTAGTACATTTACACAATGGAGTACTACACAGCAGAAAAAATAACGACAGCTGGGGCTGAAGAGATGGCTCAGCAGTTAAGAGCACGGACTGCTCTTCCAGAGGTCCTGAGTTCAATTCCCAGCAACCACATGGTGGCTCACAACCATCTGTAATGAGATCTGGTGCCCTCTTCTGGCATGTGGGCATACATGGAGGCAGAATGTTGTATACATAATAAATAAATAAATTAATTAAAAAAAATGACAGCTTGAATTTTGCAGGAAAATGGATGGGACTAGAAAACATTATTTTGAGTGAGGTAACCCAGCCAGACACAGAAAGACAATTATCATATGTACTCACTCATAGGTGGTTTTTAAACATAAAGCAAAGAACGCCATCCTACAAACCAGAATCCCAGTGAACTTAGACAACAATGAGGACACTAAGACTTACATAGATCTAATCTACATGGGAAGTAGAAGGTAGAAAAAGACAAGATCTCCCGAGTAAATTGGGGACATGAGGACCTTGGGGGAGGGTTGAAGGGGAGAGCAGAAGAGGCAGGGACGGGAGCAGAGAAAAATGTAGAGCTCAATAAATATCAAGAAAAAAAAGGTGCGCACCTCCCCCCCCCCTCTATATACACACACATATCTATGATTCAGCAGAAGGTATACCATAAAGATGACAGCAAATAGTACCCACCACAACATCATTTGAGTCACTAAGAAACAGTTTGTTTTCCTGAGACAGGGTTTCTCTGTGTAGCTTTGAAGCCTGTCCTGCAACTTGATCTATAGAAGAAGATGACCTTGAACTCAGAGATCCACCTGCCTCTGCCTCTAGAATGCTGGAATTAAAGCTGTGTACCAACATGACTGGTTGAGAAACAATTTTAAGAACATACTCAAGGGGCTGGGGAGATGGCTCAGAGGTGAAGAGCACTGGCTACTCTTCCAGAGGTCCTGAGTTCAATTCTCAGCACCCACATGGCAGTTCACAGCCATCTATAATTCGATCTGGTTCCCTCTTCTGGCATGCAGGAAGAACACTGTATATACATAATAAACAAATCTTAAAAAAAAAAAAGCTCAAAATACCAAGTAAGTGATATATTTTGCTATCTTAAAACAACATAAAAAATATTCAAACGGAAGAATTTTTATCAAATGAAAATGGAAGAAATAGTATTAGACAAAATATTATGTATAATCAAAAATAAAACTTGCACACTGTAAAATAATATACTAAACAAAGCAAAAAATGAGTTACAGTTTCTTAGCAGCAGGAATGCAGATCTGTGGTGAGGTAATGAAGTACCTTGTGCAAATTCCCAACACCTCAAAACAGTTTACCCTGATGACTTCATAAAACAAAAGGCAATGTGCATTATTTAACAGAACAGTAAGTACTTTCAATCACCCGAAGCCTTACCCGTTTTATTGTCAAAAAACTTGATGTGTCTATCTTCATGAGCAGTTATTGTAACAGGAAGTGTGGGATGACTTACTACTCTGTTAATGTGATTGCTAGATTGTAAACCAGAATCTACCTGTGAGGAAAGCATCACCAATGACTGTGATGTTTCTAAATCATAAATTACTGCACTACCAGTGTTGAAAGAGGTTACCATATGAGCCGGATCACAGCCAATAAAGTCAACTGATGTAGGTATTCCACGTTCTGTAAGGAGCCCAAAATAGATTCATATGTATTTATCTGTACACATACACACAAAATTTTGAAATTATATCAATAATGAAAGAGAAAGCAATATGTTAAGGTGGTAAGCAATAATTCTCAGTTATTTAAAAACTTTTTACTTATACTATTCTATTTGACATTAAAAAATATAAAAGTAGAGACATATACAAATTATTCGTCTAACATGGCGTAACCCCTATTTTGCTATATACTTTCTCTTAAGGTAATGAAAAAAACCTATTCATTTAAACTATTTGCCAATTTTCTTAGGAAAAATGGAAACAAAAAACAATGAGATAAACAAAAACACCAAAACAAACTGAAACCTGGAATTCTCCTGTATCATTCTCCTGGAAGACTCTTGACAAATATTAAGTTTTGCCAAAGAGTTAATACAAGCCAAAATCTGGGTCTATTAAAATGGAGCACACCTTTAATTCCAGCACTACAAAGGTAGAGACAGAAGGATCTGTGTGCATTTCATGCCAGCAAAGGCCACTCAGTGAGACCCTCTCTAAAAAATAAAATAAATAAAAAATAATAATAATAAAGTAAATTCTTGGACTATGAAATGCACTGGCATAACAGTATCCCAAAGCGGAACATGCATTAAATTCAAATAGCAAGTAAGTAAATCTGGAGTCCAGTAATTACAAGTCTGGATGAAGCAAGAAGTATCTAATTTTTACTTCTTAAGGTCTGGGTATTTGAAATATCATAGAATCCCAAAATACAAAAAAGATAAAATTAAACATATTATACTCACCTAAGATGTCTTAAAACAATATATATTTAAGTTCAAATCAAAATTCTGATGAAAAAAGTAATTTGAAAAACTCAGACTATAAGACTGACAGTATTGTAAAGACATATACAAGCATCTTCCAAAAGTAAAGCTGAGTAAATCTTCCTATAATAAAAAATTTCCAGGCTGGCAAGATGGCTCAGCAGGTAAGGATGCCTGCAGTCAAGCCTGACTGACAATCTGAGTTTGTTCCCCAAGACTCAGAGTAGGACAGAGTAGATTGCCTCAAGTTGTCCTCTACTCTCCACATAAAATAAATACAAAAATATTCTATTTGTTTAAAATGATTTTGAAATCATGAAAGCAATCCCATTTGTGCTTCTCATTAAGGGTGTCCCACCCTGCACACACACACCTATGTTCTCAGCCACGGCACACAAAGTGTTTAGGCAGGTGTACTCAAGACTATATCCCATCAGTCCGTAAGGGTGGCTGTCCTTGTCTCCTATGGCCCCTGTAAGTAGTACCATTTGTCTACCTTACTGTTAGATGCAAGTATGCTTATTTTTTAAAAATAAAACATGATCTGAAAAAGGCCAAAACGCACTGAGCTTCGCTGACATATGCCAAGCACTCGCAGTAAAACAGGACTAAGTAAAATGATGGCAAGTTTTATAAAATTCTTTATCATTTCTCTTTGGATCAATAAACAATTGCTTTATCTTTTTTATTTTCTAGTTTTTTTTTTTAAACAAATGTTCTTTTCAGGAAAGCAAGATGCACAGCAGGCAGAGGAGGCCCTTTTCACTAGTTCCACACCTACAAACCACATGGTAGAGAGAACAGACTCCTTCCAGTAGTACTCTATCCTTGCCCGCCTATACACACATACATGTACAAAATACCGTGTGTCTTTTTGTAAAGACTCTTTGGGCATAGCAATTAAGAATGCTTGCTACTCAGACTTCTCTCCCCAGCACCTGTCAGGTATCTCACACTGCCTGTTTAACTCCAAAGGATCCTACAATCCTGCCTTTATGAGCACCTGCAATCATGTGCACATACATGAGAAACATAAAGAAGTGATAAAGCTAAAAAAAAAAAAAAAACAACAACAACAACTGCTCTTGAAGAGGCAAATTTTACTTACCCTTGTCTCCATTGTAAGTGCAAATACATGGCAGTTTTTCTTGGGGATTCCATAACCTTACAGTGCCATCTGCTGAACAAGACAGTAACTGATTTTTTATGCCACTATAGGCAAGACCCCAGACTGCATCTGTATGAGCAACTAAAGTGCCAGCTAGAACATTTGACTCTGTGAAGAAACAAACAAAACAAAACATTACTTGGAAGAAGTCTGGCGAATAGGTAACTATAAATAAATAAATAAATAAATAAATAAATAAATAAATAAATAAATAGGAATGTATGTAAAGCCAGGCATGACGGTGAATGCCTTTTTTCCCAGCACCTGGGAAGCAGATCTATGTGTTTTGTAGGCCAGCTTGGTCTACATAAAGTCCAAGGCCAATCAGGACTAGATAGTAAGACCTTGTCTCAAAAGGCAAAACAAAACATAAAAACCACAAGATGACAAACCAAAGCACAAACAGTGACTATTTCTAAGTACTGAATTATGGGTGATTGTTATCACTTATTCCAACAATACTAACACTAATACTAACACATTCACAATTTCTACAAAGTACAAAAAAAAAAAATCAGCCATAATTGAGCTACAATTTACAGACCTGCACTACTCACTTAAATGGCACAGCAATGGTGTGTTCAGAACTCTCACTGTACTGACTTTCAGGATATTTTAATTTTTACTTAATTAATTATCTGTTTATTTATTTAGTTTTTGAAAAGGCACTTCTCTGTGTAACCCTGTCTGTACTGGAACCTGCTCTGTAGATCAGAGATCCCCTGCCTCTGCCTCTGCCTTCCGAGTGCTGGGATGAAGGGTGTGCGCCACTTTCCGGATACTTAATTACTTGTTAGCCACCTTCCTTTCCACTTTTCTTTAGTTTTCTAAAGTTCTAGGTGACCACAGATCCAGTGGGCTTGTGTAAACAAAGCTATTTTCTGAACACATTGTATGAACAGAATCTACAGAGTGGGATCTTCTGTGTTAAAGTTTCTAGAGTACTACTTCCTTTCTTTTTATTGCCTAGTAACATTCCAGTTTGGTGCTAGCACATCTTATTTGACCATTTATCAACTGATGGGAGATCTGAGAGCTAAATGAGTATCATATTAAGTCATCCTCTATTTCCACTTAACTCTTCCTATTTATCACCATCTCCTTCAGCCTCACAGTTCCCAACTTTCCTTTATTGTGAATGACTATGACATACACAATACAAAGAAAACACAGCATTCAAAAGGGACCCCTCTTGCATCCTGTACCCAACTTCAACCAATGTCAAAAACCATCTTCTTGCTTCCATGGCACTCACCACAAGGAGCCCAGTAACAGACTCCCAGACATTGTCTCTAACCTCCACAGGTGCACCGCATGGCACACATGGATAATACATACATACACAGATGTGCACATACAAATACAAATAAAATAAATTTAAACCCTATTTGTTTCCAGATACAAGTAAAAAGTTGTCCTTCCTATTAAGGACAAACCTACCAGGTGCATTCTAAAACTCAGCCAAACTTACTTTCTTATCTATATACACTTTCACTAGACAAATTCTTTGCCGTTGAATCATTAGTATTCACAAATTAAAATTTAATTTTAAAAAAGAAGTATGCAGGCAGACTCTTTGAACCTCAACAATAAAAACATTATCCCTACCACCACCTTCTGAAAAACTGTTGAAAACTAAACTATCTTTTACCACCATGTGGTCGTCAAATCACTCCATTACCACACCTCATGCTAAAATCAGCAGTGACCACAATTCTACCAAACCCAGTAATTGTTTTTCTTTGATAATACAAAGCATTTATTCTTTCTGGTTTCAATATTGCTTTTCATTCATAAAATCTGACTTGAAATGTTAAGGTGGTTCTCTCGGAGGTCAATACTCAAGCATCTAACCTCCAGCTAGCTGTCAAAAATCTCCGTGAGCTGTTTCTTTCTCAAAATGATTTTCTTCTTTAGGTATTCATCCATTAATCCATTCTCAATGTCCTCCTTCCTCTAGATAATGTCAGGTTTAGTGACGACTTAAGTCTCAGGTTATCATCTCTTGATTGATATTCATTCATATGCACCCATATCTTAATAGTCTCTCTCATTCATAGTCATTCTCTCTTGTACTCTATCCCTGTTTCAGTGAGTGTTACTATCTACACAGTCATCAGCAGACAAAGTCAGAGCTCTAGACTGGTGATGAAAATGTTCTGAAATTACAACATGGCAATATCCGCACAATCCTGAGCACACAGTAAAAACTAACAAATTAATACCTTATAACAACCAATTTTAGCTGCCTTGGGAAGGAAGGCAGGCAGATCTCTGTGAGTCTGAGGCCAGATTGGTATACAGAGTGAGTTACAGTCCAATGCAATTATACCAATAAAACTTCCTTTTCAAACACAATTAAACCAAGAATAACACAACCTATCAATAAATCACTATATATTACTGTATTTAACAAATATATGTTAAGCCCATTTCTTTAAAAAATATTTATATTACATGTATGAGTGTTTTGTATATATGTATTTATGTATGCTTCATGTGGGCTGGTACCCATGGAGGTCCTAAAAGGGCCCCCTAGAAGATAGGTTATGGATGGTTGTGATTCATTAAGTGGGTGCTAGACATTGAGCCCCGGTCTTTGGCAAGAACAGCAAGTACATTTAATTCCCAAGCTATCCCTGCAACACTAAGCCTACTTCTTAACCATTCTTATCTTGGCAATGCCACCTCTTGTTTCCTAGGTAACTCCTAATTTTTACCTTTGACTGCAGCTGCCATCAATCCCTTTCAAGTCTCTTTGGACTTAGAACTTTTTATAACTTGACTTTCAACCTTTAGCTTGAATGCCATTGTTAAAGACAGACAGCACTCCTGACCTCTCATCTAAAGATGTTCTAGATGACTCTTGTACAGAGAACTATATTTCATTGTCATTTAGAAAATATATTCATCATAAACCCTCCCTCCCCTAATCCCTTGCTTTTTTCACATCCATCTTATTTCTCTGAACGAAGTACTTGCCATTATGCCTTACATTACAGAATGTGGGCACTAAGCATGTGTTAGCCAACAATAACAAAGAGCTCAAACATTTGTTTTTTTTTATAGTCATTATAAACAATGCCTATTTAATGTATTTGAACATGTAAAAATTTAAGTTTTTAATCAAGTTTCTCAAAGTGTCATTTATTTTAAAAAATGAGTATTTTGCTTTTCATTTTGAAATTAAAAAATTTTGGTCCTCCATGAAGATGTAATGAATTATACCTTGACCATTCTATCCCTATTGTTTCTGTTGTCTTTCACTTAAGGATTATACATACTGTCTCTTAAGTTTAAAAATGTGTTACTTCAATAACTTTCCCCTCTTCTTTTTGTTAACTGAAATTAATATTTAATAAATGTTTTAGATACAATAAAGCACTAATTCAAACAATAAAATATTCATAGCATGATTAGTTTTCTTCAAAAAAAAAATATTTATTTTTATGTGCATTAGTATATATGTGTGCATATATATTACATGTATATTTGTGTGAGGGTGGCAGATCGCCTGGAACTGGAGTTATAGTTTTGAGTTGCCATGTAGATGTTGGGAATTGAGTCTCTTAACCCCTGAGCTATTTCTCCAACACCAATATCTATCTTTTTAAATAAACTTTCTAGCAAGTACAATAAACAAATTATATGTCTGAACAACTCGGTAATAACATTTGAACTATAGAATTCTGTCAGCTCTTGTTGATGGGGGGGTTTCTGTCCCACCAGGTCCCATAGCAGTTTAGTCCCAAATAAACACAGAGGTTCTACATTAATCATAAACGGGTTGGCCGAGTATCTCAGGCTTCTTATTAACTCTTATAACTTATATTCACCCATAATTCTTGTCTGTATTAGCCACATGGCCTGGAACCTTTTTTGGCGAGGCAGTCACATCTTGCTTGCTCTGTGTCTGGCTTCCTCTCTGTCTGGTTGAAGACTGTAGACTGAAACTTCCCTCTTCCCAAAATACTTGTTGCCCCGCCTCTACTTCCTGCCTGATACTGGCCAATCAGCATTTATTTAAAATACAAGTGACAGGGTACAGACCATTGTCCCATAGAAAGCTCTATTCACTAAAAAGACCCATTGTGCCTCTTTACTTACCATATGTATCATAGGGATCCACATTAGGACTAGGCATATTCCACCACTGAATGGTTGCATCAATACCACCACTAAAACACTGTTCTCCATTAGAACTAATAGCTAATGAAAGAACAGGGCCACTATTACAGAAAGAGAGAGGGAAAATTACTTATAAATTCTAAGAAACTCAAACCCTTACCCCCTTCATCTATTCATTTATGTGGTATCTAAACAAAACATACAACTGAAAAGTACTAATAGGTCATATTTAAATATAATTAATCAAATTCAACTAATATGTCTTCTCTAACATCAAGTATTGAGTAAATTAGGTTGAGAGTACTAACTATAAACAGTAATTAAAGTTGCTCATTAAGTACTATTTCAAAAAAACTTACATGTGACCCCTAAATGTGTAGATAGGCTCTACGTCTAAAGAGGCACTCCTAAAAGAGGGAGAAAAAGAACAGGGGAAGAGAACACATTAAATCATCATGAATCACTGGTTGATACTGCAGATGTACTAAAGACACAGGATAATAAAGAAGAATTATCCATATGAACAAAATTAGAAGGAAAAAGCAATCAATATTAAAATACTTGCTTTTTGGCAGGAACTGTCTTTTGCAAATTCCAAAGTTTCAGGGTGTGGTCCTCAGAGGCAGTAACCAGCACAGGTTCTACAGGATGAAAAGCTAATGCTCTGACTCCATCAAAATGACTACGTAGTGTATACTTGGGGTTCCAAGTCTTTCGAAAGGCATCTTTATTGGCCGGCAACTAAAATAAAAAAAGTGTACTATTTACAGGTAAAAGTAATAAACTGGTAAGCACGTGGACTTTTTCTGTTTTCTTTTTGGTGTGTTTAAAACATATAAAACTGTCTCATTAAAATATCCAGGGGCTATTTTAATGACCTTAAAATTCACAACAAGTCAATCTTTATATAAGAATTCAGAAAAATAATTTTGTTAAATTTTCAAATACCCAGGTCAAAGAATTCCTTGATCTGTTTTCATCTAGCCATCAAATAAATAAATGAATGAATGAATAAATTCTACCACTCCTATCAAAGTCAGGTGAGAACAGGAAACTGCCACTGCCATAAGGATTTACAAGAAAGCAAAACAGGGATATAAAAATTACCAGCTATTCAAGGGTACAGTGAACACAATAGTTTCCATTTAGGAAATTGACAAGTATGTGAATAATTCCAAGGCAGAAAGTTAAGGGACTTAAGTTTTAAAACAATGAACTAAAATTAAAATCTCTTTATGACTATTTTCCTAAATCTTTCTTTTCTTAATTTCCTTGAAAGATTGAGTTTTGTGTCGCGCTTGCTGTCCTCGAACTCACTAAGTACCGTGAATTTCCAATCCTTCTGGCCTGTCTCCCAAATGCTAAGATTACAGGCATGAGCTGCCCTGTCAATATTATGTAGTGTTGGGGATCAAACCCAGGGCTTTGGGCATCCTAGGTGAGCACTTTTCCTAATTTTTGATATTAATAAAGCTTAATATTTCCCTTTTACTTCTACATCAGTAAAGATACACCAGTTCTAAAGCAGCTAAAAGTTTACCAATTTAGTTGCAAATATGCTTTAAAATTATTAGTAAGAATAATCCACCCCACCAAGGCAGTTATCTTTAAAAAAAAAACATCCTACCTTAAGTCTAATTTTTAAAATGTTTTTGCTGAAAATTTTGCTGAAAAAACTAAGGTAAAATGCAAAAATATCTAAAATATAGTTAACTCTCTAATGAGTGTTTATGCTTGGAAAATATTTAATCAATGCTAGTCTAATACTAACACAATTCTTCCCATCTCCTTTTTCTAGCCCTCAAGAGAAGCTAAACATTCAGGAAATGATACAAACTAACTTGGTTGTGACTGACAAAAAAGAGCTTTCAAAAAAACAAAACATGGCTTTCAAGATTAATCCTGATGGAAAAACCTAATTTCTCTAGTGTCTATTTGTTAGCATAAAATATGGCTTCAACTCAGTAAATAAGTTAACTACTCAAGATGTATTTATCAATGAGCAAATTAAGTATTAAAAACCAGTATTTTAAGGTAATAACCCTAAACTCCTACCTAATCCACCAAAATTACTAAGAAAGATTTAAACACCACAAAGAAAAAATTTTAAAGCAAAATTACACGTTATTTCAAATCAACACATCTGCACACTTAAACTTATCTTTTCCATGCACCTTGACATTAATTCTCTGTTATAAATGATTCCAAAGAATAAGGAGCCTTCTATTAAATCATTAAAAAATTAAAAATAAAACTGCACTTACATCATAACTATAGTCTGCATCATTTGTTACCGTCAAGTCTGCAAGGTCTCCAAGGCCCAGTACACTTAACAAAACATCATCAGAACCCATAATAAATGACTTGCCTCCTCCAGATGGAAACGTTATTGGTTCAGCTATAAAGAACAAAACCGCTTCTTAAATGCTGAAAAATCATACAGTACAATACAATATTGTGGGGAATTTAAGCACGAAACAGTCACAAAATTCAGCAATATTATGAATTCTACTTCCCACTTCCACACACAAAAAGAAAATCCTACTACTGAGTAGAAATAAATATGCTAAAACAACAAGGTAATGATTATCTTCCAGACTGAATAAACACTGCACATCAACCCAGAGTGGAGGCAGAACATAAACATTTTGTCTATTTAGATCCCTTACTACCTCTGTAAATTTTAACGGGACAATTTTTGATTAAATCATCAGATTTCAGTCACTTATAGGGAACAGATGTCTACCAACCCCAAAGTAGATTTATTTAAAGTGCATAAGTTACTATGAAGTCCCTTTGCTTTCTAAAGAAGTGAAGGAGCACTTGGATATGATACTTCCAGACACTCTGAGACACAGCCTTTCAATTAGTACCAAGATGATCTAGTAAAGATAGTAGTTGATGATAGTATCCTAAAAGAAATGCCTTCCAATTTTAAAACTTCCCTATGGCTTCATTTTAATGCCCTCTTTTATATATTATGATGTTGCTAAAGTTAAAAACTAATTTACGTTAACTTCAGACTTTAGGTTTCCAATCAGATGGCTGAGTGAGTATCAATAAAAACTGAAAGGATCGTATCACTTCACTGAGCTGCCTCGCCTGTGTCTCGTGCGTACAGCTTTCTACACTGACAAGGCAGTTGGAATGAAAGTGCAATCATTTGAATAACTAAACTAGATAGGTTAAAGTGTAAGCAACCATCCAAGATAATTTTAAGCATGTGCTTTGCAATCAAAATAGTAGCATTAAGATGGCAAAAAGGAAACACTAATTACAAAAGAACCTAAATATTTAAAATTATGAACTAATTTTTAAAAATTATTAAAAAACTCAGGCTAATAAATTATGGAAAATTCTTACGAAATGGCATGTATTTAATACACTACAGGAAACAGGCATACTGGAATACACTAATACTGATTCACTAATAATACTGAAAATAACTCATACAATTGATATATACTATTACCAAAGTAAAATTCATTTTTAATTTAGAATTTTATTTTATTCCGTGTAATTTGATTCAAGTGATCCCTTAAACAAAGGTGTAATTCAGCAACTACTCTAATTTAAAAACCCTTCATAAAATATATACAATGTGTATGTGAGCTGGTAAGTATACCACACATTAAAAAATGATTACAAGTTACTATGATTACCAAGCCATCATTCAATGGTTGTACTTGAATCTGAACAATACATAGTTCTGATCGCTATCAATGTTAGTACATAGTTACTGATAATGCAAAAAGCAGCTAAGAACTATAAGATTAATAGTTTAAAAATCACAAGAAAGTCAGCAAGTAAATTTTACTTTATAATTTTTACCAGTCTAAAAATTTAAGTTCATAATTTGTTTTTAAACAATTTAAGATAAAATTCTACAATTCCTTCCAGTAGCAATTATACAAATAATTATTAACACAAATTTAAAAGTCCAATAAAATAGCTTTACCATCACCAATCAACTCATTTCGTTACAAATACTTTTTGTGGGATTATTTCTGATCAACCATTAACCAACTTCCAGGAATAAAAAGAGAAGTGGCCCATTCTCTTTTTCTGGCTTATTTTTCAAAAAATACTATACTCATTTCTAAAGTTAATCACAGAAGCTATATCTATGTGCCTTTTTCTCTATAGAAACACATGTGTTTACATCTAGCAAGCTATATTACTTTTAATATTTATTCACGTATGTATATACGCAAAATCTTTTAAGCTATTATTTCTGCTTTCCCTATCACCCATCACTGGAGCATACAGTAATCACAGTAAATCTTTAATTTTTTGCTCTTATATCTCTGCTGGAAGAATTAATATATATTTTGCATATTATTTTAAGTTAATAAAAATTACCCACAGCAATAACACAGCATAAAAATATAATCAACAATTTAAAATAAAATTATTAAATGAGTTTTTAAATAGGGTCTTTCTATATAGACCTGACCATCCTGGAACTTGCTATGTAGACCAGGATAGCTTCTAACTCACAAAGATCCTCCTGCCTCTACCTCCCAAGTGCTAGAACCAACGGCATAAACTTTATCTTAATGACAGAAATTTTTATTAGCAGAATTGTCTTTTGTGAGAATCTTAGAGCCTATAAAATAGTATTTTTTTTAAGATGGTCCTTTTTAAAAGTCCTGTAATAAATTCTTTTGATAGACAGCGTGAACAAGGAAACTTTGTAGCATCAACTCTTCCTTTTTCTTCCAGTGTGCCTCTGCATGTGTTTTGCAGGGCTGTACCCAGGTCCTGGCACATGGTTAGACAAGTACTGTGATGCTGAGATACAACCCGGGCCCTTTCTTACAACTTTATCAAACCTAAACAACATAGTGGCCAATGACTGATTCTAATCATGCCAGTGTAAATATGAAATATAATCTTGTCTGTAGTAGCAACAGTTTTTAAAAGTTAGGACACTAGAAAACAAGTATTTGTTCTTTATAAATGAAAATGTGACACAAAATGTTTTTTCCAAAAGCACCAAAATGAAAATTGTCATAAAAATAAACCAGATTGCAATTTTCCAATCTCTAAATGACAAATTTTAGGAAGAGCCCCTCTTTTAAAATGTAATGAAGTTCAAGGTGCCCATTCACCTTCTCACACAACTATGAAAGCGACTAGTGACTTACTTTCTTTAAAAACAAAAAACACAGTCATAACACTTGACAAACACACAGAGAAAGCTCCAAATCACCTTTTATGTAGAATCAACCTATGGGCTTTCCCCCTAAAATGGTGTGAAACATTAAAAAGGGTTCGTATAACTAATTTGACTTTGCTTTAAACTGCAAATTTTACAGTCTAAAATGTTAGTAAACTGTACTACAATACTTGGGAAAAGAAGATCCCAAAGACAAAAATAAAAATATTAGAGCTGGTATCTCTAGTTTAGAAAATAGTAAAAGTAAAAAGCTCAGTGAACATAGAAAATGAATACAGAAAAAAAATCATTATTTTTTGTATTAGTTTTATTGAGAGATCTTTTAAAATCTTTCCTTAAAATTTAATATGAATTAAAGAAAAAAGGTAAGAAGTCATAAATTGAGGAAAAATTGTTCAGTTTTACTGTAAAGAAAATATCTAGTAAGAAATTAGAACAAACTGTATATAAAAATTTGAGATGGGCACACAAATCCCTTTATAGAGCAAGAAGTGTAAGCATAAATAAAATAAATCTAAGTAAAATTGTTAATGTTATCACATATACATCATATTAAAGTAATTTGGTTTAAAAACTGAGGTTATTTAGAAGTATATCTTCACCCAGAATTATAAATTAGTCAATTAAATCCATGTATTTTTATGTAAAATCAGTTTCAAAATACTTTAGTATTTTCACTTTCTATGTACTTCTGGTTTAGACGGATTTTAGAAAACTTATTACTAGGCCATGAATCCTAGACACAAAGTTACAGAATGATGTTCCTTATTCTAGAATGATTAACGGTTACATTTATTTTTAGGAATAATATGTAAGATCCCCAACACACTGTCTAGCACTTCTATTAAGTGGTGGTTATTAACAGTTGTTACATTTAAACCACACTACTAAGAATTAGCTTCCCCTCACCTATATTATTTAAAGTTTAGTTTTAGAAATTGTTCTTTTCCTAATACTAGATTTTTAAGCTATAATTAGATTTAAGGAAGGCACAATGAACTGACCTACAATGGAAACAGCTACATCTAACATGAAAACAAAAACAAATATAAAGAACTGGAAGCCATATTTCATCCCTGAGCTTGCCCAAGGCCTCTAATGATCATGTGGGATGATATTTAGCATTTTACACAATGGCATATTTGTATATGGAGTTAAGGAACTCAGCAATACAAACAAACATGATAGCTAAATGCTGTACCTTCCTCTGCTCTTGCACCTTCATGATCAGTCATTCTAGGAGAGGCTGACCTAGACTGATTAATGACTCCTGAAGGGATGTGGGGCAGCTCATCATCTCCCAGATCAGCGATCATGTCGCAGAGTTTTGTCCTGTTGACCCCTGTAAATTAACGTCAGCAGTAGAGGTGCACTTAATAACTACCGCTTGACTGCTGGCAGCCTTAGTAAAGCAATTTACTAACAAAACAGACTAATAAAAACTCCAAGTTATTAGAGCTATCATTTTATATACCATTTTCCAAAATACTCTGAAAACTTTTAATTATGTTGAAGAGTCACTATTTTGTGGCTCTTTGTGGAACACTGGATAGAACATAAACACTGTATTTGAAACATATTGTAGAGGAGGAGAAAGAAGGAAAACTTTTATTATTCAACTTGGAATCTATAAACTCAGCCACAGAAAAATGCTATAACAACAATGGAAATTATTGGTATTTAAAACTAATGTTTATTAGTGCATAAAACAAAACATGGGCCTTTCAAATTAACTGTTCTTAAAAAGTCAAAGAAATACATACAAAATGACTTTTATAAGGGTGCAACAAACAATTAACTTTCCCTGCTGTTTTTTGGATATTTTCCCATCATATTAATAAAAATTTGTCACTGACAATTCAACCCAATTTGTTAAATTTGTTTCTTAGAATTGTTTACCTCAAAACTTCCCTTTTCCAAATTTGGAAATGGAGTTCTCCAGAAGTTTTTTTAAATATCTTGTAATGACAGACGTCAGCACTGTCATAGGCCTTAAATTTAAAGTTTAATTTCAACTACTGCCCAGATAATTCAGACAAAAGTCAGAGCCCAAAAGCTTCAGCAGCTATTCTTTAACTATAAATTTAGAAATAGCAGAATTAGTTATTTTGAGCCATATAGTATGAAAGCCTTTGTTTAAGTAAGTCAGGTGACATGCCGGGCTGTGGTGGCAGACACCTTTGACCCCAGTACTCTGGAGACAGAGGAAGGCGGATCTCTATGAGTTCCAGGTCAGCCTGGTCTACAAACTGAGTTCCAGAATAGTCAGTATTGTTACACAGAGAAACCCTGTCTCAAGAAATAAAACAAAACGTCAGAAAATCAATTTAGAAAAAAAAGCATTTTAAATAATCAGCATAAGATAAAAGCAATTAGAATATATCCAAGGTTAAACATCATGACTTCATATTCACTAGCATGAACACTAATGAACTAATAACTAAATTAAGATTCTCTGTGATTAAAATCCCTGGCAGGTATTTGAGCATCAGTCTACATGAAATGTCATTTATCTGTATATGAGAAAATAATGAGAATGAGAAGCAACTGAATGCCAAGATGTAATGTAAATAAGAAAAATTTTGCACATCATTTTATAGTAATTCCTAACTAAAACTGGTCACAAAACTCAGTTTTTCCATTGTGTGTAATAAACACTATCCTTTGAATTTTCCAAAAGAACTATAAAGGAGAAACTCAGGATCACCTGAGCATTTTTTCCTCTGCCAGTAAAGCAATCATAAATTCTCACACACACACACTCCCTGAGACAAGCTTTCTCTGTGTAGCTTTTGGAGCCTGTCCTGGAACACCTTTGTAGACCAGGCTGGCCTTGAACTCACAGAGATCCCCTGCCTCTGCCTTCCAAGTGCTGGGATTAAAGGTGTGTGCCATAACTACCTTGTATAAATTCTCTAACAAAAAAAATAAAAGTTGACTAAATATCCAACCAGCTAAATTCAATGTCAAAGAAAACAAAAATATTCTTTCTCATACATAACTCTTCTTCAAAACTTTCTGATTTGTATGATTAATACCACTATTAATTTAGTTTCAGTAGCTAAAATTCTGCAAGTAAATCTTGATAATCCTACAATTTATACAATAAGAGGAAAATCAGTTATTTTTTACAAAAGAATTTTCCTTTAAATTTTTTTATATTAATCTTTTTTCAACTTTTAACTGCTAATCAAGCCTCTCATCTTTATGGTTTATTGTAGTAGACTCAATTTTCTTTAAATTTTCAAGTCACATTTGCTTCCTATCAAATTTGAATACTACCCCTTAAATTACGGCTCCCAAATTATCACAATTACTCTACTGCCTCCTTGTTCAGCAGTGCCAAGTGGCACTTAACGACTTCTTGTACCAAGATTGCTAAAACTGTCTACTTAATCTTGTACATATTTCATATAAATCCCTTAACTTTCCATAATGTGCAACAAAATTATTCTGCTCTGCATATTGCTATATTTGGTCACCTCCAATCCCACCCACCCACCCACTCCCTTCTCTCTCTGTGCTATATTTGGCCGTATCTACCCTCTCCAGTTCTTAAACACACACACACACACACACACACACACACACACACACACACACACAGATGTGGTTATATTTGCCCTCTCCAATTCATACGCACACATGCACAGAGAACACACACAGGCATGGTGTAGGAGGTCTCTATGTGTTGCATTTATTGGTTAATGAATAAAAAAACTGCCTTGGCCTGTTGATAGGACAGAACTTAGATGGGGGGAAGGACGAAATGGCTAGGAAAAAGAAGGCCGAGTCAGAGAGACGCCATGGATCCACCTCTGGTGATAGACATGATGAAACTTTGTTGGTAGGTCACAACCTCGTGGTGATACAAAGATTAATGGAGATGGGTTAAATTAATATGTAAGAGTTAGCCAATAAGAAGCTAGAGGTAATGGACCAAGCAGTGATTTAATTAATACAGTTTCTGTGTGATTATTTCCGGTCTAAGCTAGCCGGGCAACTAGGAACCAAACAAGCAACCTCCTTACTAAACAGGCACAAACCTAATTCAGCCATATATATCTGTTCTCTCCAATTCATTCTCTCTCTCTCTCTCTCTCTCTCTCTCTCTCTCTCTCTCACACACACACACACACACTACATGCTGCTAAATTTGATCATATCTGACCCCTCAAATTCACACATGCATGTATGCAACACGTACATACAGTGTAATTGGCCTATTCAAATTCTATGCATTTTTCTAACTAAATCTATTTCCTCTGCAAATATTTTATTGATTGTCCCTATAAACTCTTATTATGTGTCTGTGTACCTTAAAAACTAGTTCCACTAATATAAACTTATAAATAATTGTTTGATAGATAATAACAAAAAATTTAAAGCTTTATTGTGTTAGAAAATGTATAAAAATAATTTCCTAAACAAGTAGACTTGGAGATACAGAAGTGAACAGAGATAAATATTCAAGTCACTGCTTAAATTTAGGATTCAATATTACATAATTAATATTATTTTTACATACTTAAACATTAGTCTTTGAGTAGCACAGTGCCAAGTTTAGAAGATGAAACTTCTCTGCTCTAATACTAGTTTCTCAAAAGCTGTCAAAAAATGAAAGCAGATTTCATAACCAGAGACCATAGTCTTTGCTCTACAAAGCAGAGAATCTTTAAAAATCATCTTATTGCCCCCACCTTGCAAGACTTTTATGCAAATATTCTAATTTATAATTAATATATTCTTAATTTATAATTGAATTTATATTAATTTATATAATCTAATCCTCTAATCTTATTTAAAGGCTCTGCTATATTCTCCAATTAAAGAGGCTAACCCCTTCCCCACTTCATTTACTATGCCTCAGTTCTTAAAAGCCTAGTCAATTAAGTAAGACCCCACCTGGAGCCCAGCTGACTGGGAAAAGATACAGTTGCCACTAGCACTGGAATAAAAACCAAGTATACTTTCTGTCTTGATGAGTTCTGTTCTTCAGAACGCCTTCTCGACCAAGAGTAAAGCTGGCTTGTCCAGATACTTAACTGGCAATGGTTGTGATCTCTTTCTTTGCAAGCCTGAATTTATTTCTAATATTACTATACATGAGATTAACTAGAAAAAGTAAAACAAGTTGTTCTATTAAATAACCAAGATTGCAAACAGATGTAGAGTCTCAAGATGCAAAAAATCTGAGGCGGGTCTCATAGAGCCCAGGCTGGCCTCATTAAACGTTCTATGCCACTGAACTTCTATCTTGTCTCCCTGCCCCCGAAAGCTGGGAATACAAACATGCACTACCACACTATGCTTTATGTGGTACTGGGGACAGAACTCAAGGCTCCACCAACAGAATTACATTCTCAGTTCTCAATTCAACACAAATTTTACGTGGCACAAGAATAACAAGTGGCTGTAAGAATAAGGACAGCAAGAATTACTCTCATATTAAAGGGGAATAATAATGAAGTTTCACTCTTCCGTTTAAAGACAAAGAACAAAGGAAATCTTTAAGAGATTTTTATATTCTAAATAAAGTTTCCAGATTTTGGATGTGAAATAAGCAAGCATAAAACACTTCAAATGCTACAAACTATGTGATGTTTAATCATGATCAATTTACACAGCTTTACTGAGCTAATGCATGCAGCAAAATAAATAAATAAAAATAAAAAAACGGAGAATGTCAAAAGCTAGAAAAATTCTTAAAATTAAGAATTTTAAAAAAAGATTTACTTATTCACTATGTATAATTTTCTGTCTTCATGTATGCCTGCAGGCCAGAAGATGCCACCACGCCACGTATCATTACAGATGGTTGTATGTCACCATATGGTTGCTGGGAATTGAACTCAGGACTCTGGAAGAAATCTGGAAGTGCTCTCAACCACTTAGCCATCTCTTCAGCCCTTTTATATTTTTTTTTCCTTTTTTGTTTTGTTTTGTAGACAGGGTTTCACTGTATAGCCCTGGATGTTTTGGAAATTGGAGGTCCACCTGCCTCTGTTTCTGGAATGCTGGTATTAAAGGCATGGCAACCACTGTCAGGCTGAAATTGAGGTTTTTATTTATTTGTTTGCTTGCTTGCTTGTTTTAGTTTTTCAACATAGAGTTTCGCTTGTAGCTTTGGAGTCTGTCCTGTCTCTAGGCCAGGTTGGCCTTGAACTCATAGAGATCTGCCTGCCTCTTGTCTCTCAAGTGCTGGGATTAAAAGCATGTGCCACCACTGTCTGGTGGAATTGAGATTTTTAAAACGAATAAAAAAGTGTTTTTCTCATTCTCATGTATACGCCACTATCCCTCGTTCTTTTCTGAAACTGTGAATTTTATGTGTGTTGTCACACGATGGAAAGCTGACCAGCAAGTATCTACATACGTGTGTATATTTAAACAGACCTACAATCTGCAGCACTGGGTATTCACTGGGCTCCTGAAATATCCTCTAGCTAGGACACTACTGTTTTTCCTTAAATTTCATCTACAAGAAAGATTCCTACTGAATTCTCAATTTATTGGTTTTTAATTTATAATTCCATGAAGGAAATGGGTAAGTAATTTCTATTAATTTCCTAAGACACCCTCTGTTGTAAGCCTAATTCCTATGTCCCCTTACATAGATAATCTTAAAAGCTGATGTTTACATAAATATTTAAAAATCAGAAACAACTTTAAAGTTTAACTAATAGACCAGGCTAAATGCACGAAAATGAAATATTGTTCAAACACCAAAAATTTAGATTTTAGAAACTAAGAAACTTTAAGGGCTAAGGATGTAGCTCAGCAGTAAGCATTTCCATATGTAAAACCTAAGGTTCAGTGCTCAACATGGTCAAAAACCAAAGTTCACTTCCCATAAAGTTTCACTCTAGCTGGGGGTGGTGGCACACATGTATAATCTTAGCACTAGACTGAAGAATACAGAGGCAAAAGAAAAACAAGTTCGATGGCAGCCTGGGCTAGATTGAGGCCTTGCCTCAAAACAAAACTCACATAAGGGAGGCCTACAACCAACCTCTTGGGCACATCCTCCTTTATTTCTGGGCACCTCCCTTTCTCTTAAATCCTCATACTTAAATTAAGTCTATGTTAAAATACCTCTTGTAAAATCTCAACTTTATGTCTAAATTATATAATGTCTAAATATCAGCAAAACAAAAAACTAATAAAACACATATGACAGATATTCTTGTTGGAAAATATAAGAAACTTATACATAAAATTATTTCAAAATTTTAGGAAAACATGGTTACATGCAAATATTTTAAATGCAGTTAATTTCTGACAAGCAGTAATGGTTAAATTTCACTTTGTCTTTATATTTAAAACCTTTAAACAAAACAAATAAAAAAGTCTCACTATATACGTAGCTAAGTTGGTCTATAGCCAAGGCTGGCCTTGAATTTAAAATGGTCTTGCTTGGGGCTTCTAAATGTTAGAATTACAGGCACATACACTCAAGAAGCAGAGGCAAGAAAATCTCTGTGAATTTGAGGCTAGCCTGGTCTACATAGTGGGAGGGAGAGAAGAAGAAAGGAAAGAAAGGTTAGAAAATACGTTTGCCAGTAAAAAAAAAAAGTGGGGGGATACTTCTATATTAAATTAAAATAACCTGCTATATTAAATTAAAATAACCTCTAGGTTTTTTAAATAAGCTATTTCATTTATTTAATTATTAGTTTTTTGTGTGTGTTTTTTTTTTAAAAGACAGGGTAGCTCTGGCTGTCCTGGAACTAGCTCTTGTAGACTAGGATTAAAGGAGAGTAAACTGAAGTCAACCATGCAATAGTGCTTTCATACTCAACATGCACGCATTAGAGGTAAATGATGCTAAAACTCAACACAGCCCCTCTTAATGCTGTGTAATTCATAACACAGTCTGAATTGTCCTAAAAATCGCTTGTCCTTTTATTCACATGCACTAACACAAGCTAGCACAAAGTTATAGAAGAAAACTGGCAGGTTACTTAGTATAAAGTGCTTGGCTTGCCTAGCAAGCATAAAGATTTGGAGAGAGGGAAGTGAGGAAAAAAGGAGGAGGGAGGAACTAACAGGTGAAATTCTCAAAATTCTAGTTAACTCCACAATAAATTAAAGTACTCAAGAACTCCATTATCGAAGAAAAAGTGGTTTCTGATAGGCCTGCCATTTTATAAACTAGCATGTCTGTCACCAGAAAAGGGAACAGGGAGAATGTCTTTATGTCTCAATCTCTGTTATGTACTATTTTTTCGCTGACACTCTTATTACTTTATTCTTTTTAGTTTTTATTTTATTTATTTGAGACAGGTTTTCACTATGCAATCTTGGCTGGCCTGGAGCTCCCCAGGTAGATCAGGAAGGCCTTGAACTCAGAGAGATCTGCCTGCCTCCACTTTGCCTTGTGAGTGCTGGGATTAAAGTATGTGTCACTGTGCCTGGCAAGATTTATTTATTTTTATGTGTATGGATATTTCTCCTGCATGCATGAATGTTTGTATATATGTGGAAGCAGTACCGCTAAGGCCAGAAATGGGGACCAAACCCTCTGGGATTCAATCGGTAGCTGGCTGGTAGATGCCCTGTATGTGGGTACCGAACCAGGTCCCCTGCAAGAGCAGTGAATACTCCTGATACAGTAAAAGAAATAAAAGTTCGACTAGAAGTCTACAGCCAATCCAAAATGAAAATTTTTCAAAACAAATTCTAAGTCTCCTTTCAGTATCACCAGTATGAGGATTCTCCCTGGGGGCTCTGAAGTGTGATTCACAAAATATAAAGTTACTTCTCTGAGAGGTTCTACAGTGACAACAGCACTCAAAAACAGCCAACTCTGCACCGAATAATCCTCATTAGCACACCACTTTATGCACCACTGGCCTTTGCTGAGTAGTATATTCAAGAAAATACGTGGGAAAAAAAAAACATGTGGCCAGTAATTATCACTGGATTATAACCAAAAAGTAAAAGCCAGGGGAAGTCATTTCCTACCCACTGTGCTTAAGGTTCCCCAAACAAACGCTGGTTATGGGTTAGAAATACCTTTAAATATCTATGTGTGGAAAATACTATTTGTACTCCCTTCTGAGCAAATTTCAATTATTTTGAATACCAATGACAATATTCCTTTTAATTTGATAAAGCTTTAAATTTTGAAAATCTTTTCAACTTTATGTTACATATTTAAAGTACGTTTCTATTTGACCTAAATTTTAATTATACAACAGACAAAGTTTAAAGTTAGTTGCTCCCTTTATGACACAAAAAATAAAATTTCATCAAAAAATCTTTTTCTTAATATCAGCATACAAAATTGATAATAGTCATAATCTGCACTTACTCTTCACCCCTTTCTTCCCCTTTCGTTCCTTCTTGTACTGTTCCTTCAGTTTACTTATTAGTACCTGGTCTACATCCCAAACCTCAGCAGTTGGGGAGAGGTCATCTTTATCTACATGCAGCATATTATTAAAAGAAAAAAAATCAGCAGTTGGCAATGCAAGCTGTTGGCAGTAAACTGTTAAAGCTTTACATCATCATAATAAAGATATTGTAATGGCATATACTCAAGACACTTTAAAGGTGCAGTCTCAGTTTGTAGTTCCCAACTCAACTAAATGTCCTTAAGTTCCTAAGCATTTAATATCATCCACAGGTAAACAATACTTCATTTTTGTGTCACAAATGTGAGGAATAGTCTTTCATCACTGGACTAACATTAGAAATCTAATATTAAAAAATAGATCACTGCATCTTTAGAAAAATGTTAATAAGTATTCAGCCAGCATCATATAAGCAAACAAATGAATTGCATGCAAATTCATAATAAAATGCAAGCTATAATGTCAGTGCCATTTCATTGATGAAATTAGTCATGCATTCCTGTCACGCTAATTCTGCATGCACAGGATAACTGTATGATAGAAAGACATTCTAATCCAATGTAATACACATAGTTCCCAAATACAATGTCTCAAGTAATTCACACAAAGCATTCAAAGAACGCCACCTCTGTCTCCACCCCCTCCCAACACTTCAACATTTCATTACCTTTTTCCACTGAACTAAAGATTAGCAAAATAACAGAATAAAAATAAAACAAATAAGAAAGTTCAAATTCCACCGAAGTCTTGATTTGAGCTGAATTTTTTTGAGGGTAAAACAGTGACAAGCACAAAGAAGTTAAAACACACATTGCTTTATACTTGGTACTCTTTCTTGTGTGTGTTTTCAGCAATATTTAAGTAAATACTTATGCCTGGTGGGGAAAGTCTACTCATAATAAACTAGAGAAATCTTAAAAAGACAGTATAAAAATGCTTTTCTTAGAGCTATTTTACTAATTGAGGGTTTTCATTCATTTAGTTTTAAGGCAATCTTATTATTACTAAATATAACAGTTACAGACTATTTTAGAGTCCTCTTAAATAAAAATTATACCCAAACACTTAGTTTTTAAATAAAGTATACCGAATAATAAGATTTTAGTTGTAAATTGTGTTAACTAAGCATATGCTGTTTCTCAGGTTCTCAAACGCTCCCTAGGCCTCCCGTAATCATGGAAAGGCCTTCCTGCACCTCTAGATTGATGTGTAAAGCAAGCCTAACAAGAGCTCTTGTTAGAAGAGCAGAGAGAAGAAATTCAAAGAGCTCCTGTACCTCAGTTCTCTTCTACAATTGTTATGCCTTTGTTATACCATCAAAAGTAGTTGGTATGTGAAAAGATTTTGCTAAATTCTGGTACTTGAAACTAACTTACTGAAGATTAGTATCTTTATGATTAGTATTGTCAAATCTTGGATTGTAGCAGTTTTTAAATATTTTCTTAAGAGAAAACGAATTTTTAATATACTCTAATCACAAAGGTTTCCTGAAAACTAAGCTGTATCAAGAATCCTGTTCATTTACTGAATAATGTGAACACAGTAACATGGCCTGAGTCATGTGAATTTCTCTCTTTTGTTTGAGGACAGGGTCTTAGAACATACACCAACTAGTCCAGACTCATGATCCTCCTGTCTCAGACTGGCTGTAGTTATGGGCTCACACCTCAAGACCATCTCATACAGTCATCTTAATGACACTAATAGTTCCTGTTGTCTATTACTTACACTAGGTCAAATTAGCACAACCTAAAAGTAGTATGTTTTACAGCCAGAGATTTTATTAAAAACAAAAACAAAAAAACCCTTGAGACTTAAGTGGCACAAAACCTTACACAGGAAAAAAAACTAATTATAAGGACCAATTTTCTAAGTCTGTGCAGCAAGAATGAAGCTGTAAATGGCTGTAAGTACAGCAGTAAAGAGTAGAGTGAAAAAGCAAAATAAATAAATAAACTAATTAAAAAAAAAACAACAACAACAAACCAAAATGAAAATTACTTGCAAGATAACCTCGAATCTAGAAAGCAAAAGTAAACTAAGGCGGTGCAAAGAACAGGTTGGTGGATGCATATGTGTACAAAAACATCCTGGAACTTGCCTGGTAAATAACAGATGATTTGATATTGCTTATAAGAAATAAGTAATAGCAAAAGGGAAGAGGCAGGATAATCTTCTACATATTAATCCTGTTTTAAAAAATCTAGGGGGGATACCAAGAAATGAAGTTGAATCAATTATGGGAACCTTTTTTTTCCTAAAAGAAAATACAAGCATGCACAAAAAAGTTGATTCCAAACAATGTGAAACCACAAAACCATGACATTCCATTATGGTAATTCTGATCACCAAAGCAAAATTATACAAACCTATTAACCATAGCATAAATTTTTAAATAGCTTCACTTTATGAAAATAACACTTTATGCCTTGTCTGTAAATATCAACATTCAGATATTAATTACATTTTGTGATCCTAATAAGTCCAAAAATCATATTTTTAAAGTTGAAGAAAATAAGTGAATATTCTTAAAATGCCATATATCTCCACGAGAAAAAGGCAAATAATGACATACCAGCTAGTACTTTTAATTGTGAAGAACATAAAATTAAACTATATCATCTAATTAAATAACAGTGTTAGAACAAGACTTATAAGCTTCCTTTAGAAGCAGTGGTTTCATAATATAAGATTCTGGAGTATGTTCAAGACTTTCATTTCAATCTAAAAATCTTCCTATTTAAAAATCATTAAAACTTGAGCAAATGAATTAAAAATAAAGGCAGTGTTTTTACATGCACGCTCTTAAGTTTCAAAAAAAATGAACATGATAGCTGTTGAATAGAGGAATTTTAGAAACACTGCAATGTCCTTTTTGCTTTTATACAGAAACTACTTGCTCAAAGTTCCAATCTCTTTGGGTACTAAGAGGCTTTCCTAGTTATTTCCAGGAAATTTAAAAAAGAATAAAGGTCAAGTAGTGGTAGGTAAATTGCCACTCATTGACCAAGTAAGTCCTCTTTAGAACTACGGTCAAGTCTCTAAACAAAGGACTACTCATTTGCACCTGACCTTATTAAAGAAATAATCCCATTTCACACAAATTAAATTTCTGAGATGTTTGTCATTTGGACTAAAAGTTAAAATTCTAGCCACTTTAGATAAACAGAAATGGTTGAGTGTCAAGACTTAGCTAAGCAGATGTTCAACACACTCTTAAGTAAGTAGATTATATGTATAGATATACATACTTAGTCATGATTAGCTCTATAATATTGTAAGTGATTTCTAATTTTATAACTGACATTTATTTATGGTCCCTAAAATACACATATACTATAAAATATCTGTATATAATTTCTACTTTTACATGACTGAAATTTTCAGGAAAAAGAACCAGTACTTTTAAAGTTGTAGGGAAACTACAGTCCAAGATTTAATAGGCTACATATAAATTTACATGTCTTTTACTGTTTCTCCTATAAACAAATAATCTCCTAAAATACAGTCATTTCAAGAAAATACAAACACGTACAAAAGTCCAGATAGTAACTGTGGAGTCTATATTTTCAATAAACATGCCCCTTCTATTTCTTCTCTGAAATAAATCTAAAAATGATATTTGAGCTATAAATGAGAGCATCCCAGAAGATGGGAGTTACAGGTGGCTGTCACCAAGTGCTAGGAACCAAACTCTGATCCTCAGGAAGACAAGTGCTCATAACCACTGAGCCATCCTGCTAGTCCAACATTTTTTTAAAAAATCGTATGTTTTTCTTTTTCTATTTTTCATTTGTTGAGAACAAGGTTTCTCTGTATAGCCCTAGTTGTCCTGCCTGGAACTCCCAGGCTGGCCTTGAACTTGCCTGCCTCTGCCTCCTTGGTATTGGGATTAAAGGCATGTGACACCATGGCCAGCCCAAGTGTGTTTTACTAACACCACAGTGATTTAAAAACAAACAAACAAAAAAAAAAAAACTAGTGATAAATATTTCTAGATGCATTAAACTAACCTCCACAAAAAGCTCTATAAATATACTTTGAGTTCTACCACCTACTAGATAATATTAAACAAGAGCTAAATGAACATACTAATGGAAAAAACACATTTTAAGCTATTACCTTGATATATTTGTTTTATAAGTATATAAATAGGGTTTTTAACTACTGATACACCTTTCTTTCTTTTGATTATACATTGCCTACTATTAGCTTTAAATATCACTTTCAAAGTTTAGGCCCTCACATTTGTAATCAGAATATTATAGGCAATAAGTTTAATACCCTCACTAAATCTTGCTCATTATTAGGATTATAAATCAGATTAATTTATTCCTACCTACCACTAAGATAGGTAACACCATATGGTCATATGAGGAAGTATGTTTTCATAAAGCTTTGATTACATAAAACTAAATGATGTGTATGAATAAAACTGAGTAATTCTTGTTTTAAAAAAATTTGTTAGGAGGAAAAAAAAAATCAACAAAACATTCCAGATCAGCTTCTGAAGTCAAAAGCCATCTACTGAAAATCTGTCACAAAATCTAATAGACTAGGACCAAATGCCTCAAATTACCAACACCAAATGCTCTCAATTCACCTGCTATCATACACTCAGACACACAGATCCCACACACAATGTTTAATAATAACCACCTAGAAATGCTACATTTCCTCCCACCCAAGGTTTCTTTGTCCCCTTACCCCATTCTGTACCATCCCCTGAACTCCGTGCTTCACCAGCCCCTTCACCATCTTCTGCAGTCACTAAAAAGTCGAATTCTTTCAGTGCTTCCTCGGTATCAGGATCATCAGTTAAGTCAGCAGCTAAACCTTCATTACCTATCTGTAAAGAGAAAATAAGCTAATAAGGACTACTTCTAATTCTTCATTATAAAGAGGACCTTTAATATTTTCACTTCACAATATTTATAAATCTACTTTGAAATTATCCAGATCCACACTTGTACTTTTCCCATAATTCACAAATCTCAAACTATGCCCTAGACAAATAGTTCAACATGCTGTATGAAGATCACTTGCAAAAAGTGACCCACAAGATGTAGTGCTAGGAAAGATCCAAGTTTTAACCTCAGGAGTGATCTTTAATTAGAGTAAGCTCACAGATGATCCCTACTCGTCGTCTGCTCACCGCATCCTGCTAAGTTAACTGGCTGAACACACTGCTAACTGTGTGCCATCACTCATGGCAGCATAGCATAACAACTGAAATTGGTTGTGCAACATACAATAAAAGCATCCTACCTCCCAGAACAAACAAAATCTCAGGTTTTTGAGGTGTCTCAGCAGGAAAAATGCCTGTTAATGACCTGAGTTTTATCCTCATAAACTACATAAAAGTGGAAGGAAAAAACTAACTCCACAAAACTGTCCTAACTTCCTTGTGCTGTGGCAAATATGCAGATTTTAACACACATAAGTTTAAAAAATAAAAAAATTCCATGCACCCACAAAGTACATCACACATATGAAAAGCTCAGAAAGGTTAAGTTTTTGAGAAATAATTGCATTTTTTTCTATATGATTGCAAAAACTCAAAGTGCCACAATTGAATTTACTCACTTATTTCCTTTTTCTTTTCTTTCTTTTTTTTTTTTTTTTTTTTTTTGGATAGGCAGGGTATCAAGAAGCCAAATGACTTCAAATTCACTATCTAGCTGAGGGCAGCCTTGAACTCTCTATCCTCCTGGCCTCACCTCGTAAGTGCTGAACCACATCTAATTTATGGGATACTTTAACCTACAACCTCGGGCCTCACTCTTTTTTATTCTTTTTAAAGACATACACACGAAATACTGAATACTACTTTGATGTTTACAAATGGGGATATTCTACTTTTGGTCCTATAGAGCTAACTCTCCATTCACTACTAAAATATTAGTATATTTTGCTAACCCTTACCAAATAATCAGGATATTAACACATATTTACAATTCTTATCAGTCCCTCACCCACGTTGGGAGTATCTACACTGTTCATTTACCTCCCATGCGATAGATAGCAAGATAAACTTCAGTGTGACTCCAAATTGTTAAAAGATTGTAGGACTAAAAAGTATGCCACTTCTTTTTTAAAAAGTTTCATAGGATTGGACAAATACATGAAAAAGACCTTTTCTAAGCCATTTAGTGATTAAAATATGAAATCATAACTCCTGCATTTGTATATAATGCAGGAGTAGCTGGCAATATTAATGCTTCAAAGGACACCTAAAAAAAATTACTGTTCAAATTACTGTATACAGAAAATGATGTAAATCTCCTACTTTGTGCTTATTGATCCGAAGTTTCTCTTTTCCTTCTGGGATGCCCTCAATCATGTCATTTTCTTCTTCATCACTGTCATCAGCATTTTCTAAAAAATTGAATGTCTCAAGAACATCACCAGATGGCCTATAGAAAAAGAAAAAGATAATTCCAAACTACTTCAATCATTGACTCTACTATTTCTTCCTGCATACTACTTTAATACTTTTCCTGATCTAGTGGTACTAGGAATTGAACCCAGGGTGTCACACATGCTAGGCCAAGTGTTCAATTGCTGAACCACATTCTGACCCTTCTAATTCCTTCTAAAACTACTTAAGGATAATTGTTGCAATTCAAACACCACTTAAATTTTTGTTGCTGAGAGACAGGGTCTTACATAGTTCAGATTAGTCTCAACTCATTGTGTAGATGAAAATAACTTTGAATTCCTGATCCTCCCATGAGGAGGCTTAGTCCACCACTGCTGGGTCAAAACAATCTAATTATAACATATTGCCTAAACTTTCTATTATAGAATAGTTTTTAAAAGATTATAATTAAAATAAGCATTGTTCTCTATTTATTGAGCTCATCCAAAGCATTCTGTCTAAAAAATCTTAGGTAAATGCTACAAGAAAATAAAATCTGGGAACTGGAAATGGCTCAGGAGGTAAAAGTACAAATAAGAGATCATTCAGGGGACCTGAGTTTGGCTCCCAGCATCCACATCGGATGTCTCATAATAGTAGTCAGAAATTCTAGCTCTTGGAGATATAATGCCTTCTTTGGGCATCTGTTTTACAAGTACAGACACACACACACACACACACACACACAAATTAAGACTTTAAAAAGAAAAACAATCTAGTAAGTTTAAACATTCAAACATGTTATCATTTCTCAAAAATACCAGCACAAGCAATTTTGCAATTTTTCATAACCTCCTATACTTTAGTCTAAATGTTTAAAGACTAAACAGTGAAACACAAAAGTTAAATTTATTAAAGTTGCCCATATTTAAATTTATGAAACATATGTTTCATACCAATCTGTGGGGAGCAGAGGAAGCCTGTGTAGATGTGTGCTGCTGACATGAACTGGCCAGGCTTTGTTGTGATGTACACCCTTTGATCCCAGTGCTTGGGTAGCAGAGGCAGGAAGATGTGAGTAATAGGCTAGCCAGGGCTACCTAGAGAACCTTGTCTCAAAATAAAACAATAATATAGACACGAGCAATGTCAAAGACCAAAGTCTCAATTCCATGGAGTGGCAACCCTTTTCAGTATCAGGCTCAGAGGGATGGCAAGCCTTCCTCTGATCCAATTGCAAATGTTGACAGTGTGTATAGAAATAGAAATGCATACAATTTTCTAACCCCCTACCACAGATACTTATGGCCTGAAGAATGCTCCCCTGAAGAGACTGCTCTGACCAAGATGAGCGAAATGTGTCTCCTTGATTCGGTTGCATACCATAAACCCCTGCTTCCTGGTTCAGTAGTATATACTAAACACACTGAGCAACCACCCCAGCTTTTCTGTGTGTAAGTATCCAATGTCTGTAATTTCTTCATACAGCCACCACCCAGTTAGGGTTCCGGGACCCCAAAGACACCAATCTGTTTTATTGATTTCCTATATATTAAAAAAAAAAAAGGTATCTTTAATCTGTGAAAATATTTTCAAGTATTTCAAAACTACTCATATAGTAAGTAATAGCAATAATCTACTTTAATCATTTTACTAAGACTAATCTGAGTTCCTGTATGTACAAACAAAAAGGGGCTTTCATACAGTCATTTAATGTCTAACAGTAGGAACAACTCTAGAAAACATAGCTAAAAATGAGATTCATAATGAAAAGTCTCTGCTGTACCACTGGACTTTTGTTGTCCCTAAGTTAAACAATGTTCATCTACAAATACAAATCTTACCTTTTGATTTCTTGTCCTTTTTGTTTAGGAGATTCACCACCATTCAAAATCTGTTCTAAATTCTTTGCTTCTACGGATCCATTTGGTTCTGAATTAGACAGTCCAAGTAATGACCTTACCCGCTGAGATCGTACATCTAATATTGTATCAGTGTATCCTACTTCTTGAAGATACCTATCAAGAGAAAATTAAAAATTAAAATTTAACATACTGGGGACTAGAGAAAAGGCTCAGCAGTTAAGAATTAAGAATACTGAGAAAGGGGGAAAAAAGCCAGGCAGTGGTGATGCTCACTTCTAATCCCGGCACTTAGGAGGAAAAGGCAGGCAAATCTCTTGTGAGTTTGAAGCCAGCCTGGTCTACAGAGTGAGTTCCAGGACAGTCTCCAAAGCTAGAGAAACCCTGTCTCGAGAAATTAAAAAGAATTAAGAATACTGACTACTCTTAACCAGAGGACCCAGGTTCAATTCCCAGCACCCACATGGCAGCTCACAACAGTCTTGAGGCTAGAGGGATGGCTTGGGGCTAAGAGCACTTGCTGTTCTTGTAGAGGATCTGGGTTCAGTTTCCTACACCTGCATCAGATGCCTCACAATCCATCTAGATCTCCAGTTCAGGGGATCTGACGCCCTCTTCAGGCCTTAACAGGCACTGTATACATATAGTGTACATATAATCAGGCACACATACGTAAACATTTTATCAAAATTTATGTTTAAACACTCTTAGTAAACAACTAAAATAAATTTAGGAAAAGCTAAAAACAGGAAGAATGATTAGAATAGCAATAAAGTAAGAAAACAAACAAATAAATTAGAAAAGAGAATAAACACAAGGAAAATAAGCAATATAAACTTTTTGATGCACAAATAAATGCAATTAAACAAAAAGATTAGAGCAGGTATGGTGATTCACTCCTGAAATCCCAGCATTCAGGAGGCAAAGCAAAGAACAAAAATAAAGGCTACAGAAATAAACTATCCCCCAAAAGTGCAGGACCAGGAATGCAAGGCAGCAAGCCTTGGGTACCATGCAACAATCTTGTTTCAAAAACAGTTTGGCTATAAAAATAAAGGGAGAAAGTTTAAGACTCCACGGAGATTAGCATTTGAAAGAAATAATGACTTCCTTACAGCCATGCCCACTCTTTACTCTTAACAATGCTACATGTGGTGGACAATTCCTTTCCCTACCCCAGTGATGTGGGATTCCCCTCTGTATGTTGTTAATACCATTGGCTAATAAAGAAACTGTCTTGGGCCTGCGCAGAGCAGAATAGAGGTAGGTGGGGAAAACTAAACTAAATGCTGAGACAAAGGAGGAAGAATCAGAGAGAAGCCATGTAGCCCCGCTGGAACTTTACCTGGTAAGCCACAGCCTCATGGCGATACACAGATTAGTAAAGATGGGTAAATTAAGATGTAAGAGTTAGCCAATAAGGAGCTAGAGCTAATGGGCCAAGCAGTGATTTAATTAATAGTTTCCGTGTGATTATTTCAGGTCTAAGCTGCTGGGTGATCGGGAAACAAACAAGCGGCCTCCTTACCTCAACACCCCAGTCTCTAAACTTTGGACTAAATGAACTGCCAAATTCTTATACAACTTGGATAAAAATGACTGAGTCACTGCTGGATTAAGTTAGACTATTTCGAACACTTCTGAGAAATGAGGTTGGGAAGCTATCGCATGAAGGAAACAAGCAGATTTTCTTCAGAAAAAGAGAATAAAACCAATAAAGAGAAGTGGATGACCAGACACGAGATTAAAACTGTATCCTGGGATTTTCTCTGCAAATTCCCCAAAACTACCTGACTTGATATGTATCATTGAGTGTTTCCTTCAAGTCTGCCAATTATTCTAGTCCCTTTTCCCATCAAAACTCTGTTCTTAGTCATTTACAAGAATCTGAGTACTGGATAACAATTAAGAAGCTTAAACATAATATAGGAAAAAAAGTAAAAAGTTAAAAGAGTTCTAATCTTATACTCTTCACATTTTTAGTCAAGTGGAAGCAGAGGAACACTACTGAAAGGATATACACTATGCGGAGATGCAGTACTTGAGTTTTGAAGCCCCACTGGGGGCCATATAAATAGATGTTGGGAGCCATTTGGCCTGGTTTTGGATCAGTATATGAGTGCTTGTGTAGGTCAATCAACGAGAGCCCATTTAAATGGTGAATAACACAGAAGTTCAAGTGAAGAAAAGAACACATGGCCGGGGGCGGTGGTGGCGCACGCCTTTAATCCCAGCACTTGGGAGGCAGAGGCAGACGGATCTCTGTGAGTTCGAGACCAGCCTGGTCTACAAGAGCTAGTTCTAGGACAGGCTCCAAAACCAGAGAGAAACCCTGTCTCGAAAAACCAAAAAATAAATAAATAAAAATAAAAATTAAAAAAATAAAAAAAAGGAGAGAGAGAGAGAGAAAAAAAAGAACACATATAGACAATGGTGGCGCACATCTTTAGTCCCAGCACTCAAGAAGGGAGGCAAGCAGATCTCTGAGTTTGAGGCTGGTCTACAGAGTGAGTTCCAGGATGGCCAAGACTATACAGAGAAACCTTGTTTGGAAAAATCGAACAAACACAAAACATGATTGCGCCAGATGCTGGTGGTGCACGCCTTTAATACCAGCACTTGGGAGGCAAAGGCAGGCGGATCTCTGAGTGTTTGAGGCCAGCCTGGTCTACAGAGCAAGTGTCAGGACAGGTTCCAAAGCTACACAAAGAAGCCCTGCCTCAAAAAATCAAAACAAAACAAACATGATTACAATCCTGCTCAGACAGGAGTACAGTAGTTATAAGTAATAACAAAGGATCCAAATATACTCCAGGGCTATCAGCAGGATACAGATAGCAAAATTTCCAACTATAAAAAAAGAGCCACTGTATAAAAAGACAATAAACAGGATTTGCCATAGAGCTGTCTCTAGTACATCAATAAACAAGCATCAAAATTGTTCCTCAAAAGTTTCATTAAGGTCTAGAGACATATCTTGTTCAGGTCCTGGGTTGAGTTCCTAGCACTCACAAGGTGGGATCCAGTGCTCTCTTCTGGCCTCTAAAGGCACCGGGCATACACACACACACTGAATTATCTATATGTTATATATGTGGGTGTATACATATATACACATAGAGAGAGATGCAAAAATACTCATGCATAAAGTAAAATAAGCGTTAAAAAGAAGAAAATTTGGTAGGCAATCTCTGAGGAGTTTCATATAGTCAGTAACAATTCTCTATACTCTCATACACTGACTCTGGAGTACTGTGTGCCTTAGATGAATGATGCTACAATATTTTTTTGATGTCTAAGGGTATTTTTCCTACATGTATAAAAGTATGCAGGAACACAGTTACTAGATGAAGATCACTAGTGGAAGGCAGATAAGGGCATCAAATCCCCTGTAACTGGAGTTATAGCCAGCTATGAGCTACCATGTGGGTGCTGAGAATTAAACCTGATATCCTCTGCAAAAGCAATCAGTGCTTTTAAATGCTGAGCCATCCCTACAGCCCAACCCAATACTACTTTAGTTCAACTTTAGTTTGGTATAAGAGCTCCTTCTGTATTTGTGTTGCTTTCATTGGTTAATAAAGAAACTGCTTTGGGCCTGGTGATAGGGCAGAACTAACGTAGGCAGGGAGACAACTGAATTCTGGGAGGAAGAAAGCAGAGTCTGAGAGTCCATGGAGCTCCTGCCTGAGACGGATGCTGCTTAGAATCTTGCGGGTAAGCCACAGTCATGTAGCAATACACAGATTTAATAGAAGTGGGTTAAATCAAGACATAAGAGTTAGCCAATAAGAAGTTAGAGCTAATGGGCCCAGTGTTTAAATGAATACAGTTTCTGTGTGATTATTTCAGGTGTAAACTAGCCGGGTGGCCAGGACAGAACAAAGGGCCCCACGCTCCATGTAACATTAGTTCAGGCCTTCATCCAGTTTTTCACATTTTTCAACCACATGAGAGAAGGGGCTAGAGAGATGGCTCAACAGTTAGGAGCACTGGCTGCTCTTCCAAAGGACTAGGGAGGCTCAGGGGAGCTCAATCCCCAGCACCCACATCGCAGCCCATAATTATCTGTAACTCCTGGGTACCCGACACCCTCTTACATGTAGGCAAAATCCCAGTGTATATCTAAATAAATAAATAAATAAATAAATACGTGTCTTTAAAGAGAGAGTGGGGGGAGAAAAGGGAGGGAGGGAGCTACCTTGAAGCTAGAGGAAAATAAGCTTTAATTATGGTTGAGTAGGTAAAGTTACCTACAGCCAAGCCTGATGACCTGAGCCATCCCTGTGACCCAAAAGTGAAAGGAGAGCAACAACTGCTGAAAGCTGCCCTCTGATCTCCATAAGCAGCTGTGGTGCACACCAATGCTGCACCCCCACATACATACAAATTTTGCTTGTTTATTTTTGTTTTTCGAAACAGAGTTTCTCTGTGTAGCACTGGAGTTCCTGGAACTCACTTTGTAGATCAGGCCTGCCTCTGCCTCCTGAGTGCATTAAAGGCGTGTGCCACCAATACCCAGCACAAATGGATTTTTTAAAAGCAGTATGAAGAACGTTCAGTAAATTGAAGCAAGTTTTTTACTTATAAACTGACTTGATATAAGCACTTTCATAACTTTTATTAAAAGTTGAAATCATTACTCACTGTCTCAACAGCTGTCTGCCTTGCTTCCACGTTAGCTGGCTATTCTGAGGTGCTGTAGGAGCCTCCGAGTCTTTGGTTTCCTCTGGAAATTAAGGATGGGAAGTTTTGCATACATTATTTTAACTTATTATTACAGTGTTCAGTTTAAGAAATAGATTTATCGTGAAAAGATTTTACATAAGACAGAAAAAAGGTTAAAAGATCTACTACAGATCATTTCTTTAATGTTTGTTCAGTAACTCAGTACTCTACCTGCTTTAAAAATCGAAAGACCTCAAATGAACTTTAGCAGGATTAAAAAATTAAAAGGCCTGACCTTCAAAATAAACTGCTTTGCCAAATACCTTTAAGATTAAAATGTTGTATTATATAGGCTACTCAAAATCAACAATTATATACTGGGGAAATACATATGCGTGTGTATATGTATGTTTATGTCTGTGTACATACACAGACATACTGCATTCTAAATTTATATCAGTAGACATTAACCTCTCTACCACAGATTTTATTTTTTTTAGAAAAATATTAAATCGAGGTTCCAATGCGGTTAAGAAAGCAGACTGCTGAACAGCATCTAACACAGAGCACTGTGGTGGGCACAGGTGGTGGGTAGAGCCTTTTCTTAGGCCCTAGGACAGTAGGCGCAGCCATCCAGGTGCCACTTATTCTTGGAACATGCCAAGAAGTCTGCAGCTACCTCTTGGACCTCAGCTTCCAGGATGCCCAGCAGATTCTCAACGTCTCCAAACTGAATCCCAGACAGGTCCAGCAAGTATAAACAAGTATAAGTGAATGACAAATCCAAGGGGAGCTCATTCTCCTTGTAGTCAAAAGGTTTTCCGTAAAAAGAGCCTTGATGAGGAACTCAGAACCCAAGTCCCAGACAGACATCCAAAAGCGAAGACTTGCCTCCTCACTCCACTGAACCCTTGTAATTTATAGCTTAGTAATAAATATCTTTTATAAACAAAAACAGAAAGTGGGTTTATTATTACTTGGAAACTCTTTGCTTGCTGACTGAAAGAGAGCCTTATTATGCTATATAGGCCAAGCTGGCATCAAATTGATTCTCCTATTTAGGTCTCCTAAACAGTGGGATTAAAAGGCATGTGTTCCAATACTCAGCTCAGAAAACAGTGTATGTGACAGGTAAAAAGAGTCATTATTTTATTTAATAAAGTATCTACATTTACAAAAGGGGGGGAAAGAGTCCCTAGATCCAATCCCTACCAATGAATTAAACATAGTAAACAGTATAATTTCAGTTGAGTTAAGCTTTAAAAAAACTACCTCTACAGCAGAACCATTATCACCACAGAGATTCTCATTATCCAAATAAATGTACTATGAAGGGAAATGCTTGAAAAATCCCCTAACTCATGAGATTATTAAAACTAATTCAATTATTACATTCCCAGACTCCTCAAGAGTCACTTAGTACCTACTGGTAATAATTACAGTATCTTTTGTAGCCACTACTTCTCTAACCATAACAACTGATTATGTTCTTATTCTTCCTTCAAACACAAGTAATTCTCTAATTTCTAAAAGGAATTACTTAATTCTGATAAGTCTCTCAACTTTTATTTTTCTTTGTATAACATTAAACAATACCAACTGGAGACAAAAACATCTTTAAAAATTAACTGTTCAAAATCACCAGCTGGTAGTGGTGGTGCACACCTTGAATCCCAGCACTTGGGACGCAGAGACAGACGAATCTCTGTGAGTTCAAGGCCAGCCTAGTCTAAAGAGCAAGTGCCAGGACAGGCCCTGAAACTACAGAGAAACCCTGTCTCAGGAGGAAAAAGAAAATCCAATCACCTAAAGTTAACAACTATTAGTATTTGAATTTCTCATTCTGTATTTTCTACTTAAAAATACATACATAACTAACAGGAGCCAATGTTCCAGAAAAACACATTAACATCACTTGAAAATAATTGTATCAAGTTGGGGGTATATTATAGTGATGGAATACTTAGCATAGAATGCTAGGTTTGATCCCTACCATCACCACCACAAAAAAAAAAAGCACAGTATTTTACACAATGTACTATCTATTTAAACAGCCCCCTCATATTGAAATGAGTTCTTATTATTCCACTATGGCAATTATAAACTTTGAAGTATATCATAAGCACATATCTTAATGAGTTTCTGAACAATCAGTACCTAGCTCAACAAACAGCAGCATCCCTAGAAACTGTCCCTCCAATCATTTACTAGCTGTTCTAAGACAGCACTAACACTACCTCAACCATTAAAACTTAACTTGTAAATGGCAGAAATGATTTCTAACAATTTTCAATTTTATACACTTGACACCCATATTGTTAAGTTTAGCTATAGTTACTTTTTTTAAACTTTTATTGCTAGATAGCATTTTGCCTGCTAATGTATCATATTTATCCATTTTAGTGCTGATAGACATTCTAGTTGCTTCTAGATTTTCACTATATTTACACTAAGGGCATTCTTATATAAGCTGTAGTGACCACATATCTACATTTTAAGTGATGGAATTACCAAGATATTAGGCTATGTTCTCCTAATTGAGACAAAGCAGTTATAGGGCCTTAGCTTTACTTGCCACTCTCCCATCAATAAGTACAGACTCTGCTAATTCCACAGGTCCATCAACACTTGACACTCCTTTTCATTCCGATAAAGGTCAAATTCTAGTCACTGCGGTTTTGCCTACACTTATTTAATTATAACAGTATCATTTCTCATCTTCTAGCCATAAAATGCCCTCTATCATGAGGTACATCCATTTTCCTTTTCTTTCTCACTTTTTTGTTTTGTGAGACAAATCTCTGACTGTAGCCCTTGCTGTCCTGGAATTCCAATTATGTAGACCAGGCTGACCTTACATGCAAAGAATGAGTGGTAGGATTAAAGGCCTGGGCCTTTTGCCCACTTTTCTATTGAACTGTATATTTTCCAAACAAGAAAATCATTTACATATTTGAATATATCTTCCAAATTAGTTTCTTCAACATCTGTCAAATCAGTACTTTACATATTTTCTTTTCTACATTGATTTGAAGTTTATAAACCAGTGATACTTCATTTAATATTTATCTATAAATATACTTTGGTAATTTTATCCTTAGTATGGTATGTATTTGCTTACTTTGTTTTTGTTTTCTATTCAACATTCTGGATAATTTTCTATATAAGCAAAACATTTTATTATGTTTCATATAAGTAAAATTATTTTACTTACATATATTATAGACAAAAAGACACTTGTCTGAGCATAATTTCAGTTATGGGCAGGAGGAACTTATAAGCTAATGATCTTGTTTTATACAAACTATTACAATAAAATAAACTAAGAATTGCACAAACTCTACTCCAGGAACAACAACCAAAAACAAGCAATAGACTAACTACTCTTTTTCTGAAAAAAATTTATTGTTTTTCCTGTATATGTTTTGAGCCTTATTTGCTACTGCAGCCTTGTGGTAATTATGGGTAGTAAATATGTACAAAGATCTATCTACCTTCCATTCTTAATTTTTTTTTTAAGACAGGGATGTACTAGCTAATGATCTTGAGCTCCGATTCTTTGACCTCTATCCTGTGCTGATGGGATTATAAACAGACACTACCATTCCCAGTTCTTATTCTTACTTCTCTATGGAGAACATGGTAAGTGTTCTTCAGAATCAGATGAGCCTATAGAACCACTCAAAAACATGAATGCCACTTTGATCTCAATTTATGACAACTGGAAGATAAAATAAAAGGTTCTAGTCCAACGGTGGTGGTGCACACCTTTCTGTTCGAGATTTCTGTTAGAGATTTCTGTTCGAGGCCAGTTCGATCTAGTTCCAGGACAAGTGCCAAAGCTACAGAGAAACCCTGTCTCAAACAAACAAAAAAAGTTCTGCTGCTAAAAGTCAAAGCAGGGATAACCCAAAAATAATCAATTCAGGTGGGATTTATGCTCTGCTTCTGTCAAGCCCATAATATTTATTATTGAACCAAACTCCAACTGGTATTTTTAAAAATTTACTGATACCTACAAACATTTATGTAAGTTTTATTTTTCCATCATACATGTTGACTTTAGGAACAAAAAAAAACACTATAAGGAAAAAAATTCATATCAAAATAAAGAAAAAATTGCCTTAGGAGCAAGCTACTAAGACCATCACAGGCTTCAATTTGACTGCACTGTCATTATCCGTGCCCATGATTCCAACACTCTGCAGGTGAATAGAGAAGGATCAGATATTCCTAGTCATCCACTGATTATCTATGGAGTTGAAGAAAAGCCTGGTATACACAAACTGTGTCTTAAAATAAGGGGAAAAAATTGGGGTAACCCAGTCCTAGATACTCAAGAAATAAAAATTTGTTAATGATTCCCAAAGTCTGCTCATGTTAAAAATGGTCCTCTTTCTTTTAGATTCTATGCCATTAGATGGACTTCTAAAACTAAACTTTTCTGTATCAGTCCGCTCTAGGCTACATATTTATCAACTATTACTCTCATATTTACTACTTAATAAAGAAGAAAACTAAAGACAATTTTCCTACACTCAATTTTATCTGACTATAAATTCCAAATCCAATCAAATTTCTAGTATCTTAGAACTACAATGAGCAATTTAGAGCTTCTCCTGATAATAGGATATTTTAAGTATTAAAAATTAAGCTAGAAGCCGGGCGGTGGTGGCACACGCCTTTAATCCCAGTACTCGGGAGGCAGAGGTAGGCAGATCTCTGTGAGTTCGAGACCAGCCTGGTCTACAGAGCTAGTTCCAGGACAGGCTCCAAAACCACAGAGAAACCCTGTCTTGAAAAACAAAAACAAAAAAAATTAAGCTAGAGTTGGTGCTTGCTGCCAAATCAAGCAACCTGAGCCAGATTCACCCAAAACCCTCAAAGTTCAGAATTCCCCAAAATGATCCTCTGACCTCCTACTACACATACAAAATATATATAGAGAAGAAAAAAACAACCATGGAAGGGGGCTCATCATAAGGCCTAGCTGGGCTGGAGCTCACTACACAGACCAGGCTGGCATTCGACTTAGAGACCTGCCTAACTCTGCCTCCAGTGTAAAAGGATTCTTAGCACGTACCACCACACCTAGCCAAATATAAACAAATATATATGCCATACATATATACACACATGTATGTCTACGCACATTAAGATCGCACAAAGGACAAAAATTGCTTACAGGTAGAAAAACAATTACTTTAGCAGGTTTTGATTTTAATTACTAGCAAAAATGTGTCTACAATTTTATATAAGTTTCACTTTAGAGAGAACTGGATAAGAAACCTCAGGATTGAGAGGCAAATGAAACAAAGTTTTATTTGTTTAGTATTTTCACCAGGGGCTGGAGAGATTCCATATCACTCTTGCAGAGGACTCAAGTTCAGTTCCCAGAACCCACCCTGGGTTACTCACAACTGCCTTTAACATCACCTCCAGACCAATTTGGTGCCCTCTTCTGTGCTCTATGGACACAAATACATATGTGCACATATATGCATGCTCACATACACATGTACATAATTTTAAAATAATAAAAATACAACTTTAAAAATCCTTTCGTCAAATTTTACTTAATAATAATCATTCATCTAATGCTATAAAATTAAAATTAGAATAAAGTATATGTCTGTTACATAAAAATGAGGTGATTTAAAAAAACAAAGTAACATTTACCTGATTCAAAGGTTGGCATTTTCAAATCACCTTGGTTCAGTTCTGTGCCATATTTTAATTTGTGATACTTTGCCCTGCAAATTTAACAATCGGTAAGAGAATAATTATTTTTTTTTACAACTGAGTATTACTAATACATTACTCTAATAACAAAGAAATGTGCCCTTTTTGAAGTTTTTTGCTAAAAACACTAAAATGTACTATTAAAGAAGAAAAATTATCCAAGTAACAAATATACATATATGAAAAGATAAATTTCTCCTGATCTTTAGAGACAGAAAAAAAAATCTGAAATATATTAATTCTACTTCTCACTTCTTTTCAAGTTCACAAATTAAGTAAATTAAGATGTGAAAAGGCTTTACTAAAGCGTACAATGATGTAAAGAAAACACTGTCTAGTCACATTAAGAAATGAAATATACATACCGTTCTTGTTTTAATGCATACTCTAACATTTTTATTCTTCTCACTAAATCCTTCTTCAAATTCTCTTGACCTTTTCTTTCTCCTTGTAAAAATGCGATCCGTGCCTAAAAACATTAAGATGCATTTACTTCATTTTTCCTTAACCAATACAGAGAACCAAAATAGGAAAAACAATAAAAGCAACTGCAACATTTTTATGCATGACCTCAAGACTTGAAATTCATAGAAATGACTTTCCATTAGATAACATTATCCTCTTTGAAAATAAAGAGTCATAAATGGGTCATTTCTTTATAATTCTTTAGGGCCTCTAATAACAAAGGCATACATACATACACACATAAATACACATAAAATAAACCTTTATAAAAATAAAATTTACAGAGGATTTCAGTTGTCAGTCTGACACTGGGGAAAAAAAAAGATACTAAATGTCTTGGTTGGGACTTTGTCATCCTGACAAAGCTAGAGGCATTTGTGAAGTGGAACCTCAGCTGAGTAGATGCCTCATCAGACTGTCCACAGGCAAGCCTGTAGGGCATTTTCTTCATAATGATTAATGTGGGAGGACCCAACCCATTGTGAGTGGTTCCAACCCTGGGCAGGTGGTTGGTCCTGTGGTGTCCAAGAAGGCAAACTGAGGAAGACGGGGAGCAAGCCATCAATCAGCATTCCTCTGTGGCTTCTGCTTTAGGTTCCTGCCACTCACCTCAGTGATGAATTGTGACCCTGAGAGCTGTTAGATAAATAAACACTTTCCTCCCCAAATTGCTTTTTATCATGATGTTCCATCACAGCAACAGAAACCCTAAGACAGAGAAAATGATGCTAGCAGTGGGGTACTGCTCTGTGACAGACCTGACCATGTTTTGGAGAGAGTTGTGGAAAGCTCTTGCCTGAAGGGGCAAGAAAATTGAGTGTTCAGAGCTTAATACGCTATTATGAGAACTTAGAATGACGAAAGCAGTGCAGAGGATGGAGGCAAGGCCTGACTTGTCAAGTTTCAGAGACAAGTTAGAGTCCCTTAAAGGCTTTATCAGGACCATTTAATATTTTGAATTAAGAACCTGGGTTCTGGCCAGGCATGATAGCACAAATCTTTAATCCCAGCACTTGGAAAGCAGGCGGATCTCTGAGTTCCAGGCCAGCCTAGTCTACATAGTGAGTTCTGAACAGCCAGGGCTATGTAGAGAAGCCATCTCAAAAAGAAAAAAATCTTTCCAGGTGGTGGTGGTGGCATGCTTCTTTAAACCTATTACTTGGGGAGAGGGGGACAGAGGCAGGAGGATCTCTTGAGTTAGAGCTCACCCTGGTCTACAGAGCGAGCTCCAGGACAGCCAGGGCTACATGGAAAAACCCTGTCTTGAAAACCAAAAAGAGAGGGGAAAAAAAATGGACTCTGGGTTCTGGTTTGCTGGGGCTGAAAAATAAGCTATGATTAAAAATCAACCAGAATCACTGAGTCGAAATCTTCTGGGATATGTTTCCTCAGGTCAGCACATAGAAATTACAGAGCAAGAGAGAGGCAAAGCTGTATGTACCTCATGCTGGCAACTGAACTTAGTACTGTGGAAGTCAGTCTCTCAGGTGGTAATGGTTTTAAAGGCATAAACGAGTCATGAAGTACAGCTGAGGCTTGGCACTATGAGAGGCCAGAAAAGCTACTAGTGATGGTGCAGCCTCAGATGCAGAAGAAGTCCTAGGATTGAAGGGGTCATGGGGGAAGCTGAGGCTCTGGCACCTTGTGGCAAGTCAAAGTCCCTGAAGAGAGGTCAGGAGAGGATACGGCTGAAGGTGCAGCAGAGATCCCAGAAGTTTGGAGACACCAGCACCAGGGGATGATCACCAAAGACAGTGGTGGGGTGGAGCGATCCTGAATCTCGAGTACAAGCTGTGTGCTATAAAGGCCAAAGCCCAAGAAGGAGAGCTACCCAACCTTTCTGTAGCCCCAAATATCAGGAGTCCCCCAGTGTCTAACACTGTTGGGCTTTGGTTTTGCTTTAATTTGTTTGTGCCTGTGCCCTGGTTCTTCCCTCTTAAAATAAGAAAATATATAATTTATGTTTTATTTTATAGGAAGACAGAGTTGATAGATTTGGGGATTTAAAAACAGATATAACAATCAAAGGAATTAAAACACATACCCAAATAAAAGAAAAACAAAACCTAAAAAGATATAAGACACTAATCAATACAGGGACAGAAAAATGTTCCAATAAAACTAAATAAAAAGCCCACAAACTAATAACAAAGACCATATACTTTACAAAAGATGGTAGCACAGAACACTAGGGATGGAAATAATTGCTTTAAAGGTGCTTAACAGGGGTAGATGTAGCTCAGCAGTTAACAGCATTTGCTGCTCTTGCAGAGAACCAGGGTTCAATTTTCAGCACCCCCATGGCACCTAACTCTAGTTCCTGAAGATGTGGGCTCCATGGGCACCTGTATTCACACGGGGCATAAACACATGTAAACAGACACACATATGCACATAAATAAAAATAATGTAATTTTAAAAAGATATAGAATGGGGGTCAGGAAAATGACTCAGCTGATAAAACCACTAACTGCCAAGTGATTTTGATCCTGAGTTTGATCCCTGGTACTCCTATAGCAGCAGAGAGCTGACTCATAAGCTGTCCTCTGTTCTCCATATGCACACACACACACACACACACACACACACACACACACACACACAAAGACAGGTGCAGGCACACACACTAAATAAAATATATAAAACCTAAACAAAAGCTGGGTTGGCGCTGGCCACTTGTCTGTAATTATAGCACAGACAGAAGCAGAGACAGAGAGTCCCCTGAACAAGCTAACTCTGGGTTCAACTGAAAGACCCTGCGCTTCAATGAACCTGGAAGAGAGCCACTGAGGAAAACTCCCAATTTCAACCTCCAGCCTCTGTATGCAAGAACATGCATGTGGCTTAGGCACCCACCCACACATTAACACTCATACACACACAAAGTATTTTTTAAAGGATAAAATAGTTAGGAATTAACCAAGGATGTAAAAAACTGATGAAAGAAACTAGGACATGAACACATCCCATGTCCATGCAACAAGACTTTAACAGTTAAAAATGTCAATAACGCGCAGGGGGACGGGACAGGGGACATGGGAGGATGGGGGGGGGGGACGGGGACAACGACGAGATGCTGATGCACGCCTTTAATCCCAGCACTTGGGAGTCAGAGGAAGGCAGATCTCTGTGAGTTCGAGGCCAGTCTGGTCTAAAAGAGCTAGTTCCAGCACAGACTCCTAAGCTACAGAGAAACCCTGTCTCGAAAAACCAATAAAGAAAAAAAAAGAGTCAATACCACCCAAAATAATCTATAATTACATTTTATGTAACTTATGTATATACAGTTTTTCTTTGAAGGCTCTATCTATCTATATACATACACACATACATGTACACACACACATACACACACACATACACAAACACATTCCTGCTTGGTCTAGAACTCTCTATCTTGACCTGACTGACCTCAAACTCAGGGTGATTAGATTTTGAAAGGTGTACACCACCAGGCCCAGCTTTGTATAGTTTATAACTCTTAAAGGCAGAAGAGTTTTGCGCTTAGCTGGCCTGAACCACATGTTGAATTTCAGGCTTCCTAAAGCTAAGTGCCAAGACCCATCTCAACCAGCTAAAAGTGGGGAGGGCATCTTACAATAGAATGGTGTGGCTGCTTCAATGAAGGTAGGGCTTCCAATTCCTTTCTACCTGAAGTGCTAGGCAAGTATCCCACTAAACTACATCCAAAAGGAAAACATTTTTTGAGCATCAGGAAAAGTCAATTTTTTAAAGAAAAATTCTGAAGTCAATTGAAGTTTTTAACTACTCTGCTCTAAAAAGTATAAAGGTAAGACAGATATAGTGGTGCATGATTTCTAATTCTAGAACTGAGCTCAAGACCAGCCTGAGTCACACAGAATTGACAGATAGCCAGGGCTACATAGAAATATGCTATCTCAAACAAGCAAGCAAGGAAACAAAAAAAGTAAAAAGGGAAGTGGCTAACTTGCAATTTATTATCAAACATATTACTAAAGCAAAAGCTTAGAAATTTGTTTTTACCTATCAAGTTTTAGCTGGTAACTCAGTATAACCCAACCTTGTTGCTGATTTTCAATATCTGGAATCATATTTTACACATCTCCTGAATTTATTCCACATGAAACATCTGATTATCATAGAATTATTTAGTGTTCGCTGATATTTGAAAACAACCACTAGAGGTCACCAGCACTAAGCTTTCAATATTGATTCAAGCAGCATTAGTCTAAACTTGATTCACAATTACTTGTCTCCCTTTCCACGTGCCCTTTACTAAAACAAGGTTCAGTTATAAATAATTTCAGGATATTCAAGTGACACAGTGACATATAAAGCAAATAATCTATAAACACACACAGTATATGTGCATATATATTATAAATATCATACAAGGGCTGAAAAAATGGTTCAATGGCTAAGAGAGTTTTTTCATGCAATTGTGAAAACTAGAGATCAAGCCAGACGGTGGTGGTGCACGCCTTTAATCCCAGCACTCGGAAGGCAGAGGCAGGTGGATCTCTGTGAGTTCGAGAACAACCTGGTCTACAAGAGCTAGTTCCAGGACAGGCTCCAAAGTTACAGAGAAACCCTGTCTCAAAAAANCAAAAAAAAAAAAAAAAAAAAAAAAAAAAAGAAAAGAAAAAAAAAAAAGGAAAACTAGAGTTCAAATCTAATGCCCATGTTACAAGTCAGGCAGCCTGTGTACTCCTGTAATGCCAGCTCCAAGAGAGGACCAGAGACAGAAAGATTACTGGGACTTGCTGACTTTCAGCCTAGCTGAGAAAACCAAAGGTTTCAGAAAAGATTCTGCCTCAAGGTATAGGTGGATAGAGAGGAGGACACCTGACACCCTCTTCTAGCATCTGAATGTGCACATACATGGGTGCATGCACATACAATGAATAATCATACAAATGATCCAACACTTAGGCTGGTTGTGCTGGTACATATCATTAAGATATGCTGAAGAGGTTAGCTGACCTAGAGGAGAGTTACTAGGTCAAGGCCAGCCTGGGTTACACACTTAGACACACACATACATACACACAGAGATGCTTTAATTAAAAGGTTCACAATTGAGTTGAGATGTTTTCGAAAAACCACACAAAAATTATTTATCCCGTAATTCAGTGTGTTGAGGAAAAACATATAAAACTTTGTATAATCAATCACCGTGTAATAAAACTCAGTGTCCAACTCAAAAAGTGGGTACTCTATTTTTACCTGTACAAAAAAAAAATATGTGAACAAAATCTTGCATGCAGTAGTTACAAAATTTATTTTCCAATGTTATTAATGGGAAAGAATTCCGGGGAAAAGAGAAACATTAAGAAAAGACATACAAAAGCAAGTAAAACTTGAATCTATTTTTTTTAACCCTTCTATTTACAACAGGGTTTATAAGCAGGTAGATCTCTGTGAGTTAGAGGTCAGCCTGGTCTACAAAGTGAGTTCCAGGACAGCTAGGGCTACACAGAGAAACCCTGTCTCAAAAAACAAACAAACACACAAACAATGTTTAATAAATAATCAAAACATCAAAGTACCATCAGACCCAAAATTCCAACTACATTTTACATGACTATAGCTGGTTGAAGAATGGATTCTTTCTCTTTTTGAGGCAAGATTTCACTCTTGTAGCCCAGGCTGTTCTCAAACAAGGTAACAAAGTAAAAATATATTCATTCTGCCTAGTCATTCCTCAGCAGGCTAAGATGAAGTATCCTGAGTTCAAGGCCAGTCTAGGATATATAAGACTCCAACATACACACAAAAGGAGAGATTAACTTCAAATTTTATAATAGAAACAAGATTTCAAATAATAGTAATTCTATAATCAAAATAATAGATTAATTATTCTTCCTCTCGAAATTCAAAGAACACTTAATAATCAACAATTAAAGTAATAATTTACCAAGCAAGATACCTAAAATTAATACAAATCTGATACTCTGAATGTGATAAAAAGGCATTAAGCTATGTAATACGACTTTTGCTATTAATGGTTACACCCTCCCCCTAAAAGACCCTGAAGCCAGGTCTTCTAAAAATGTTCTAAAATTAATAAGGTATTCTAAAAATGATAAATGCATATTCCACATATAATATTAAATAACATTTTGTTTAATGCAAATTGCTGATGGTAACACAAACATGCACATGCATATTTCTTTTTTTAAAAGTGTGTATTTATTACATGTGACTAAGATTATAAATAGCCTTGTCACTTCAGGTAAGGCTTGTCCCTACCTGACAAAAATCTTATAAATTTCCTAATTTTTAAAATTTTATAATTGATAATAAAGTAATAACCATCTGTAGTATTTGTTAAACATGTATGAGTGTCTTAGCTCATTTATGTCTTACAAATAAACCTGTGAGCTGGTGTTATTTTCCCCCACTTTCTCTACAGAAGAGTTAAGGGAAGTGCACAGTTATTAACGGAGGTTCTCTTGCTATTCCCAAGAGAAACAGTGGAAGCACTAAGACTTGAATCTAGGCAACCAGCTAGAAAAATTAAGAGTTGAAAATCTCAATTACACTCACATCTAAGAGTCAATATTAACTTCATTTCTGAATTAGAATTTTTAACATTAGTTTTGTGTGTACATGGGGATGGGGACTATGCACAGCACTGTGTACATGTGAAGGTCAGAAGACAACTTCCACTACATGGGTTTCAGGTATGCAACTCATGCTATTTGCCTTGGCAGCAAGCACCTCTACCTGCTAAGCCACCTTGCCAATCCTGAATCAGAATTTTAACGTTAACAAGCTCTAGACCAGTGTCACAAAACTACTTGAATTAGCAAAAAGAATGAAAAAAATTCCCAGCTCAATATCAGATCAAAAATACTGTAATCAAATCCTTGTTTCACCATTACTTAAATTAGATGAATACCATCAGAAATAAATTCAAACAAAGTATGAATTGTCTATCTTTTGTTCATTGATATAGTATTATCAAAAACAATGCTTGACAGATATCTATATAGGTGTTTGTGTTCATACATGTGTGTACACAGGTCAGAAGACAACAGTGGATCTCCTGCAGTTCCAGATAAGGTGATTTTTAGCTGCTCAATGTGACTACTGAGAATTGAACTTGGGTCTCCTGAACCATTTAGCCATCCCTCTAGTTCTCTTTTTTTGTTTTATGTCTTGTTTTTATTTTAATAAGACAGGATCTTAAGAGCCCAAGCTGGCTTCAAACTCAATGTGTGGCTGAGGATGACCTTAAACTTCCTATTCTGCCTCTATCTCTCAAGTGCCAGGATTTGCAAATGTATACCAACAGTCCAGTCTTATGTGGTACAGAGGAGAGAATTCCCTCGGGGTTCGATTCATGCATGCTAAACAAGTCAGTACTTGTTTAGCATTGGTGAGTTATATCCTAGAAGAAATCCTAGAAGAAATTTTTTTTCTTGTTGAATGCTATAAATTACAGTTTTCCCAATTGCAAAATACAGGAATAATATTACATATACAATTTACTTTTTATATTTTAAGTTTATGAATTTAATTCTATATATACGGGTGTTTTGTCCAAGGAGATCAAAAGAGGGTGTGAGAATCCCCTAGGAATTAAATTTGAGTCCTCCTGAAAAGCAGCCAGTACTCTTAACCATAGAGCTGTCTGTCTCTCCAGCCCAAGTGGACAATGATTTATACAATCTTAGCCTAGAAGTACTTATTTTTGATATTCTACTTTAAAATAAGGTAAAGTTGCTCTATATAATTAAAGGGGAATTCATTTGGTCCAAATAAATATGTTTGCGATTTCAGAGGCTTTACTACTCACATACTAACTTAGAACACTAATTAATGATCAAAATCAAGAACATATTTAAAATAATTGAGAATCTGAATATGAATAAGATTAAAGAACTGTAAATTTTAGGAGTCAGGTATTTCTACTTAGATTTTGTGCTACAGTATATAAAATTCAATCAACGTTTATTCATATGACCAATTTTAAAATTTCCAAGGAGGTTTAAAAAAAATGAACACAGTCTCTATACTTAAGAAAGTCAATGAAGAAGTAAGTGGGCCATGGTGTACCCTGTCTTCACACTAGGGAGAATGAGACATGAGACTGCCAGAAGTATGAAATCTAAACTAAATAGTACCAAGCTAGCCAGAGCTAGAAATCCTGCAAAAGTGTCTCTCACTTGACAGACAACCAATCACTACTACAGGTATTTCAAGATACCTAGGCATTAAGTGTCTAAAATTCCATGACCTCTTTCCACCTAGAATGTCAAAAAAAAAAAAAGTTTAAGTTTACTCCTCAAAAAAAAAAAATTGTAAGAATTTAAAACTTAAATCTCTGTGAGTTCGAGACCACCCTGGTCTACAAGAGCTAGTTCCAGGACAGGCTCCAAAACCACAGAGAAACCCTGTCTCGAAAAACCAAAAAAAAAAAAAAAACTTAATAAAATCACTGTCTTAATTACTTTTCTATTGCTGTGATAAGACACCACGACCAAGGCAACTTATTAAACAAAGTTTTAATTCACACTCATGGTTCCAGAGGGTTGGAGAACATAAGGGAGCAAAGGAATGGGAGCAGGAACAGCTGAAAGCTTACACTTTGAACTGAAAGTAGGGAGCACACTGGCGAGTCTTTTAAAACCTCCAAGCCTGACCCCCAAGGTCATGTCTACTAATCCTTCCCAAACAGGAGGGAGGGAGGGAGGGAGGGAGGGAGGGAGGGAGGGAGGGAGAGAGAGAGGGAGAGAGAGAGAGAGAGAGAGAGAGAGAGAGAGAGAGAGAGAGAGAGAGAGAGAGGAAAAGAAAAGTCCTTTCTGGCTGGAGAGATGGCTCAGTGGTTAAGAGCACTGACTGCCCTTCCAGAGGACCCGGGTTCAATTCCCAGCACCCACGTGGCAGCTCACAACTGTCTAAAAATCCAGTTTCAGGGGATCTGACACCCTTATTCCAATGCACATAAAGTTAAATAAACCGTAAAAAATATTTTTAAAAAAGACTATTACACAGAGAATCCCTGTCATGAAAAACAAAACAAAACAAAAAACAACTACCATTTGATCCAACAATCCTACCTCTTGGCTTAATCCAGAACTGAAGACATAGTCTCAGAATCTGCACAAGTTCACATAAGCATTAATCACAAAGGCTAAGAAGTAGAAGCCAAATGTCTATCAACAGATTAAAGACAAGCAAAAAACCTCATATATGTCTCTCTGTCTCTCTGTCTCTCTGTCTCTCTCTCTCTCTCTCTCTCACACACACACACACACACACACACACACACACACACACACAAGAATATCATTCCAGTATGGTAGCACAGGTCTATGATCCTGGCACTTGCAAAGAAAGAGAATCTGAAGCTCAAGATCATCCTCAGCTACATAGTCAATTCAAGGCCAGCCTGGACTACATGAGAAACTGTCAGTCACACACATGTGTGCAAAGCATGGAGTGAGGGAGATAGGGAATACAGTAATAAAAGGAAATTTTGGCATATGATACAATACATGGCTGAACCTTGAGGACAGTATAAGAGGGGGAGTCACAAGAAAAATACCATTCCACTTACATGATGACCCAGCACATTAAAAGATAATTCAGAAAAAGAATGAGGGATAGCAAAAGCTGGGGAGAAAAGAGGAAACATTCTAGGAACTGGTTGTATAACAAGATGAAATACTTAACACTAAATGCACACTGAATTGTGCATTTAGAATTGTGGCAAGTTTTAACAGGTTACAGGAACATATGCATGTAATCCAAATCATGAGTTCAAGACAAATTGCGCTTCATGGACAGACCAGACCCTGTCTGAGAGAGCAAAAATCAAACAGTAACAATGATTCTTCTAAGGTTAGAATGTTTGTACTTCTGAGTAACTCATAACAAAACATGTAATTTTCCTGCCTTTTATTATAAAACAATTATTTCACATTAGAAATATTTAATATTTATCTTAGAATTACCTCTATTATTATCCTTAATATTAGCCCTCAACAATCAAATTACTATTACCTGACATGAACATTAAGTGCAAATGCAAACTGATGCAAGCAACAGTAATGATAAAGATAATCTGCAGGGCAGATAATCCACTGCTGCAACTATAATACTAACTTAAGTCTAGCATATACTCAGAGTTCTTATATTTGTGAAGAGTTTCCACTACCTGACAACTTATACTCATTAGGAGAAGTTTCCAAAGTAAAGAGTGAAATCATCTTCCTGGAAAGTTAAAAATAAATCAGACCCATCTATCCAAAACGCTATCCCTCCAGAAACTACTTGTTGGTATTAAAGTATTTGGATACTATTTAATATTGTTCCTAGCAATAAGATGATTCCAAAAAGTCATTTTAAAAATTTACTCAATTTTAGAACTCTAATACTCTTTTCTTAGGAATTACAGAAAATCAAGAGAAGAAATAAGATACTGATCCAAGAACACTAACCTGGACATCTAGACAGATATATATTCGAATCCCTATTTATCACTAACTACCTTTATAAATGCCCATTAGCCTTTCTTGGCTTCTTCACTTGTTAAATGTGAAAACTGAATTGAATGTCTTTGAAGATATATTAACAACACAACACGCCTGTCCCAAGTTTGGTACGTGAACACATAGTGGAAGGAGAGAACCAACTCCCAGATCGTCTTTTTTATCTGTCTCACACACACATACAAACACACACACACCACTCACCATAGCACATGAATGAATACATAAACAAATAAATATACATAAAAAATCTAATGATATGCTAACTAAATTCAATTTCTACAATTATTTTAAGATTGTACTGTGACATTTCCAATGCTGAAATAGTTAATTCATTTATATACATTGAAATCAAAAACAGTCTTTTCAAAATGTCTTAATACCACCCACCCATCTTGACAGTATACAACTTAAAAGCAAGGAAGACAGAGCTCAGCAAGTAGAGTTATCTGTGAGCAGGCCTGATCCCAAGATTCCAAGAGTGAGAGAGTTGTCCTTTGACAGACACTGACATACATACACACCCCTGTAGACACATGTACAGTAAGTAAATTTAAATATATATATATATATATATAAAAGACTCTTTGCCTGTATGAGTATAAATCTTTTTTTTGGGGGGGGGCAGGGTTTCTCTCTGTAGCCCTGACCATCCTGGAACTTACCTTTGTAGACCAGAGCCTCAAACTCGACAATCTACCTGCTTCTGCCTTCTAAGTGAGCGAATTAAAAGTAGGCACCAACATGCCCTGCCATTGAATTTCTCAAAAAAAAAAAAAAAAAAGAAACCATACAACTTGAGAGAATTACATTCTACAGCTTTCTCTTTATAAGTATTAATTCATTAAAGAAGAAAAAAAAATCAGACATAATCATAGATGCCTCTAATCCCAGGCTAAAGCAGAAAGATCAAAAGGCAACCAAATATGGTTAGAGGGGCTGTCTCAAAAAAAAAAAAAAAGCCACACCTGGTGATAGAGGCCCCTAACTACCTACAGACTGAAGAGGTTCTGCAGAACTATCAGAGTTCAGGCCTGTCAGGGCTCCACTAAGGTTAGCCTTTAGTGACACCCTATCTCAAAACAAGGCCGGAAATAAAGCTCAATGGTAGGGCACTTCTCAGCATGAGGTCCTAGATTCAATCCCCAGCATCAAAAAGGAGGTCAAAGGAAAGGAGGAGAAAGGGACAGAAGGGAGAGGGGAGCTAATCACTGTTGTTTTTGTTCTCTTAAATGAAAGTGAATCTAGCAGTCACAGTGATATATTAACCTATCTCCCTTCTGGAATAATTTATTTATTGTCCAGCTGTTGGGAGTGGTACAGGAAAGCAAACAGCTCTCAGCTGTCAGTTCTCTTCCTTCAGGAACTGCCTGGTTCTCAACTGAGCTGCCTGACTCCCTAAGTCACCTTCACCTGATGATTACTCAAAACACAGACTTGAGGGCATAACCCTTGATTCCAAATTAGGACGTTTCTAAATCTACGCCAACTGCAAGTTCCGAAATCCAGCCAACTGAACGTTTTTCCCATCCTGTATTACAGCCAAACGCTCCCCCCCCCCCGCGCCCCCCAACAAACACATGCCAAATGGTATCTCAGTCAGCTATGGTAACAGAAGATGTAACCACTGATGAAAATGGTTTAAGAAAGCAGACTTTAAAATGAAGTAAGGTCGTCAACAACCTGGCATCCCAGCTGCCAATCGCCATCAATGGCAGTGGTGGTACAAAAGGCAAAAGCAGAAATATAACCAATAAAACTTCCCCATGTGGTAACCCAAATATCCCAGTAGAAGACAAAAGCTGACAACTCCTTTTGGGAAATGACTTTTGTTTCAGTCCTCTTATTGTTTTCGTTTTTTATCTCTTTAAATAGAAAGGAGGAAGAAGAGCGGGAGAGATGGCTCAGCAGTTAAGAGCATTTGCTTCCAATTTCAGTTCACATTACCCACCTATAGAGGCTCTATAACTCTAGCTCCCCACGAGGACCTTCAGCCCCCCCACACACACAAAATAAATTTTTAAAAAATTAGCTACTAAAAATCCAAGTAGGTTCTAGAATGAGTTTGGTTTGCAAGCCATATTTTGCCAACCTCTTCTCTAGAAAATGAAAAATATAAAAGCATTTTTAAAGTATGAGGAAAACAGTAATTGCAGAGAACCATGAAAAATTAGTTTTGTAAAAGACAATCCATTAAAAAAAAAGTAACAAGAAGTGAAAGTAAAAGGCCAGAAAATTCTTCAGTTACTTTTCAGATACTTCTCTCCTATAGCAAGAAGACACCAAAGACAGCCAGGATCAGAATAGTCAGAAGAGTAGCAGATCAAAATTAAATCAAAATTTAATCCCAACTCCAATCAAAATTAAATTCTCAATTTGGGAAGATCTGTTAAACCAAGGTTAGGATTCACATGGGAAAGGGGAAGTAACTGAAACCTCGAAAAATGGATGAAGCATGTGGGATGATTAATACGAAACTCTTCCAGCCCCAGTGTATGTCTTCTTTTTCCTGCATGTTGTGTTTTGACATCTTAAAACCTTTCTGGTTAGGGAGACTGGCCCTCTCAGAGCTAGCCAATTCTTACAAGACTCAGTAGGGAGCCTGCCTTTCTTGCTACACAAACTAGACAGTCTTCATTTTTGGCCTGTAATTCCCACAGCCTGACAATCAGGCCTTAATCCCCCTAGAGCCAGAAATCAGTTAACCCATTCTGTAGAACCTCCCCCAAATTACTCAAACCAGTCCCAACCTATGCCCTTCTATGAAACACCACAGCAGTCAGATGGTGGTGACAGCACATGCCTTTAATCCCAGCACTCAGGAGGCAAATCTCTGTGAGTTCGAGGCCAGCCTGGTCTACAGATCGAGTTCTAGGATAGCCAGGGCTACTCAGAGAAACACTGTCTCGACAAACAAAACAAAACAAACAAAAAACCCGCAAACGTTCTGACCTAAACCTTTGCCCTCCCTTTCTATCCTTTGCCTCTTAACTATCCTGAAGAACACTGAGAAGCACTTCTGTATGTTGGGCCTTAAAATAAACTTTTTAACTCTCCTATTATCTCACGATTGACCATTCCAAAGAATACAAAACCCCTAAGTTTGTCTGAACCCTCTAAACTTGGAGAAGAAACTCTTGTATCACTTATTAAGAGCTCGTGTTATTATAGATCCTAGTTTCACAGTAACACTAGAAATGTCAGTAGAAATTGCAGTTAAAAAAAAAACTGAAATTAAAATCAAAAAAGAAAAAAAAAAAGAGCCGGGTGGCGATGGCACACGTTAATCCCAGCACTCGGGAGGCAGAGGCACGAGGGCTTCTGTGAATCTGAGGCCAGCTTGGTCTACAGAGCAAGTTTCAGAATAGGCTCCAAAAGCTACAGAGAATCCCTGTCAAAAAACAAAACAAACAAAAAACTGAAATTCAGTGCTCCATACAAGCAGTAAGAACACTAGCAAAAGAATAAAAATGAACTAATTACTCCTGTACTATGGAAATTAACCAAAGGACTGAAGCAATCCAGGGATGTTTAATACATGGGGCTAGCACATTGGTAAATACAGCAACCTAGTGACACTCCACAAGAAGCTATGAAAACCACTAAGCAGCAATCACAGTTAAAATCAGGCCTGGAACCCTTCCAAGCAGGAGGGCACAGGCAAGAGAAATGTGGAAGGGAGAGGGATGGTGAGGGAGACCAGCCTGAATTCTACCTAGTTCAACGTTGTCTCCAAAACTCTCATTCCCAAAGTTTTGCCACCATTTGACATGCCTTCTGCACTCCTGAAAACTCTACCAGCATCCTTATGTAGATGCTGAACTTGTCTAATGCAAACAAGTCTGCTGTTTGTTTGCTTGCTTGCTTTGCCTCAATTGTTGGACATCTTAGCTACTTGAAATCATTGACTTTAGAGAAAAACAAGTAATAAGCTTAAAAGCAATGAGATGGGTGTAGAGATTTTTAAATACTGGAACATATTCTGGAATTCTGTAAGACTATGTCACATATAGTACTTGGTCAAGAAAGACTGGAGAAAAACCTCAACTTTCACTACAGCAAAATCTCAGGATCCACACAAACCGGAAATGAGTGAGTTCCAGGGCAGCCTATGATATATGAGGCACTGTCTTCAGGAAAAAAAGAGGAAGAAGAAAAGTAATAGAAATAAAAAACTCAATAAATTGACTCAAGAGCAGATATAAACAGACAGAAGGAATCAGATAATTTGAAATTTTGTACTGAGAATCAAATAAATGAAGAAAAATTAACCCACAGAAACCTGTAGAATACAACTGTAAGAAGTCAATAAATATGAATAAAGAAAAGATACAGCAGAATAACAATTTTTAAAAACTCAGAAGCTCTACTAAATGTGATAAAAAAAAAAACCTCAGAGATTAATAACACAACACACCAAAATCAAACTGTCGTGAAAAACAGAAAAATCATGAAAACATCCAAAGAAAAGTGACTCATCACAGCCGAATTCCCACTGGAAACAATGAAGGAAGTGTGTTGAATTCAAATTGCTGAAAGAAAAAGATTGCCTGCTTGCCCAGAGTAGATTCAAGCCCTGGCCTAACATGAAAATAAAGACTGCCTAGGGATAGAGAGATTGTTGCATAAGTAAAGGTGACCACATTTCACCTCCCAGAACCCACATCAGTATGCAGTGAGAAAACAAATTCCATAAATTTGCCTCTGACCTATACACATATGCTGCACTCAACACACACACACACACACACACACACACACACACACACACACACAATCAAACATGCACACAGTTACAAAGAAAAATAATCTGGGCCTGGCGGTGGTGGTACACACCTTTAATCCCAGCACTTGAGAGACACAGGCAGGCGAATCTCTGAGTCTGAGGCCAATCTTGTCTACAAAGAATTCCAGGACAGTCAAGGCTATTACACAGAGAAACTTGGTAATGAAATTTCCAAGCAATGGAGGAGGAGGGGGGGGGAGAGAGAGAGAGAGATTGATGTCCAAACTAGTAAGTATGGAAGAGACTGGCACATGTCTGCAATCTGAATACTTGAGAGAAGGAAAGGAATGATGAATCTGAGGCCAAACAAATTACCGAGTTAAATTCAAGGTCAGTCTGAGCAATCTAGGGAAATATAAATTGAAAAGAGTTGAGCTGTTTTTCTTCCTGATTTAAGAAGCACGTTCATTAAACAATAATTAGAAATCTGCATTGTTTGGGTATACATCGAACAAACGTAAATTGTAGAAGAACAGCACAAAGAACAAAGTAGGAAATAAAAACTTTAGAAGAACATTTTATATTCAATTTTAATTAAACCAGTATTAATTAAAGCTAGATTGCTATAAATCAAAGTGTTAATGTAATCTACAGGACAGCCACCAAGAAAATCATATATGCATGCCAATATGGTGACTCACACCGGTAATCCTAGCACTCAGAAAGCCTGAAGCAAGAGGACTGCCATGAGCTCAAGGCTATCCTAGGCTATATTATTAAATTCAAAGGCAGTCTGGGTTACATAGGGACTTCCAGGCTAGTCTGGGCTACACAGTAAAACTCTGGTTCAATAAAAAAGAGAAGATGGCTGGACAGTAGTAGTGTTCTTTAACCCCAGCACTCGGAAGCAGAGGCAGCTAGCTGTCTCTATGGAGACCAGACTAACTTACAAAAAAGAGTTCTACAACAGCCGAAGCTACACAGAGAAACCCAGTCTCAAAAATCCACCGACACCTCCAAAAAAATAAGGAAAGGAAAAAAAAGAAATAACGGGAATCAATGGTGATAAAAGCAAATATCTATTCCATTGTGTTTGTTGGGCCATTTTTAGCGAGTAAGAAAAAGAAAAGGGGGTTGGGAGTTGCCAATAACCTCACCGTCCAAAAGGGTTGCTTTTTTTTCTTTTAATATATATAATTTTTTGAGATAGGGTATCATGTATTCCAGCCTAGACTCAAACTCATTATGTAGCTGTCTCCTGCCTCTATCTCTCTAGTGCTAAAATTATAGACCTGGGTGGCATCACACCCAGTTTATGAAGTAGTGAAGACTGAGTCCAGGGCTTTGCAAATGACAGACAAGCACTTTACTAACTCAGCTGTATTCCAGCTTCAAAATTACAAAGTGTTTTAATTTGTATTTTCCTGAATGTACTTTTTCTTGCAAAGGATGGGGCAGAGCTAGCTATTGAATCGAAGCGCTCCCAAATGCTAGGCTAGGGCTCTATCGCTGAGCAACAGCCCCAGATCTTTTTTCACATAATTTTTTTTTCTTCTGGTTTTTTCGAGACAGGGTTTTTATGTTTAGCCCTGGCTGTCATGTACCTTGCTCTGTAGACCAAGCTGGCCTCGAACCTACAGAGAACCACCTGCCCCTCACCACCCTAACCCACCCACCCCCACCCCAGGATTAAAGGTGTGCGCTAATAAACCCGGTAGGCTGTACTTTTTTTTTTTAATATTTATTTATTGATTTGTTATGTATACAATAGTCTATCTGTGTGTATGCCTGCAGGCCAGAAGAGGGCACCAGACCTTAGGTTGTGAGCCACCATGTGGTTGCTGGGAATTGAACTCAGGACCTTTGGAAGAGCAGCCAATGCTCTTAACCTCTGAGCCATTTCTCCAGCACCGTTTGTTTGTTTTTGAGACAGGGTTTCTCTGTGTATCCCTGGCTGTCCTGAAACTTATTCTGTAGAACAGGATCGCTCGGAACTCAGATCTGTCTTGTCTCTGTCTCCCAAGTGCTGGGGTTAAAGGGATGTCCCACCAAGCTGGAAGACAGAGGCAGGCAGATTTACAAGAGATAGCTCTTAACCACTGAGCCATCTCTCCAGCCCCCTAGGCTGTACTTTTTTAAAACAATTTTTTAAAACAAAGTTGAAAAACAACATGGAATACTTTCAGATGAGCTAAGCACCACCTGTAATCACTAAAGCACCTCAAAAGAGTTATTCATTTTGAAGGGGAAAAAGATCTTGTGCAACTCTACTCATTAACAATTACTTAGCAAATGCCTATAATGTGCTAGGTCCTTCCCCTCTCAGTGGATATACAAGTGAAATAAAACATCTGATCCTTTTAGAGAACTTATAACCAGCCTACTAGAGGAAAAAGACAACAAAATTAAAACTGAAAACCTTTTATGAAAGGTAATAAAGGGGCTAATCACACCTTTAACCCTGGCACTGGGGCAGTGGGGGGGGGGGGGACAGAAGCAGGTGAATCTCTGTCTGTTCAAGGCCAGCCTATAGAGCAAGGTCAGACAGCCAGGGCACCACAGAGAAAATCTGTCTCAAAAAAACAAAAACCCACAGAAGGGGTAACAATATGTGCAAACTACAAAGAGACACAAATACAGTGGTAGTACAGAATCTGGCTTCTACTTGTAGTGGTTTTAATGAGAATGGCTCCCTTAAATTCATGTTTACATACTGAGTCCCCAGCTGGGGGACTGTTTGGAGGATTAGGTGTGGCCTTGTTGGAAAGAGTGTGGTCTTGTTGGAGGAGATGTGTCACTGGGAGTGGGCTTTGGAGGTCTCAAAAGACCACATCAGGCCTAGTGCCTGACTCTCTTTTTCTGCCTGCATGCAGATCAGGACAGATACAGTTCTCAGCTACTTTTCCAGCACCATGCTTCCCACTATGGTGATGACAGACTAACTCCAAAACTATAAACAACTCCCCAATTAAATGCTTTCTTTCGAAGAGTTGCCATAGTCATGGTGTCTCTTCACAGCAATAAACAGCAAGTAAGACTCCTCTACTCTTACCCCCCCTCCCCATTTCTAAACATGTGAACTTATGTGTGGCTAGTTCCATTTCAACGGTCCTGGAAAAAAGCAACAAGAGAAATGTTACTATGAGAAAAGCTATGTATGGTGGTACACATCTCTAATCCCAGCAGGTGGAAGGCCTGAGGCAGCGCTTTATGGAGTTCAACACCAATCTGGGCTACAAATACCAAGCAAGCCTAGAAAATACCTAACTCAAAAATTATTAAACCATAGTCTAGGCCTCTCTGAGATTTAGCTGACACAACTATTAACAGCATGTTACACTTACCTATTCCATCTTTTTCTTTCATACATTTCCTACCCATTCTTCTTTTTGGGACACATCAACTAATAAAGCCCAGGCATGCACCACTATGTCCCATTTACAAAGTATTAGGAATCAAAACAGGAAAGGAGAGCTATATTCCCAGTCCTTTAAAAAAAAAAAAAATCTGTCTTAAGATTTCACAAGACTGTGGGTGGTGGTGGTGCATGCCTTTCATCCCAACACTCAGGAGGCAGAAGCAGGCAGGCGATATGAGTCAAGGCCAGCCTGATCTGCAAAATCAATTCCAGGGTACCCAGGGCTGCAGAGAAACGTGTGTGTGTGTGTGTGTGTGTGTGTGTGTGTGTGTGTGTAGGGGCGGGGTGGGGGCACATTTAACAAGTCTTTCTCTGTCCCACCAGCAGCTCCCAAATAATAACACAGAGAGTTATTATTATTAATTATAAAAGCTCGACCTATAGTTTAGGCTTGTTCCTTTTTTTTTTTTTCTTTTCTTTTTTTTTTTGATTTTTCGAGACAGGGTTTCTCCATAGCTTTTGGTTCCTGTCCTGGAACTAGCTCTTGTAGACCAGGATGGCCTCGAACTAACAGAGATCCACCTGCCTTTGCCTCCCGAGTGCTGGGATTAAAGGCGTGCGCCACCATCGCCCAGCTAGGCTTGTTCCTAACTAGCTCTTACGACTTAAAACTAACCCGTTTCTATTAATTTATATTTTACCTTTCTTTCATTCTGTATGTCTGACTCCCTCTGTGTCTACTTGGCATCTCCCTGCATCTTCATTGTCTCCTCCTACTCCCTCTCTATGCCCAGAAGTCCCACCTATACCTCCTGCCTAGCTAATAGCTACTCAGCTCTTTATTAAACCAATCACAGCAATGTATCTTTACACAGTATACAAATATCCCATATTTCCCCCTTTTGTCTAAATAAATTTCTAACACAGTAAAATTTTATACAATAAGAACAATTATCAGGTAAGAATTACATTCACAGTGACCAAAAAAATCCATATCAATGTATAATATTTGAAACTATTAGTTTTATTTTTTTTATTTTTTATTTTTGGTTTTTCGAGACAGGGTTTCTCTGTAGCTTTGGTGTCCGTCCTGGAACTAGCTCTTGTAGACCAGGCTGGCCTCGAACTCCCAGAGATCCGCCTGCCTCTGCCTCCCGAGTGCTGGGATTAAAGGCGTGCACCACCACCGCCTGGCAAAACTATTAGTTTTTTAGTTTGAAAGCAGGTTTTAAAAATCTATCATTTTATTCTATCATTTCTATACTCCCCCCTTATTCTTTTCAGAACAAGACTCCTGAATCTAATCTCTTTGGTTCAGCTTTTTCCTGACCATGATCAATAACAACTTGTAACCAACACCCTAAAATGATGACAAACATCAATAACCTACCAAAATCACCCACCTCACCTTTTGGAAATGTGGATGTCCCCAGACTGCTTCCCAAGGGCAACAGCATCTTTGGGGGACCCTAATAAAATTGGGATAATGGTCAAGTCCAGGAAGAGCTAACTGTATTATTTTTTGCTTAGTCTCTGTGTGATGGGAAAGTGCAGGGCTCATCCAAAGTCCTGCCTGGAGTAGTGTGTGAGGTTGGACCACCTAGGCTAGGAGCTTTGAAGTGGCTCTGGATGAAGAATTTTGAGAAAAAGGGCATTCTGAGAGGCTGGATCACCTGAGCTACTTATTTTTACTGGTGTCTGGTCCCTTTTATCTGAAAACACACAAACTTTTAAAGGCAATATATGTATATGGAAAATGCAGTATGTACAAGTCAGTTGAAGATGATTTTCTTGTTTCATGTTTGAGATGGTAAAAGTCATCTGTTAACTTTCTAAATTTGTACTTCAATTCATGTCATATAAAAGGATGGCATATAGTAAGTCATGAGGGCTCTGTAGCCAACAAGTTTATCAAGTCTCATCCAGTCTCAGGGCTGTTCCCGCATCAAGGGATCAGCATATATGTCACCTGTCCTATAGTCTTTCTTGGTTTCTTTCTTCATGTCACAAGCCAAGATTTTTTTTTTTTTTTGGTTTTTTTTCGAGACAGGGTTTCTCTGTAGCTTTGGAGCCTGTCCTGGAACTCCCTTTGTAGACCAGGCTGGTCTCGAACTCCCAGAGATCCGCCTGCCTCTGCCTCCCAGTGCTGGGATTAAAGGTGTGCACCACCACCGCCCGGCTTCAAGCCAAGATTTTTAGGTCTCCCCCAATCAAATTGGATCTTCATTCATTTTGAAGAGAATCCTAACTTTTTGTTTCCTGTGGAAACATTTTTCCCAATGCAACACACTTCCCAACTTCCATTTTGATGCCAAGACATCTCTAAAGTATAAAGGCTGGTTTAATTCAGCAGTCCCTTCTATAACCCAATGTCTCTTTTTCAGGAGCTGCCATTCGCTCAACAGCGTTCAAAAAATTCAAAGTCAATAAAACACCATACAGGACCCAGATGCCCTATGTATTTCCCATTCTTACATGACTTTTTTTTAATTACCTTACTCTTTCTTTAAAGACTTTACTTTTATTTTTAAACTTTTTTTTCCTAAGACTTTCTATACTCCTTTTCTTTTTTCAGAATCTAAGCACATTTTTAAGCATATGTCTGTTCAGAGATTCTCTCCATCTGGTTCTAACTTTCTGTGCCCGTGCATTCGCAGTGTTCTCTGATGCGTGAGCCAAACCTTAAATTGCTAAGCAGGCGGCAGCTAGGCTTCCACTGCATGGCTCTGCTTAGCACAGGGCTGATGATGGCTGCTGGCTCCATCCCCTTCAGGTTACCAAGAGCGGTCTCAGGCCTGCAGAGCCCCACTGGCCTGGAGCCAGGTCAATCAATCTAGGCTCCAGTAGGCAATTCTACCTAGTCTCCCACCACCAAGTAGTAGCACACCCACTCATAAACCCCGTTCAAGTGCTCAGTAGCAGGGCCTCTTAAAGAGTCACACCTCTGTACATGGAGCCTACCCAGGAGACCGCTTTCTCAGGTCCTATGTTGAACGCCCTATGTAGCAAACTCTTGTTCAGTTATCTTTGGACGGCCAGCCTGCAAATAACTACATGGAAACTTATTAATTATGAAAGTTAGGCCATAGCTGAGGTTTGTTCCTAACTAGCTCTTATAACTTTAATTAACCCATTTCTATTAATCTATGTTTTACTATGTGGCTTTTTACCTTTCTTTCATTCTGTATGCCCAACTCCATATCTCATTGGTGTCTCCCCTGTACCTCAATTATTTCCTCCTTTTTCCTCTGTCTGCCTGGATGTCCCACCTAAACCTCCTGTCTAGCTAATGGCCATTCAGAACTTTACTGAACCAATCACAACAAAAAATCTTCACACAGTGTATAAATATCTCACAACAAATAATAATGATGGTTCTTACGAATGACCATTCCTAAGCCCTAACATCAAATAGCTTCTAATGCCACAAAAACAAAGCTAATGACTGACCATGTGCCTTTCTGTCAAAGACCTCACCACCACCTGAAAAACTGACTTGCCTTCCACACACCCCACCCTCCATGAGGAACAGAAAAAAGTAAAACAACTTTGATTAAGGCCCTAGAGCCAAACCAAGTTTTAAGGAAGGCAGGCAGAGCACTGCAACAAGCTAAAAACTACAACACAGGGAGGTTGCTCAACAACACCCAAACTCCGAAAACCTTCAACCAATGATCTGCCTCCATCCCACTCTTGTGTGTGTATCCATGTGAGTCTATATGTATGTATTCAAGCACACACACACACACACACACAAAGGTTAAAGAACAACTTAACAGTAGCCTGTTCTCACCATTACTATGTGAGTCCATTTCTTTTAATTTGCCACTTGAAGTATTTTATTCTCTACAAAACAAGCTCCCTAAGGGTAAAGCCTTTGTTTCATACATAATTATATGCCCAGCAAGCAGCCCAAAGCAGCACACATTTACTAAATAACTATGAAAAAAAATCAACAAAACTCAAGAGATTGGATACACTCCGGAAAAGACTCACTAACTACTAGTAATAATATTAATGGAACAGGTTTGGCGTGGTTTGCAGGGAGAACAGGGATACAAAAATCAGCTGAATAGATGAACAAGGGAATTAGAGATAGAAAAGTTAAACAGGAAATTTACAAACAAGTCTGAAACATCCAGAAGCTGAAAGCATGTCCTCGGCTTTAAATCCCAGCTCTGCCTTCTGCTGTCTCCAGTAGCATATTTAAGCACATTATTTAAACTCTGGGCCCCAATATTTCAGGTAGAAAGAAGCCAGTTCCACCAACTTTGCCATGAAGTTTTCAGAATGGAATGGGTAAGTACAGTAGTTTAAAAATTGGATGACAGCCCTGGAGTTGACTCAAAAGATAAAGGCATCTATCTGCTACCATGTCTGCTGACTTAAGATCAATCCCTGGACACACAAGGCCCTCTGACCAAACATATGCTGTACTCATGCACATTCCCACATACACACAAAATAATAAAATGTAATAAAAATTTGATTTCTTTGTAAAATAATAGTGAAATATAAGTTCATTTAGAACCTCAGATTACAACTAGAAACAAACAAGAGGAAATATTAGAAAAAGTGGGCTGTGCTTGGTGGTGCCCTGTACTATTCCTTTTACTGGAGAAGGTAAGGTAAGAGGCCACCCTGGGCTACAGAGTTGAGCACCGTGTACCAACCAGGGATACGTGGTGAGACAATGTCTCCAATTGGAACAGAAGTGGTGAAGCAGGTAAAAGGAAAACAAGGAATGAGAGAATGGAAGCCAGTGAAGAGTCTCAAACAGACTGTTGCACTATAAAGCCCTGGTTGGCCTAGAACTCAAGAGACGTCCACCTGCCTTTGCCTTCCCAGGTCCAGAATCAAATGGGTGCCCCAACACAACCACCCCTATAGGAAAAGGCTTTGGGGAAGAAATAGCAGGAGAAACTGTAGCTTAAGCCCAATACAGTGTATAAAGTCATAGGATTTGGAAATTTTAAGGTCAATCATGAACCAAAAAATAAAAAACTGAACTAGCAAAAACCTGTGTTCTACAATGTTCATAAGGGCAATACTATAAACTGAGGAGATCCGCTAAGTGAGACAGAACAAAGAAAATCTGGAGGGCTGATAAGATCGCTAAGAGGTAAAGGAGCTTACTGACAAGCCTGACAACCGACAGTGGAAAGTGAAAACTGACTCCCAGGAGTAGTCTTCTGACCTCCATCTGTGTGTTGTGGAAGATCCAAACCAGACACACTACATACATGCACAAGGCTCAGGATTCAGTCCCCAGCATAGCCAAAAAATGTGTGCTCATATGTTAAACCCAGCTACCTGGGAGACTGAGATAGGGAATCACTTAAAACTCAGGAGTTAAGACCCAGACTGTGCAATATTACAAGATACCGTTTGAAAAAGTAATGTGTAGATGATTAGGGCACTCAGAACCACATAAAAATGATACAAGTTATCTAGTTTTCAAGAAAGTACCAGAAATAATTCTAAATGTATAGCTTAAATATAAATACATTTTTAGACATACATTTCAACACATAAAACTTTAAGTGCATACCTCACAAGCAGTTTTAGACTAATAATAGCATTCAAGGTCAGTGTGAGCCACCTACCCAGGTTCTAGGCAGCTTTTGCTGCACAGCTCCATCCCACCCCCCAAAATGACAAATAAATAACAGATTATCTAAAAGAAGCCCAGCAACTGAATCCTTAAAGCCCAGGAACAATGGAAAGGAAAAGGGAATAAGGGGCTGAAAACATAGATTTCAATAATGTAAAATTTGTTAATTTGGACACAAGAAGCTTCCTTAGCTCTTTACATCAACTATGCCCGAGTGACAAATTCAATTGCTAACTTGAAAAAAAAAAATCAATGAAAATGAACAGTACAAGGATCAAAAACCATGTAAGAAACTGGTGGTCTATCAAAGTAAGCAAAAGCCTCAACACATGTTTTAATGAATATTTTAACCTCAGTCTACCCACATGGAACATTAAGCTGGCATCAGACTGTACTAGAAAGCTATATGACCACAAAACTTTAAATCCATACGTATTTAATTAAATAAATCACAGGCAATTTTCACTTAAGTTTTTTGAAAATTATCTCAAAAACACAAAAGTATTAAGAACAATCTTAAAACTACTAAATCAACTAAAGGTGTCATATAAAATATATAAGATTTTTAAGTTTAACTAAACCCACTTTGTGGAATAAAATAAAGGTTTACTGGTTTGTTGGATGTGTGATGCAAACCTTTAATCCCAGCAGGTAAGTGGCAGAAGCAGATAGATGGATTTCTAAGAGGGGTAACCGGCCTGTTCTACACAGTGGGCTCCAGGCTGCCCAAGACTACAGACTCTGTCTCAAAATAACCACAACACAGACTGTGGAGGCTGTTGTGGTGGTGCATGCCTTTGATCCCAGCAGAAGAAAGTGAATATCTGAGTTCGAGGCCGGACTAGTATCAGGATAGCATGGAATATAAGACCCTATGTCAAAAAAAAACTAACAAATAAGCAAGAACAACAATTAGGGTCTGGAGAGTGGCTCACGGTTAAAAACAACTGTGGCTCACACAGAAGACCAGGGTTCAATACGCCCATATGATGGCTCCTTAATCATCCATAACTACACGGATCCAAAGATTTCTGATTTTGAGGATGCTTGTACACATGTGGTGCATAAACACACATTCAGGCACATACATACCAATAATAGAAGTAAATAACTATTAAAAAAAATAAACACACACACACACACAGCTGAGCCTGAGCGTGGTGGCACACACCTTTAATCCCATCACTCAGGTGACAGGCAAGCCTGGTCTACATAGTTGAGTTCCAGGACAGCCACAGAATACACAGAGAAACCCTGTCTGAAACAAAACAAAAACCTACAGCAAATATTTACTGGTTCAATCACTTGACTACAATGCTTTTGTCAACAAAAACATTATTGATATTTTATGTTTCTTTTACTTTTTTTTGTTTGAGATTGAGTCTATGTAGCTCTGGTTGTCCTGGAATTCTCTATGTAAATCAGGGTGGCCTGAACTCATGGAGATCCATCTGAGTATGGGACTAGAGACTTGTGCCACCACACAGCCGAGTATTTTTAATTTTTGAATGAAATTCTTTATATTCATTCAATGTAATGAAAACTGAAGATTTATGTTTATTTGAGAATACTTTCAAGACGGTTTCTGTATCTTTGGCTGTCCCGGAACTCACTCTGTAGACCAGGCTGGCCTCAAATTCACAGAGATCCACCTGCCTCTGCCTCCCCTCCCGTGTGCTGGGATTAAAAGTGTGCGCCTCCATGCCCCGCGAGAATACCTTTTCTACATTAATCAACCTCCTGTTTCAACATTACTTCTTCCTAAACTCACCAAAGGTGTGATGTATGGTGTGTATGAACAATACATCCTAAGTCTAAGAAAAAAAAAAAACCAGGTGCAACGTTTAGATGCATGCCTTTTTCTTCTAAGCTCAAGTTATATCCTGGAAAGAACTTAAAACTAAATGCAACTATCCTACAACTCAAATAATCCTTTCAAACAGAGGCACTTAATTTTAAAAATTCAAGACTGGAACCCGAAACTACCATCTTTCAAAATTTAGGGGGTAACTCAAGTCGATCGGGGGTTCACATAAGTGGACATTTAGCTTTGTTTTAGCTCGGACCAAACAAAAAGTACGTTTTACTTCACAGTTAAGACCAATTCTTTGCGCAGACATTTCATAAATCCAGTAGAGAGAGTTCAAATGGGCCTTGTATGAGTAAAAACAAGGACGTGGAATGAAAAGTCAAGAGAAGCCGACTCAAAAGAGGTTAATTCAGTTAAAAGTGTTGATGAATCATGAAGCGCTAAAGGAAATCCGAGTGAGAACAGCGGCATCCCGGGTATTTAAAAAGTTGAGGGTGGCAAGGCAAACTTCAGCGGCGGGCCGCAAGCCATTGTGCGAGGTGGCAGCCCGAAGCGGCGTGGCTGTCAAGGGGCAACTGCGTCCCGAGGCGCGGGGGAGGGGGCAGGACGCCACATCGGAGGGGGGTGCCGGGGCCAGGAGGCGTCTAGCCCAGGCCCTTTGCGCCTGTGCTCAACCTCAAGAGAACCAACAAGCGCCAACTCGGGGCCCAGCGGACCCACGCCAACCTGGCGCTCGGAGGCGCTGGGCCCAAGCCCGGAGGCCCGGTAAGGCGCCGCCGGAGGAGCCCCGCAGACGCCATGCTAAAAGCCAAAATGGCTGCCCCGAGGATGCCCGCAGCGCGCCGCCTGTGAGCAGGGAGCGGGCCGCTGCGGGAGCGGGGGAGGAGGCGCCGGGAAGGCAGTCGCCGCTCGCCAGCCGGAGCCTCTCAGGTAGGTCCCCCTCCGCCCCTCAGGGCGCGGGCCCCAGCCCGAGCCCCACCCCCGGAGCCCGCGCCCCGGTCCCCCGGCCCGCGCTCGCCCCCCCCCCCCCGGCCAGGTACCTGCAGTTCGGCCCGCTCCACCTCCCAGTGCGCCCGCTCCATTTCGAACCGAGCCCACTCGTGCTGGATGTAGTGCAGGATCCCCGGGATGGTGTACTGCTGCGGCCGGGACAGCTCGGGGCCTGGCGGGGGCCCCGCCACCTCGGAGGCCGCGGGACCCCCGCCGCCCGGCGCTCCGTTCGCTCCCGGCGGAAGGTTCAGGGTCCCCCCGGATCCCTGCTGCGGCCGGGGAGGGGCCGCCATCCCCGGGCCGCCGCCACCGCCGCCGCCGCCTCCGGCCAGCTCGTCCATTGTGTGCGGGGCCCCGGCCGGGGCTCAGAGCCAGACGCCGGCAGCTGCGGGGAGGGTCGGGGACGGTGGCCCCGCGCCGACGGCAGGGCGGGGGCCGGCCGGGAGAGGGCCGGGGAGGGGGGTCGCTGCCGTGTGCTTGCCGCGGATCAGAGCAGGGAGCTGCCGGCCGCCGCCATTACAGTCCCTCCTCCATCTGCCCGTCTCACTCACTCACTTTGGGGAAAGGGGGGGGGGGGAAACCGCGGCGGGCGGGAGGGAGGGGGAGGGACGGGTGAGGAGAGACGTCGCGCCGCCGCTCGCCCGCCCGCCTGCTCGCTCGCTGGCTCGCGCACGGCACGCCGGGTAGCGGACGCCTCGGCGGCCGCACGCCGGATAACCAAATAGAGTCCGGCCTCACCCTAGACGGGCGCACTGAGGATGCGCCGCGCTCTGGGGGCGGGGAAAGCCTGGGCCACGCCCCCACGCCGGCGCCCGCCCCTCCCCCGGCTTTCCGACTCAGCACCAGTGGCATCCCGGGGTGCAACCGGGACTTTGCGGAGTGCGTGGGCCTCGGGCTTTCGGGTTGTTTACTTCACGCAGATATCATCGGGAGCAGTGAAGGCCTCGCCTACGGGGCTGGGGTCAAGCCCGGCGTATCCTGCCCAGGAATGCCTGACGTTTCTCAGTCGAATTCTTCGCGTGTTTTGCTCAACCCCCAAAGGATCGCGCCTCTTGTCACTCACCTTACCTCTAGTGTGGTAGCACCAGTCAGTCTCCGGGATCCAGGGGGGACGTTCACCTTTGGCAAATGGCCCAGATTCCTCCGACTTTCGCACTAGCTCCCGGGCTTCGCCGCGACCTGCTTCTTTGGTCCCACTTCAGTGCTCCCGGCTGCCTGTTGTAACTTGTCTTCAGCCTTTATAATACTGAGATAGGTTGTGTTTGGGGAAGTTTAAGCATTGTTGTTTTCCTTTTTCTTTTCTTTTTTTAACTGGAAGAAGTAGTAACATCTTGAGTCCTGAGAATGGTGGTGCATGGGCAAAGATAACTTTCAAAGACACCCATAGTTGGACTCTGAGGTTGAGAAGTGAACTCATATTGTCCCATTAGTAGCAGAAATTTTGACTGAAACGGAGAACAAAAGTATTATGAATACAACTTAAACTAAATGAACAGTGGCGATATCTTAATCTTTAGATGGCTCTAGAGTGAAATAATACACACATACAAGGTCAGATTTTTTAAGTTCCGTGGTGTGCATTTTCTATGCTTGGTTTCACAGGAATTATCCTCGGGAACTTAAAAGTTTTTAAAGTTAATACAACTAATAACCTGGCCCCCGGGCATGGCAGCCCACGTCTTTAATCCCAGAAGACGGCCTGGTATCTAAATTTGGGGCCAGCCGGGTCTACAGAATGGATTCCAGAACAGCCAGGACTACAGGATGATACACAGAAACCCTGTCTCGAAAAGCAAGAAAACAGCTAATAACCATTTAGTGTACAATCAAACAAGACGAGTATTTAACAGCATAATGAAAAGAGTTGCAGTATTTATAGCTATACAGGAAATTGCATATAAATTGGTTGCGTTTTAAATTTATTTTCACTGTGAAAACCTATACAAATTTTTCACTATGGAGCCATTCAGGATGTAATTTCAGAGACAAAGTAATACACTTTACTTGGTCATGTCTGCTGTATTGTTATAATTAATGAAGAACTGATTGGATCTGTTATACTTCTTGCTGCCATATTTACGTATGAAATGAGGTCTTAGATAACAGTGCTGTTTCTTCATATGATGAGAGTACAGTTTCTCCACTTACTAACAATCAGCCCACAGCTGGTTCCTTCAGCCCTATTCCTTGAGAAAGGACACATTTAAAAAAAAAAAAAAAAAAAAAAAGCCCAGAAATACCTTACATTCGTCCTCAGGGCCCTGTCAGGACTTACACACTGTGAAGCTCCTTCAAGGGCCTGGAGCCCACTCACGTGATGATTATGCCCCTCCCCCCACCTACCCGGCAGAAAGAAAACTCTGTTCTGTTTTTTTTGTCTGTCTTACTGGATGGCACTTAACTATAGTCTGGTACCCTCCATTTAACCAGGCCTTTCTCAGAAACTTCTTTCCTGTCTGCTCCCGTTTCCGCCTTCCACCTCACTCTCCCTGCCCCAACTAGTCTTCCAAGGCAGGTTTGATTGTCACCTCTGCTTAAATATTTTAGCCATCTCCAGATTTAGAACAGAACCCAAAGTAGGCTGTATGGTGTCACTCATCTGTAATCCCAGAATTTGGGAGCTGGAGGCAGAGGATCAGGAATTCATGATCATCGTAGCTCGAGGCCAGCCTGGGATACATGGACCCACCCTTGGAGTTGGACGTCTCTCTCCCACTCTCTGCCCTACAGGTTCCAGTCCTGCTGTGAGCAAATTAATTAATACCAACCATCCTGACTTTATACTTCACACCTGTGCATAAGTATCTCTCCAAAAGAGCTTTTAAAACTTTGTTTCCATGTTTACAAATTTGATCACGCGTACATTAACCATCGTCTTCTACATGTCAATAACATGGTTTGTGGCTTTGCCCACTGAAGTATCTCCTCAACTACCCCATCCCTCTGGTGTTTCTGGCGGTGTTTTGCTGTATAGCCTAGTCTGGAACTCAAGAGCCTACTGCTTCGGTTTTCCAAGTACTGAGATTACAATCTTACTTCCCAGCCAGCCTGGGTACCGACTTGAACTGTAGTTTTCTTCTCCGCTGGGATGATGTTGACGCTGTTAGCATTGTGCCTCCAGCCCACTACTCCTGAGGACACCGAGTTGCTAGAGCTCACAGAGAATCGGTTCTCCCAGGTGACTGCATCACAGTTCCCCTCGCCTAACCGGAATTCCCTCTCTGATGGGTGGCTGTGTCACTTCCTCTCCTCGGGCCCACTTCCAGATTTCCTTCTAGCTCTCTTTCACCTGTTGTCTTCATCCCTGCTCCTTAGGTGCAGACTGACTTGGGGGCAGGTTTCTTCTATAGCCAGGCTGGCCTTGAACCTGTGATTCTCCTGTTTTGCCACCCCAGTGCTGAGGTGGCAAGTGTACACCAGCTTACTCGGTTTGATGCTTTTCAAGGAAGCCGATTTAAGCTAGGTGTGGCGGCTCTTGTGCTTTCTGCACTGGGGAGGCCGAGGAAGAAGAATTGTTATGCATCTGAACCCTTATCCACACTACATGATGAGTTCCAGGTTGTTTAAAAACAAAATGAAAAGAATGCCTATATATTTAATCAACTTAGTTTTTAGGGTATCGTAGTAGGCGTTCTCAGACCACTAGCCCCCAAATCATGACATAGAGAAATATTATTAGTTATGAATGCTTGGTATTCCACAACATAAACAAATGTAACACACCTTTACATAGTTAAAGTAATATTCCACGACAGGGTACTTCTTACTCTCTTTCCTATAGCTAATATTTGAGCCTAGATATTCTGGTTTTGCCCCGCTGGACTTGTCATTTAATTTACATGTATTGTGCAAGTCAGAGTATATCAGGGAATTCCAGGCTTCTAAATAAGTTGGGAATAGATGTACTCAGGTACCTTCTTATCAATTATTCCCTCTGAGACGTATGAAGAGTTCTGATTCTGCCTTTGAGAACTAAGTATCTTGTGATCATCTAAGCACTTTATGTCTTGATGACCATGCGCCTGTCATCTTTCCACTGAAGAAATTAAACAGGTTCATAAATAATATTTTAGTCATTATTTTTCTTCATCATAAAGGATATGACAAGCATTCTTATTTTCATGACTGGGAGGACAAGCCACAACACAGTTCTTGGTGACTTTAGCAAGTCCCATTGTATAATAGGAAGTGGTCCCCACCCTTTTGTATCAATGAGTGTGTGTGCATTTAGAAACAAAGAAATAGAGTCTCTCTCCCCTATTTGCCTGCTGTCTATGACTGGGCTCAGTATTAGTCTCTGGTTCCTGAATCCTTAGCATGTTTGAAATTGTAGGTAGTTTCAGGTGACTCAGTTACTCTGGGAAATAGCACAGTCTTTAAGTTTATAAAGTAAGAGGGCAAATACATATCATAGCCTACCAAAACTTTGATAAGAGGCCAGCCTGGTTTACAAAGCAAGTTCCAGGACAGCCAGGGCTACACACAGAGAAACCCTGTCTCAAAAACAACACAGAGAGAATATTCTGTCTCTGGAAAAAAAAAACAAAACCTGACGAGTTCAACCAAAGGAGCAGACCACACATAATGCAGACACAGCAGAAGAGGAGGAAGCCTAGCCTGCCAAGTGAGATCAGATATTGACTTATAATTACACAAGTTGCTTGAGGCTATGAAAATTATAAAACATATATACGCAGGGAATTTAATCAGGTAAATATTGTATGGAAAAGGAAAAGGACCTTTATAGATTATAGAAAGTGGGCACCAAACCTTTAAGAAATCCAGGATACTACATAAGATTCCAGTCCAAATTCATTCTTCAATTGTCTCCTGGGTAATATGAGTCAGAAAAAAGTAGGCTGTGGTAACATTGTGTAATAGCTAACTTACTGAGATGTCAAAATTGAAGAGAGAGAAAGAAAGAGATTGCCTGGAGCCAAGTCTCTCCAGTACACTGGCTAAGAATACGCAACCAGGTCTCTAAACCTGAGAGTAGAGTGATTGGAAAATATGACCAAATGGGAAACTGGCCAGACTTTCCAAGGTGATAATTTGACAAGCTTAAGGATGTGGCTTGTCTCCCAATGGAGCATCAGGGTATGTTCAAAAAGATGGTACCAGGCAAAGGATACCTGTGCTGAGCAGTCTGTGCAGGACTCTGTTCTCCTTTGAAGATTGGCTGTTCCTGTTTTGTTTGGTCTTGGCTTATTCTTTCTCTTTTCTCTTTTTTCGTATAGATGATCAAATCCAGAGCCTCACATATACAATGCACACCACTGAGCCAGGCCTTTAACCCCTTAAAAATATTTTAATTGCTAAAACTTCACAAAAGTATATTGTTTTTTTTAAATTATTTATTTATTATGTAAAAATAGTCTGTCTGTGTGTATGCCTGCAGGCCAGAAGAGGGCACCAGACCTCATTACAGATGGTTGTGAGCCACCATGTGGTTGCTGGGAATTGACCTCAGAACCTTTGGAAGAGCAGACAATGCTCTTAACCTCTGAGCCATCTCTCCAGCCCAAGTATATTGTTCATAAGAGTATAAACTTTGTGTCTATTAGTAGCACAACCTAAAGTACATGGCACATACTCCACAGAAAAAGGTGGAACTTTTTTTCCCCAACATTAGAACTTGAACCCAGAGCTTTGTACATGCTAGGCTAGCACTGTTACTCCCCAGCCCTTCTCTTTTACATGTATTTATTTGTATGTTGGGGGAGCACACACACACACACACACACACACACACACGTACCAGGGCACACATGTGGAGGTCAGAGGACAACTTATAGGATTCAGTTTTTATTCTACCATATGGGTGTCAGGGTCCTACACAGGTCATCAGGCTCCCCAATATTCCCCCACTGGAACATCTTGCTGGCCCTACCTTTCATTCTGACACTGTGTCTGGCTAAGGTGTCCAGGCTGGTTTCAGACTCTGACACGACTTAAAATTTGTGATTCTCTTCCTTTAGACTTTCCAGTAGCTAGGATTGGAAAAAAATTTTTTTTTTTTTTTTTTAGGTTTTTCGAGACAGGGTTTCTCTATGGCTTTGGAGCCTGTCCTGGAACTAGCTCTGTAGACCAGGCTGGTCTCGAACTCACAGAGATCCGCCTGCCTCTGCCTCCCGAGTGCTGGGATTAAAGGCGTGCGCCACCATCGCCCGGCTGGAAAAATCTTTAGAGACATTTAAGATAATTCTTATTGAACTCTGTTTCTTTTAGTTGAGGGTGGCAATAAAAATATTTTGTTCTTGGGGGCTGGAGAGATGGCTCAGTGGTTAAGAGCATTGCCTGCTCTTCCAAGGGTCCTGAGTTCGATTCCCAGCAACCACATGGTGGCTCACAACCATCTGTAAAGAGGTCCCTCTTCTGGCCTTCAGGCATACAGACAGAATATTGTATACATGATAAATAAATAAATAAATATTAAAAAATATTTTGTTCTTGCAATAGTGAAGATTGAATCCATGTTTCTACCATTGAACTAGACCCTCAGCCACTCCCCTGTGAGACTCACCCTCCAGCACGGCACGGGGGAGGGTTGCTTTTCCCATTTTTCTGTGGGTCTGAGGCTCAGGGACCCTTGACCTGGCTGTGCCTGTGTCCCAGCGCACACTCATTCAGGACTGAACTCACACAGGGCCCCCTCCTCTCTACAGTGGCAGCTTTAGCTTTAGTGTCCTAAATGTCCTCATTATATAACTGAGTCACTTCGTGGACATTTTTAGGTTCTATTATTTTTTTAAATGGCTAGAGAGACCCTATCTCAAAAAAAAAAAAAAAAAAACTAAGTAAGTAAGTAAATAAATAATTTAAAATGGCCAAGCATGGTGGCATATTCCTTTAATCCCAGCACTGGGGTGTGAGTTTGAGGGCAGACTAATTTACATAGTGATTTTTTTTTCTTTTTGTGGTTTTTATGGGGCTGGAGACTCCTGACCCTCTTGCCTCTGTCTCCTGAATGCTGAGAATATGGATATGTACCACCATTGCAGCTGAATGACTGCTCTTTAGGCCTGGAGCGGTGGTTCTCCACCTGTGGGTCCCGACCCTTGGAGCCGCATGTCAGGCATCCTGTGTATCAGATATTCGCAGTATAATTTATAACTAGCAAAATTACAGTTAGGAAGTAGCAACAAAATAGCTGTATGTTTGAGGGTCACCACAACATGAGGAACTGTATTAACTACCATGTTAATCAATACTACATTGCTCAAATAGTTACAGCTTTGGCCACTGAGAGATCTTCCGGATTGTCTGCCTGCCTGTAACTTCTTATAATAGCTTTATTTCACGTACCATAAAGCGAATGGCTTTTCCTGGGCTCACATATTTATGCGGCAGTCACCACAAATTCTGGCCTTTGAGATATCACTTCCTAACTCCCACTGGCGGTTTGAATGAGAATGGCTCTCATAGGCTCCTATGTTTGGATGCCCAGGTGTCACTTGGTGGAACTATTTGGGAAGGATTAGGAGGTGTGGCTTTGTTGGAGGATGTGTGTTGCTGGGGGTGGGCTTTGAGGTTTCAAAAGCACACCCCAGACCCAGTATCTTTCTCTGCCTACAGATCAGGATATAAGCTCCCAGCCCAATGCCTGTCTGCCGCCATGCTTTCTGCCAAGCTGATGGACTAACCTCTGAAACTAAGAAAGCCGGCAATTAAACGCTTTTATAGGAGTTGCCTTGGTCGCAGTGTCTCTTCACAGCTGCACTGCACAAGACACTCCCCACCACCTGAAACCCCAGGTCTCTGTCTCATGAGATGCGCCTGCTCCGGATGCCATCCTTTGTTACCAACTCCCTTACCTAGTTTTCCAGATTTACCCTCTGCTCTACCCGTAATCTGCATTCAGACATCCCTTTCACATTACTGTAATCCCTGTGGGTGTAGAATAGGGTATTCTGTTTTTATCTTTTCATTACTTTTATACATTTTATACATTGCTTTTTTTCCCTTTCTAGTCTGTAGCCTGTATGTATCTATTTTTAATTTTTTTCTGTTTTCATTTTATTCATTTATTTTGAAACAGGATCTCATCCCATAGCTCCAGCTTGCCTATCATCCATTATGTCACCCAGGCTGGCCTGGCATTCACAATAATCCTCCTGCTTCTGCCTCCCCAGTGCTAGGATTACAGGATTGGCCTGCCTTACCTGTGTTGACTACTGGACGGAAAAAGACATCAAGGTTGTGCTCACTTGCTTAACAAGGAAGACTTCTCCCTCATTCCACCCATGCAGTGTTACAGACATTTCAGGCACATTGTTAATCATGCTGTAGGTAATTCTTTTTTTTGTTTGTTTGTTTTTTGTTTTTTCGAGACAGGGTTTCTCTGTGGTTTTTGGAGCCTGTCCTGGAACTAGCTCTTGTAGACCAGGCTGGTCTCGAACTCCCAGAGATCCGCCTGCCTCTGCCTCCCGAGTGCTGGGATTAAAGGCGTGCGCCACCACCGCCCGGCTGTAGGTAAATTCTTAAGCCTGAAACATCCGAGTTCAAAGACAGAGAATCACTGTCCTATTTTTTGTTGTTTTTACACCGTATCAGGTCACACTGTAGGAAAGTGTAACAATTTAAAAGACTGATGAAGTTTTGAAGTACAGACATCCTCCCCTACCTGTTCTTTCAAGCCCATCGGTCTTTCCTATTTAATCCACATAAAAGGGAGGAATTTCAAGTCAGCACAGCTGGATGCCGTGATACAGCAGTAGGCACAGGTCTGAGGCAGGGGGATCTCCAGTTCAGAGCCATCATCAGCTAAACAGTGAGGCCTTAAAAGAAGTCTGCATGCTAACTAGGTTACGAACACCACTACACTTGATCTTCTTCATCTCCTCCTCCTTTTTCTCTTCTTCCTCCATCTCCTCCTCCTTTTCTTTTTATTCTCTTTTCTTTCTTTCTTTCTTTTTTTTTTGAGACAGGGTATCTTGTAGATCAGGCTGGACTAGAACTCATAGCAATCCTCCTCCTTATGTGTCCTGAGATTCTAGGTTTGAGCTACCACACCTGGCATTTTTTTCTAGAACAAAATGCCATTTGAAAAACCAGAGTGCAGGCCAGTGAGTGAGATAAAGATTCAGTGGGCAAGGGCACTTGCTACCAAGCCTGACATTCTTCGTTTGATCTCAAAACCCGCATGTTAGAACAGAACCTACTTCCTCTAATTGGCCTCTAACTTCCACATGCACCCCATGGCATGTGTGGACGTGGACGTACACACAGTATGAGTAAATGCTGTGTTCTGACCTTCTGTTCATATATACCTGTGACCTTACCAGATCACATGTAAAAAGATCTCTCAAAGTCATGATTAAGAATGTAATTATTAGATTAAGGATGTAAACCAGGGGTGGCGATGCAGGCCTTTAATCCCAGCACTCAGGAGGCAGAAGCAGAGAACTCTGAGCTTGAGGCCAGCCTGGTCTATAAAGTGAGTTCCAGCATAGCCAGGACTCCACAGAGAAACCTCGTCTTGTAAAACCAAACCAAACCAAAACAAACAAACAAAAAAACTACGGAAGGCTGTAGCTCAGTAGTAGACCGCTGGCGTGGCACGTGCACGGCCCTGAGTTCAGTCCTCAGTCCTACTGAAAACTAAAACCACCAGCTAGGCCACATGCCTGTAATCCAGCCGTTTGAGAGGGAAAGGCAGGAGGATCAGGTCATCCTCAGGTCTGTAGAGTGCTCCAGGCCTGTCTGAGCTACCATGTCCCAAACAAAGCATCTGAATTCCAGCTCTGCTGACGGAGTTCGCAATCCCATACCGATCACCTGGGTTGCTGGCCGTGTGGTCCATGCCATGTGGGTAACTGGGGAAAGGCAATGTGATGTCCTGCGGAGATTAGCCAGCACTTCGGACCTTGCTACTGGTCCTCTGCCCAACACACTAAAAATACACCACATCTGCCAACTCCTTTAATCCTCCCAACAACCTGGGTTGGACGCACACCTGTTAGTCCCAGTGCCAGAAGCACAGAGTTGGTCAGCAGTAACCGTGAGTCCTAACAGCCCAGCCCCAGCCCCAGCTCTCAGCTTCCACTCTGTACTGACTGTGTACTTAACTAGTATTCAGTTTCTAGGCGGAGGAAAGTTTTCTCTCAGTGGCTTTGAACTTGCTATGTAGCTGGTGCACCTGTCTCTACCTCCCCAGCGCTAGAACCATAGGCTTCGACGCCTGTTATACAAGCTCCAATAGGCTATATCCCAAAACCAGAATTTCCCTTTTTCAAATATTACATGTTTATTTATTACTTACTTACTTTGTCTGCCTGTGCGTGTATTATACTTGGGGGCGGGTGGCTTTCCTGGGTGGAAGACCAGAGGACAAACTGTGGGGTTTGCTCTGTCCTTCCACTGTGTGTGAGCTAGGCATCAAACTCAGGTTGTCAAGCTTGGCTGCAGGCCCATTGACCCACAGAACCATCTAGATAGACAGCCAGGAATTTGCTTTTTTAAGTGGTAGTGGTAGAGTCTCCCATTAACTTTTAGACAGCATAGAAGGAAATACTTTGGTCAAGGATTTGTGTTTGTGTGTTACAAGAGGGATTGTTTGAGGTCCGGGAAAAGTCAGAGTTCGAGGCTAGCCTGATCTACAGAGTGAGTTCCAGGACAACACAGAGAACCTTGTCTCAGAAAAAAAAAAAAAAAGTAGAATATTAATAAGAATAATAGAATATTTCCCAATCATTCCCAAAGCTATTGGATGTTCTGAAAGTTGTCTACCCGCTTTCACATGTACTATGGTACACACACCTCTGTCTGCACACTAATAACAGATTAAATGATAGATAGATAGATAGATAGATAGATAGATAGATAGATAGATAGATAATATAGATACTAAGGTAGAAAGCCATTTAGGAAGAGACCAGTTGTCATCATCTGGCCTTCAGAGGTGTACAACTCACACAAATTATTTTTCTGTTTCTCTTCCTCTTGAGCTCTTCCTTATTAGGTCATCCTGGCTTGCTTTGTCTGGTGTTTTTCCCTGGTGGAATTTCCATTGTCTATTCTTCCTTGTTCTACACACGCTTTCTTTGTGTGCGGAACCTCCTACCTCATTGCCAAGTCAGAACACCCTCCGCAGTCCTGCATTGTTGAACACAGAGTTCATGAACACAGGAAGTTCATCCCTGTTCCATCATTTGCCTAGGTGTGGCTTCTTGATTGTCTTATCTCGGTCTCGTGAGTGTTTGAGCTTGCTCCTCCCTGATGACTAACCAGGGATAGGTGCCTACTGCACGCAGGTTCCCGTCTCTTCAGTCTCCACAGAATCTCTTGTTTATCCTGACGATTGTGGACTTTAAAGCAGTGACACTTGAGCGCTCCACTTGGCTTCCCTGTGCACGCCTACAGACTCTGGTGATTGTGTATGAGCATGTGGGTGCTGTAGACTGTTCTTTTGAAAACCTGTATCCTGATGAGTATCAATTCAAATGTCCTTGTTTGCCATCCTTTCTCTTAAAGTCAATAAGGGAAAATGCTGGTCCTGGAAGGCAGAAAGCAATTTGATCCCTTGATGTAACAACTCAGCAGGAGTTCTTCCAGCTCATCTTTCCACTTAGTGCAGCCACGACATTTAAGGCAAAATTTGAACCATGGGTATCCTGTTGAAATGTTTTTATTTTTTTTTTTGCCTGACCATTGAAATACAAGTATATTTGTAATTGATTTAAATTTGTTATTTGTATATGTGTATGCACATGCATACACATACATATGCCATGTCTTTTTTTTTTTTTTAATTTTTTTTCCAGACAGAGTTTCTCTATATATAGCCCTGGCTGTCCTGAAACTCGCTTTGTAGACCAGGCTGGCCTCAGAACTCCAAAATCTGCCTCCTAAGTGTTGGGAATAGAGGTATGCGCCACCATTCTACGCCAAATAAAGAAATCATTTTAAAGAATTATAAAGAATATGTTGCTGAGACTTAGAAAAACAAATATTGCAGTATTTCCTCATGTGTAGAACCTAGGGGTGATTTTGTGTGTGTGTGTGTGTGTGTGTGTGTGTGTGAGAGAGAGAGAGAGAGAGAGAGAGAGGCTCGAGAAGGGAATGAAGAGGGAACAATACAGGGTACTCGGATACGCATGTCCTCACAGCAGCAGTAGGAAAGGCTGGAACACTGGCATGGTGGGAGGAGGGCCAGTACCAACCAAGAGCCAAGCACATTGAGGTACACGTATGAAACACCACAATAGACTTTTGAGCTGCTGCCTTTTCTTTGCTTTCTGGCTCATTCCTATTCAAGGAAGTATGTTCCTCGTCATGATCCACTAATTCTATTACTTTAAAAATAAATTGCAATTAATTCCATTTGTTCATATTAGTCATTGTTGTTTGAGATAGGGTTTCATTTAGCCCAGACTGGCCTTGAACTCCTGACTCTCCTACCTCAGCCTCTGAAGTGCTGGGATTAAAGGCACGTGCCGTATTACATATTAAAAATAAAGCCGGGCGGTGGTGGCGCACGCCTTTAATCCCAGCACTCGGAGGCAGAGGCAGGCGGATCTCTGTGAGTTCGAGACCAGCCTGGTCTACAGAGCTAGTTCCAAGACAGGAACCAAAAAAACCTACGGAGAAACCCTGTCTCGAAAAATCAAAAATAAATAAATAAATAAATAAATAAATAAATAAATAAATAAATAGAAAATAAAAGTAAAGATGCATTATTACATGAATAAAAATAAAATAACTTGGGCTGGAGAGAGAGCTCAGCAGTTAAGAGTGCTTGCTGCTCTTGCAAAGGACCCGAGTTCAGTTCCCAGCACCCATGTTTGGTGACTCACAACCACATGTAACTCCAGCTTCAGGGATCCAACACACTTGGCAGATACACACATAAAGAAAACAAAATAATTTGCTGGGTGGTGGTGGCGCATGCCTTTAATCCCAGGCAGAGGCAGGTGGATCCCCGTGAGTTGAAGACCAGCTACAGAGAAACCCTGTCTCGAAAATAAATAAAGTAAAATAACTTTACTGAAAGGATGATAACTTCTTGGTATTGTTAGTGTTTTGACCTAAATTTCATGTGTCCCAGGCTGACGTTGAACTCACAGCACTGAGAATGAGCTGGAGCCCCTGCCCCTCCTGCCGCCACCTCCCAAACGTTGGGATAACAGGCATACCTGCCACACCCTGGCTACTGGCTGGTCTCTGGCGAGAGTAAAAGTAACCTGTGACTAAGCACCACAGAATGTGTGGCACTTCCACACACAGCAGTGAGGTTATCTCCCTGGAAAAGGGAGTGAATGACCACAGGCCTCCCACACGGCCCAGCTGTCACATCCCTGGGTGAGCTGGTCTAGACGGCAAGCTGACTGAACACTGCAGCCCCAGGCCTTACTACACCGCGCCTGGCCTTTTATAGAACAGTACTGAGTGTCTGTTAGAGCTATGCGGCTGCTCGCATAGCATGTGTGGGGCCCTGGGGTCAGTCCCCAGCCCTGTGGGGAATGGGAACTGAGGTGTAAACAAATATATGCCTGGGAGTGGTGGCGCACGCCTTTAATCCCAGCACTCAGGAGCAGAGGCTAGTGGACACTCAGTGAATTCGGGGACAGCCTGGTCTACCGAGCTAGCTCCAGAACACCTAGGGAGAAACCTGGTCTCAAAAAAAAAAAAAGGCAATTATCTTTCATAATGTTATTTATGGCTCCAATCATAGAGGAAACAGTTGTAGGAGATCAAGTGCCATTGCGAGTCATCTCATCTCACGTCCTTAAGCCAGAAGCAGCTGTCCAGCTGGGGTTCAGAAGGTCAGGCCAACTGGAGGAACACTGCAAGCCTGTGGGAAAGCCATAACTCGCCAGCTTTGTTATTCAAAAATTCAAGCTTTTAGGTAACACATTCTCTTAATCTTAAGTGAATAAAAATCCCCAGCAGTAAGTTCTTACTAGTGTCTAGCTTGACTTAGCTTCTTTGCCCAACCTACAGCAAAGTAGTCTGTCCCTGGTGTGCCTCAACACTCTCTCTCTCTCTCTCTCTCCCTCCCTCTCTCTCTCCCTCCCTCCCTCCCTCTGGTGGTGTGCCTCAGCACTCTCTCTTTCTCTGTGACTATGTGCCTCAGCACTCTCTCTCTCTGTGACTATGTGCCTCGGCGCTCTCGCGCGCCTCTCTCTCTCTCTCTCTCTCTCTCTCTCTCTCTGTCTCTCTCTGTCTCTCTCTTTCTCTCTGTCTCTCTCTTTCTCTCTGGTGATATGCCTCAGCCTCTGTAACTTGGCCGGGGTTCTATTCTCCTGTGCAAACTGCCTATTTCAAAAGAGCTTAGCTTACTGTAGAGGCGCTCTCTCTCTGTCTCTCTGTCTCTGTGTGTGTGTGTGTGTGTGTGTGTGTGTGTGTGTGTGTGTGTGTGTGTGTAAGAGAGAGAGAGAGTTTTCCTTGCCTGTATGTAGAAATGCCATATGCGGAGGCCAGAAGAAGGCGGCATCAGATCCCCTGGAGCTGGGGTCACAGATGGTTATGAGCTGCCACATGTGTGCTGGGAACCAAACCAGGTCCTCTGCGAATTGTCTTAAAGGCAGACCGTCTCTCCAGCCTTCATTTTAGAATCTTAGTTCCACTCTTTAAAAAAAAAAAAAAATTTGCAGACTTGGCCTCAGACCCAGTATAGTGCAGACTGTGGTCACTTTTCTGAGCTTTAAACTGAGAATGACAGAAGCCCCTGTCCTAAGTCTCGGGAGAGGCGATGACTTCCAGGTTTCAGAGCACAGTTTGCTGTTGGGCCTTTTAGAAGAGTTTGGCGACAGCTGATATTGCTTATTCTACCACTAAAGAAGAAATATTTGCTTTAGATCTTCCTGCAGCCAATAATGAAGCTCAGGCTCCTTAGCATAACTTCTCCTTTGTTTTTTGGGACAGAGTTGCTCACTCTTTAGCCCAGATGGCCTCAAACACGTGGCAGTTTTCCTGCCTCGGCTCCTGAGTGCAGGGCACAGTGTGCATACTACACCCAGCTCCTTAACTGACTGCTAAAGCTCTTATTCCATGTGAGCAGCTTGATTTCCTATGGCCATTCTTTTTTCAAAAAGATTTATTCAGCCGGGCGGTGTGGCGCACGCCTTTAATCCCAGCACTCCGGGAGACAGATCTCTGTGGGTTCAAGAAATTGGGCTACACGAAATTGATCCGGTCTAAAAGAGTAACAGAGCTCACACCTTTGATCCCAGCCCTAGGAAGGGGGAGGAAAGGGTGATATGGCTGGGCGGAGAGAGGACTACAAGGCAGGAGGAGACAGGAGGTCAGAGCCATCAGTCTTGGGATTCATAGAGACAGGATCACCCTTGGGTCTGAGGGTTCGGTAGCCGTAAAATGGATGACTGCTGGGCTTCTCTGATCGCTCAATATCTGACTCCAGATTTTTATTATAAAGACTAATTAAGATTGCACTGCAAGCCAGGTGGTGGTGGTACACACCTTTAATCCCAGCACTTGGGAGGCAGAGGCAGGTGGATCTCTGTGAATTCAATGCCAGCCTGGTCAACAAGAGCTAGTTCCAGGACAGGCTCCAAAACTACAGAGAAATCCTGTCTCAAAAAAAAAAAAAAGATTGGGGCTGGAGAGATGGCTCAGTGGTTAAGAGCATTGCCTGTTCTTCCAAAGGTCCTGAGTTCAATTCCCAGCAACCACATGGTGGCTCACAACCATCTGTAATGAGATCTGGTGCCCTCTTCTGGCCTGCAGGCATACACGCAGACAGGATATTGTATACATAATAAATAAATAAATAAATAAATAAATAAATAAATAAGATTGTACTTCAACTCGGTACCTGTCAAACTTGATGATGAACAAATTGGCCATGTCTGAGTGGAAGGGCTGCATGTGCTCAGAGTTGTTTTGTGGGAGCTGGTGGGAATTGTGTATGGTTCTGTTTATTTAAACCTCATTTCGTCCTGCTTCTGCCACGTATTTGTCTCCTCTGGCTCATCTGTGGAACAGGCTTAGGGTGAGCTTTTTTTTTTTTTTTTTTTTTGGTTTTTCGAGACAGAGTTTCCCTGTGGTTTTGGAGCCTGTCCTGGAACTAGCTCTTGTTGACCAGGCTGGCATTGAACTCACAGAGATCCGCCTGCCTCTGCCTCCCGAATGCTGGGATTAAAGGCGTGTGCCACCACCACCCGGCTTAGGGTGAGCCTTTGAGAAATGTAATGTTGCCTTTCGCCTTTCTGTTGTTCTCTCATTCTCCAGGCTGTAGCCGCACGCATCCCTTGCTGTTACTTTTAATTTCTATTTGGAAAGAAACTGATCAAAGGGGGAAAATGATAAAGTTCTTCCTTATGGTGAACAGACAGGGGCAGACCCGACTGTCTAAGTACTATGAGCACGTGGAGATTAATAAGCGCACACTTCTGGAAACGGAGGTCATCAAGAGTTGTCTGTCTCGATCCAGCCAACAAGTAAGTGTCTGCGGCTTTTTGTCCTTTCCATAAGGTAGGCCACTCTGCCTCCACAGGTTGGCCAGTCTCAAGGGCCATTATCGTCTCTGAGCTGTGTTCCTTCCAGGGCCATCAGGGACAATCGAACATGAAGAGAAAAGAAGCCTGGCTCTTCCCATCCCAGTAAGAGAAAAACAAAAGGCAAACCAGGAAAGTCCTGGGTTTTTATTTAGGATAGCTGAGCTATTTAGGATAGATAGAAGTGGCTGCTAAATTTACTCCTGCTTGTAGACACAATCTTCTTTTTTTGTTCATATGAATTCAGCCCTTGGAGCTCTCAGCAGTGTCTGAGGCTGACCCGTGGCTTTCTGAAAGCCAAAACAGGAAGGAAGGTCAGATGACTGTCAGGTCTGCGGAGACTCAAGACCGCAGGGTGCCAGGGGATAATAATGCGATTTCCATGTGGATTACCATTCTTTTCTGCTTACCTTCTTTGGTAAATATGCAGCCAATGTAATACCAGACAAGTGATTTAAAAACAAACTTAGTTTGAGCCACTTTTTTTATTATGTAGATAAGGGAAATGGACGTTAACAGTTCATACAAAATAACAAATCTCTTCCTCCCGCTGGAACCTAGAGGCTAAATGCATCATTGGCATAATAAAGAATGGTTTCCTGGGGCTGGGGCTTCTACACAGGGCATCCAGCGCTTAGTAGGGATGCTCTGCCACACTGCAGCCCATTTTAAAAACCAAGTCCATAGAACTAATTCTATAGCCAAGGCTACACAAAGAAAAACAAAACAAACAAACAGACAAACAAAAAAACCTGAATCATTTTGCAAAGAACTTAGAGAATTTATTTACTACAAATCCTATTAGGAAATCAATTAGAAAGCTCTGGACGACTGTTGCAAAGTCGGAGTCACCCATTTCTTCCCCGTTCTCCTTCTTGCCTCTTTTGAGAGGCTGCCGTGGGAGCATCAGCTGTCGTCAACTACCGAGTTGCGTCAACACTCAATAGTGTTACCAGCGTGTTTCCCTTGGCTTCCAAGTGAGTTCTCCAGTTGCAGCCTCTCCTGGTTCCTTTTCGCATCACTACTTGGCCTGCTGTGGGCACACGCTGCTCGGTGGCATCAGGTGGAAATAGGAACTCATTTAGGAACTGTGTTTGTCACCACACGCAGGAAACATGTTAGAGACATGTTTGAGTCTTCCTACAGTCCGCAGACCTGCCGTAATTTAAACAGCATTTCTTCCAGAAATTCATCCTTTGGAATAAAGATATTGGTAGATTTTGGGGGTACTCTAAAATTATTTTTATTTTAAAAAGAAACCATTGGACTTCTGGTATCAGGTACCCGAGTATCATAAAATCACCGCAGTTTTATTCTGTCCAAAGATGTAGTAGGTTCTTGTTTTGTTATGTCAGAAACTCTTGAGAGATTGAGACCTGTTCCGTAGCCATTCGTGATGACCTATACCCTGTACCCAGTGCTCGGGTGGATTCTGAGATCCTGCTTGAGCTACAGAGTAAGTACTAGGCCAGGATGGGCTATAAGACCTGTGTCAAATCAAAACAAAATGACTAGGGTCTGAAAAGATGGCTCATGGTTAAAGCACCTGCTGCTTGTGTAGAAGACCAGGGTTCAATTCCCAGAAGTCTATGGTGATTCCTAACCATTCATAGCTCCAGTTTCAGGGATCCAGAACTGAATATAATAAAGGGTTATTTATTTAGGGGTAGACTCACAGATCACAGTCCTCTGCTCATATTGGGAACAGCAATTGAATCCAGCAGCCGGAAGAGAAAGAGTGTGAGCATGCACTTTGCATCGGCATTTATAGTATAAGAGGCCATGCCCAAGTGGGTTGATAACTTAAAGGCTACTGGCTGAAGATTTCCTACAGCACCACCCCCTTTTATTTAAATAAGAGTTCTAAGACTAATACAAAATTATATACAATAAGAACAAATATCAAGTATAAAAATTAGAATTACATCCAGCATAAACTATATCAAGGAAGAAACATGTGATAAATGTTTCAATAATTATCCTAAGTCTTGTATTATAAATAAAATGGCCAACTCATGAGCGGAAAGTATCTACGACTATAAGTCTTCAACCCCATCAAAGACCCGAAACGGGAGATAATATTACTTGAGTAAGCGGGAAGTGCAATCAAGCAACTTCCACAATGTGCAACAATGATGGAGACAACTGGCTGCCTGGGCAATCACCCAAAGTCTCATTTGCATCATTGAAGCAACCAACTTTGGCTAAGGCCTAGAATAACTGACAGACCATTTTCAGAGGCAGGAAAATTTTAAAACCATCTTCCCCTGGACTGGCAGGATTTGACAGTCTTTTATCTTGTATCCTGCTTGTCCCGTCCAGACATCATACACTTTGTCAGTGGTCGATGCATGGGCAGTTCCTTGCCCAAAGGCCAGTTGTTCCAAGAAGAAGACAAACTCCAAGTGGATACTCAACACTTTCTTGGGAATAGATCAGTGTTGCCAGGAGCAATCATGTCTCACATCAACAGAACCCTAAGTTACTTAAATGCTATATTCTACAGCTCTTTGAAGTGATTGAAGATTACTTATCTATGCAGAATACAATCTCTATGTATCTGAACCTTATTAGTCTAACTAAGTATGACAAACATGGATGGCTACTGACCTATAATTCTTTTTTTAATTTCACTGGTTCATTTTGTCTTTATTTTTTTAAAAGATTTATTTATTTATTATGTATACAACATTCTGCCTCCATGTATGCCCGCACACCAGAGGAGGGCGCCAGATCTCAGTACAGATGGTTGTGAGCCACCATGTGGTTGCTGGGAATTGAACTGAGGCCCTCTGGAAGAGCAGCCAGTGCTCTTAACCACTGAGCCATCTCTCCAGCCCCTGACCTATAATTCTTAATACCTATATAGCTTAAAGACTAAGACTTCATATTAGAATATTAAACAATCTTTAAACAACTGTGCAACAAATGAGGACAGTGACCTCAAAATGTAAACAATGTGTAAGTATCTTGATCAGAGGTAGAAATGTATATTGCAATATGATAAATATATCCTAAAATTGCATCAATATACAAATGTCTTAAGCAGAGGTAGAAACATGCATGCATACAATATGACAAAATAACTTTGCCTAGGTATACAAATATTGTAGACAAAACTAAGAACATATTCAATATAATTTATATTTGTATCAGTATACAAGAATCTATAGCAATGTAAATTACCTATAAATAATAACTCATACATACATACATATGTACATACATACATACACACACTCAGGCACACACATACACTCAATAGAAATAATGACTATTTAAAAAACATGGAAAATCTTCAGTTCCCCTAGTCAAAAGGTTCAGCTTCATTCCCAGGTACATTGGGTGCCCAAGAGCAATGAATGTATCCTAGAGCAAAAGCAGCTAAGTTCATGCTCAATCACATTTGGCCCAGCATACCTTGACACTGAAAACTTACACTGTGCCGTCAGCCTTCGGGCTACCCAGGGACTTCCCATGACCCTTCGTACAGAGGCTGAAGAAGAAGATGGATGAGGAAAAGTGTTGTTTTATCTATAGGTCAGAAGTAGTAAGGCAGTTATTAATTCATAAGAGGCAGTACTTACAGTGGGAAATCTTGTCTAGCATCTGCTGTGCAAAGGCCACCATTACATAATTTATGAAATAATCTACACTGGTAGATGATGGACGGATGGTAGGAGATAAGATGGCCTGAGCTGGCTCCTCCAGGACTGTTCAGTAGAACAGAAGCGAGCAGATCTCAGTGCTTCCCAGGAATTCATGGAAAGGTGGAAAGAGGACACCACCAAGTTTGTGCCTCTCCACATTAAAGCATTTTCAAATGCTAATACTCATCAGCTTTGTGCGGAGCACCACAGCGAGCCAGGAAATGGGGGGGGGGGGGGGGAAAGGCACAAGGGGAACCCAAGTGGTCACTTGGGTTTTTTTCCAAGACCGCTTTTCCTCCTCCTAAAGATGCCCCTAAGTAATCCGCTGACTGTTGTCAGAGCCAGCCGAGGCCATTTAACGTTGTAATGTCTAAACTTCCAGGGATGTGCTGGCAGACTCTCAGACCCAGCCGAGGAATTACGTGTGTTGGTCGAAGAAACCTCTCAAGCAGACATTAATGTCTCATTGTGTTTCTTCTAGTGCTCGTTCATTGAATATAAGGATTTTAAGCTGATCTATCGGCAATATGCAGCTCTCTTCATCGTGGTCGGAGTCAATGACACCGAGGTAAGATGTTTGAAAAGCCCGTGCACGATGAGAGACTTTTATTCTCCCCAAGCTCAAGTTTCTTCTCTGCTCGCTCCCCAAGGACTAGTAAACCTCTTTCAGACTACCTGGGCCTCAGCTGAGGACAGAAGGCTGGAGGGAAGAGAAAAGCCCTGCAGAACCCACAAACCAGCGAGGCAGGCATAGTGACCACCTGTAAGGTTAGCACTCAGGAGACAGAGGCAGTGACCTCCAGGAGGAGGTGAGCTGATTCTACCCCGACAGATCCCGTGGAAAGTAATTGAGGAAGACATCAGAAGCCAGCTTTGGGCCTCCACATGCACACGCAGACATGTGCCCATACACATCACAATGTGTATACACATGTGCACGCTACACACACGTGGGAGAAAAAGACACTGCTGACATATCAGAAATCACAGCAAAATATAATCCTTGTCGTGCTGTGGTTACCACTCAGGTGAGGCTCACCTTGTTGGGACTCAGGCCAGCACCTATGGCCATGGAGTCCACGGAGGAGAGTTTGATATCTAAAACCTTTGAAATTTCAGTGGGCTGTTTCTGTCCACGCCTTGAAAAGTCTGGGAGATTGCTTCCGGCAGCTGGTTAAGGAGAGAGTGGAGCTCACAGCTCTGCTCTGTGCTCCGTAGTTTCAGCTTGACCAGTTCAACAGGGACTGCCCAAGTCTTAGTGGTGAAGGGTTCCTGTATTTCTTTCACTAATAAGCATCTTTCCCTTTGTTTCTTTTCTCTTCCTTTCTTTCCTGTTTTAAGACAGTGTCTCCGGTAGACCAGGGATTACAGGCCCTGGGCTTCACGCCTGTGAGGCAGCATCCCAGACCAGGACTCTCCTGAGCTCCATCCTCGGTGACAATAATATTTTACAGAGCAGTTGTAGGCCCTGTGCACGTCAGCGACTAGGATGTTTCTTCCCTCTCACATCTCTACTGAACCCTGTGCCCTAAAACCTTGGACTTTTTGTTAACTAAGGGCATGGTAAAATTACGCTCTCCTTTTATTTCAGAATGAGATGGCCATTTATGAATTCATACACAATTTCGTAGAAGTTTTAGACGAGTACTTCAGCCGAGTGGTAAGTCTAACGGCTAAGAATGTTTTCCAGAAATTGGGTCATTCAGATATCTGTCAGTATTGTGTGTTAATTTAATCAACATGCAAACACTAAAATAAATGGTGCTGGACTGCTGCCCCTTCTGCTCACCATAGGTGTTACAAACCCATGTGTGCATTAGTTCTTCATGAAGAAGACTGTTTCAGTCTGCTTCTGTTGCTGTGAGAAATACCAAGAAACTTGGGGAGCTACAGCTCTCGGGTCACAGTGCATGGCTGAGGGAAGCTGGGACAGGAACTCAGGGCAGAATTCTAGAGGCAGGAACTGAGTGTGAGGCCGTGGAGGAATGCTGCTGACTGGCATGCTCCCCTTGATGTTAGCATGCTTTCTTATAACTCCCAAACCATAAGGGTGGTGTGCACATTTACACACACACACACACACACACACACACACACACACACACACCCCTCTGCGCTGTGCACTCCCACCCAGTCACCAATCAAGAAAATGTCCCAAAGGCTTTCTGGAAATGGAAGCATTTTCTTAGCTAAGTTCCTCTTTCCAGATAATTCTAGCTTTTGTCAAATTGACAGAAACCTAAGCTGCACAAAGCCACTCTTGGAAAACCAAGTCCCTCGTGCATTTTCCTGCCCATCAGGACATTTTCCCTCTGACTTGCTGTTTTTATATTCCTCCTGTTTTCCTTCCTAAGAGAGCAGAACCCTTTTTACTTTAAGAACCATTTCCAGGGGCTGGAGAGATGGCTCAGTGGTTAAGAGCATTGCCTACCCTTCCAAAGGTCCTGAGTTCAATTCCCAGCAACCACATGGTGACTCACAACCATCTGTAAAGAGGTCTGGTGCCTTCTTCTGGCCTGCAGGCATACACACAGACAGACTATTGTACTCATAATAAATAAATAAATAAATATTTAAAAAAAAAAGAGCCATTTCCAATCAGACAGTAGTGGCATGCTACTTTTATCCCAGCACTTGGGAGGCAGGAGGATCTCTGTGAGTTTGGGAGGCAGGCATATCTCTGTGAGTTTGAGGTCAGCCTAGTCTACAGAGTGAGTTCCAGGACAGCCAGGGCTAACCAGAGAAACCCCGTCTTAATAAACAAAAACAAACAAACAAAAAAAACCATTTCCAATCTGGGCATGGCAGTACACACCTGACAACCAGCACTTAGAAATAGAACAGGAGGATCAAGAGTTCAAGGCTATCCTTGACTACAGAGCAAACTCAAGGCCAGGCTGTCTACAAAAGGAAAAGCGGCAGGGCGGGAGGAACACTGGAGAGAAGGCTGGGGGTTAAGGGTACTTGTAGTGGAAGACATGGGTTTGGTTCCCAACGCCCACATGGAGGCTACACAGTCATCCATAACTCCAGTTCCCGGGCATCTGATGCCCTCTTTTGGCCTCCATAGTCACCAGATACACATGGGGTCCACAGACATGCATGCAGACAGAACACCTGTAACATGCAAAATAAAAGGAGAATCGTTGCCATCCAAACCTCTGTTTTATTGGTGGTAACATGGGTGGGGGGGCTGCTTGTTATTTGTGTTTCTGTCCCACCCGGTACCCCACAACTGTTTAGCCCAAGATGAATGTTAGAAGCTCCTCACAGGGACCCAGCCCGTTCTCATTGCTTCAGTGCTGTGACCCCAGAGTCTGGCACCACGGCCAGATGTATAAACTGGGAGCTGGCTAGAAATCCAAGCTCTGGGCCCTGCCCCAGGCCACAGCATCAGAAACTCCGCCATGTCCCCTCAGTATGTTCTGCCAACCTTCTGGTGATTCTGACACATGTTGAAGTTTGGAAGCTGTCTTTTTGGTGCATGAGACTGTGGTCAGCCATTCTCTGCCTTAAGAGTCAGAGCCTGGAAGATGGCTTCTGGCCTGTGACATCACAGGTCTTCTGTCCCCAGCGGGTGGACGGTGACACTTGCCCAGGAAGTGTATAACTTCCAAAATGCCTTCCAGCAGGAAGAACAAAAGGAGGCCCAGACACTGTTGCATTCAGTACTGAAAATAAACAGCACATGCAAAATTACAGCTGCGATTCTAGGAGAGGTGGGGACTGCGTGAACCACAGAATTCAAATTCAAGGTTCAAATTTAACCTAAGCCAGGTGACAGTGAAGGGCTGGTGCTGGACCCGGGATGACCCCGCTCAGGATCAAATCAGAGCAGAAAGACAGCAAGAGGGAAGACGGTGGGGAAGGAAAGAGGACCCGACCCTCACCCACGATGCCTGTCAGCTAAGATTTATTTTTGGCTTTGTAAGTTTTAAGCATTCTCCCTGAGCTATTTTTATCTTAGACAGTTTCGACATCTTAAATTTGGAAATGTGTTTCGCCAAGAAAAGCATATCAGCATCTGATTTCCAAAAACAAAAGCCAAACCGGTTAGTTCTGGAGGTTCCCAGTGAAAGAGGCGGCGGGTTTCCTGTCCCGCCCTCCACACATGATCTCATTTCCATTCCCTCTTCCCTCTGCAGAACTGTTTTATTGACGAGAATAGTTCAGACCGGCAGGAGGAAAAGCGGCTGGATCTGTGGCACTCTGCATTTGTTAAGATTCAGACTGCGCACTGGCCAGAGGGGAGCCTAGTGTGAACTCGTGGGGGGGGGGCTGTAGCAAGCAGGGTGACCAAGAGCCCCTCCCTGTGAACAGAGAGCCCGCTCTGTGAGTGGATATTAAGAAGTGGGCAGGCTGTGCATGTGAGATTTTTCTGTACCTTCATCTCAATTATACTCTGAACCCAAAGTGCTCTCCCAAGCCGATGTTTTCAAGATGGGTGGAAGGTCCTCAATTGGCCCACCAATTAGGGACATCTGCCCTTTAGACTTAACACAGCACCTGTAACTGTGGGAATGGACATCTCTACGTACATCTGTCCACAGGATAACCCTGACAGAGCTGGGAGAAGGGCTCCAGGCCCCCACCATACCAAATCCCTACAGGTTTAAGTCCCTCATGAACAGTGGTTGGTATGTGTGTATAGCCTGCATACACACTGCCATAAACTCTGACTCATCTAAGTGCTGACAGCACCTAGCACCAGTGAATGCTTTATGAGTAATCACACCTAAGAGTCACAGCAGAGTAAAAAGTGTGTATGTTCAGTACGAGCAGCTGTTCCAAGGATTTCAGAGTGCTTGGTTGAATCAATGGGTATGGAATCCCTGAATAAAACGATTAACTACATACCACTTTTTAACATTTATTATTGTTATTATCATTACTATTATTTTGTTTTGTTTTTCGAGACAAGGTTTCTCTGTGTAACAGCTCTGGCTGTTCTGGAACTCACTTCATAGACCAGGCTGGCCTCAAACTCACAGAGATCTGCAGGCCTCTGTCTCCCCAGTGCTGGGATCAAAGGTGTGTACATGCCACCACTGTCCAACAATATTATTTAATTTTTGTAGTGTAGAGATCAACCCTAGGGCATTAAAAATGGCAGGTGCACCGTACCTCTGAGATACACAAGCTTGTATCGCTTTAATTAAACATCTGCATCATCAATTGCTGCTGGCTATAATTTACTTAGCTCATGCCCCCCTTGATAGATTCTTGGGTTGTTATCGATAGTTTGCCATTGATACCGCTGAGTTTGCCATTGATACCGCTGACTATTCTGTCCCTGTTCCCTGCCTCCCTAAGATAAACTGGAAGTAAATCAATGGAGGCAAAAGCGTGTGGCTGCGGCTCTCGGGGTGTGTCAGATGACCCCTCGTCTACAAACGTTGATTTAATTTATTATTCTCCTGCTTACTCATGTGTGTGTGTGTGTGTGTGTGTGTGTGTGTGTTTTGAGACAGGATCTTAACTCTGTTAACTGAGACAGGCCTGAGTTTGTGGCAATCCTCCTGCCTCAGCTTCCCAGGATTACAGACATGAGCCACCAAGCCCAGCCGTCCCTCTAACCCACAGCTTTCTGTTCCTTTCCTCCCATTTTCAGTCTCCAGCTCCAGGTTCCCGCCCTGGGCTCCAGCAGTTGCTGCTCCAAGCTGGAGGCAGAGCCATCCCTGTCTGCTCAGGGGACGGGACTGTCTGGGGTCCTCTTCTCACCGTATGTTTTTGTTTTCTTTTTCAGAGTGAACTAGATGTATCCTTTTTCAGAACATTCCCCATGCTATGTGGCAAAGCCCGCTCTAGGTGTAACAGGTAAGCACCAGCATGCAGAAGGTGGTTTGGCAGAACCCAGGACACCAACCACCGGCCACCCTGCCAAGGCAGCCCCATAGCAGGTGATTCACAGACTACCCCCCCCAACTCCCCTTTTCAGAGACAATGCTCTGTAAGATCCCTTTTTCTTTCTCTCCTAACAGAGCAACGAGGGAGGTGGCAGTATTCAAAAATAGCTATTACATGGGCTGGAGAGTTGGCTTAGCGGTTAGGAGCACTGACTGCTCTCCCAGGGGACTGGGATTCAGTTCCCAGCACCCACATGGCAGCTCACACCTGTCTGTAACTCCAGTTCCAGGGGGATCTGACATCTTCACACAGACACACTTGCAGGCAAAACATCGATGCACATAAAATAAAAAAAAAATTCTATGTTTAAAAAAATAACTATTAGCCAGGATCCAGCTCCTGGATAGCCCAGATACTGAGATAGAACCAAACATGACAAGCACACAAAAAAAGGCAATGGCACGATTCCTAATGATGTTCTGCTGTGCTCAGAGACCGGTGCCTCGTCCAGCCTTCATCAAAGAGGCAGAGACCCACAGCCGAATATTGGTGGAGCTCGGGGAATCTGAGAAAAGCTTTGAAAAGATTGCTCAGCAATCTGACAGTGGCCTGCCTGGTGTTGTCAGAATTTCATAATTACCACGACAATGTGCTTATTCACACTGTTACTTTTTACTAAAACCTCAGGGCACAATAAATTTTTTTCAGACGCAAAAAAATAACCCCTATTATATATTGACTTAACTTATTCATATTAGATAGGTTTGTTCTAAACGTGTGTCACAAGGGAGAGGTGCTTTTCTGAGGGAGACTGAGCTTGCAGGGTAAATACCCAGATTCCCCTCATGACGGAAGGTGGCATTCTGGGGGATGACCGGGAGGGTTAGAGACGTGGCCTAACTTTCCTTTTATGGCATAGAAACTTCCTGTCTTTCTCTCTTTGAAGTCAAAACTGTCTCTGGGACTGAGAATGCCGCCCGAGGCGGACACCTGCCCCGTCTGTGCTTGGCCCTGGGTTCAGTCCCACACCTTATAACAAAGCAAGCATGCCCAGGACCCCAGAGGTGGGCAGGCACTCACAGGCTTTTGAGAAGTCTCGAGAAGTGTAAGATGTTGACTTCTAAGACTAGAGATGGCTCTGTGATTACCAGTACTTGTCGCTCTGAGAACCCCAGTTTGGTTACGAGCACCCACACCAGACTTCCAAGGGTTCCAACGCCCCATTCTGGACTCCTCAGGCACTCAGACACATGTAGTGCACATAAACACACAATGCCAGCACTCAGGAGGCAGAGATAGGTGGATTTCTGTGAGTTTCAGGCCAGCCTGATCTACACAATGAATTCTAGGCCAGACAGTGCTATGTTAAGAGACACTGTCTGAAAAGCAAATAAATAAATAGATAAACCCACTAGTGCACATAAACATAAAAAATATTTTTAAAAATCTACCTATCACTTGAAAGTGATAAGGATTTGAAAACTTATCAGACTTAACTCTGAAATAATTACAACTATTTGTGTCTAATACTAGCAGGTAACAGATACACGGGTCACAGCATGTTTGTGTGTGGGGGCTTCCTGCAGTATGCACATAGAGGTCCCACTGCACAGAATCAGTGTATTTGAGGAAAGGTGGTTGCCCTCTAGTGGCCAGTAACCTAAATCTATGACCCAAGAGAGCTGAGGCTAGACAGTGTCTGTGACATTTTTTAAATAATAATTTTATGTGTGGAGGAGTTCTGTGCCATGTGTGTCTGTGCCTGGTGTTCTTGGAGGCCAGAATAGGGGGTCAGGTCCCCTGAACTAGAGATACAGGTGCTAGGAATCGAACCCAAATTTACAGGAGGGGCTCTTAACCACAGAGCCATCTCCCCAGCCCTGTGACATTCTGGCTTAATGAAGCCACTGAAAGCAATTCAAAACAAATCTGTTCCTAATTGAACAGGGAAGCAAGACAGCTTTTTAAAAAAATACTTTAGAAGTCATGAGAACGGCAAGAGCTAGCAGACGCTACTGGAGTTAAACATTCAAGATCCGCTCTGGCCTTACCACTAGCTCCCTGTCACGTGGAGCAGACACGTTTACTTCCGAGGGATAATTAGGTGAGAGGAGCTGAAACGCCCTCTCAGCCTGGATGGGGCTCATGGCTCCAGGGACTTGGGCTTCTTCCACGTCCAGCTGTCAGATAAGGAGGCAGCAGGTGCAGACCCGGGCTATGCTGGTTGTGGTGGGTTCGCTTATGCTAACGAGTGTTTAAGTGCAGAGGGGCAGCTGTGTTCGTCCTTGTAGACTCCTGGAACCGTCGGCTTTCTAGTTGCAACTTATTATCCCCACCAAGACCCACAATTTGTGTTTTTTCTCATCCTTTACCTTTTTGTTGCGTTTGTTTGTTTCTTGAGACAGAGACTCACTAGGTGCCCTGATTGATCTCGAACTCTCAGAGATGCACCTGCCTCTGCCTCCAAGTGCTGGGATTAAAGGTGTGCACCACCACACCGGCCCCCCCTTGCTTTCATTTCACCTTTCTTTCCTCACCACGTTGTGTATTTCAGTCCAGAGGAACTTCTCTTAAAATGTTACTATCCCTTGAACCATCTGAAAACGGCAAATTCAAAACCCAAGACTCACTCGCCTCACACATGGCTCTCCTCAGCCATCTGTCCCCGAGGACTTCTACAGAGAGTCTCGCGGCAGGGAATCGGCGATCCAGGAGGCTCCACTCGAGTTCCCGCTTCCGAGGGGAGGGCAATATGCTGCAGCCCGCTCTCAGCACCACAGAAGCCGCGATTTCAGCGACTGCTTCCTGGACCGGGCTCTAGAGCCACAGGGTGGAAAAAGCACTGCCGCACTTGCCCCCTGGTTCTCCCAGTGTTCACAGCCACAGTCTCTGGAGTGCCGGGTGAAAGCCTTCCTGGGCTGGGTGGGGGTGACGCACGCCTTTAATCCCAGCACTCGGGAGGCAGACGCAGGTGCATCTCTGTGAGTTTGAGGCCAGTCTGTTCTACAGAGCGAGTTCCAGGACAGCTAGGGCTGTTACACAGAGAAACCCTGTCTTAAAAAACAAAACAAAAAGAAAGAGGCCGGGCAGTGGTGGCGCACGCCTTTAATCCCAGCACTCGGGAGGCAGAGGCAGGCGGATCTCTGTGAGTTCGAGACCAGCCTGGTCTATAAGAGTTAGTTCCAGGACAGGCTCCAAAGGCTACAGAGAAACCCTGTCTCGAAAAACAAAAACAAAAAAACAAACAAAAAGAAAGAAAGAAAGAAAGAAAGAAAGAAAGAAAGAAAGAAGGAGGGAGGGAGGGAGAAAGAGAGGGGGAAGGAAGGAAGGAAGGAAGGAAGGAAGGAAGGAAGGAAGGAAGGAAGGAATTTGTAATTTGTTCTGGTCAGGAAGTTCCTGAGAAGCCCCCGCAAAGCCAGCTTGGCTCACTTACACTCCTCTCCTGCACAGCTACTGTTTCTACTTCCAGCTGAGATGCACAGAACCAGACAGATGGGATTTAAACAAATGCTCCAAGCAGGGGAAAGCAGCCCAGGAATCCTGGCTTGTTGAAACCCTTTTTCCAATATGTAAAACCCCTTGGTGCAGTGGCGCCCGGATTACCATGTGAGTCCCCACATCCAACTCTTATCTTTAAGTGTGTTCTACTCCTTCAATACTCAAAAACCGTAACAGCAAGTTATGAGAAGCAAAAGGAGTTAGGGTTCACTTGTCCTCCTGTGGTTCACTGGGACACCTCCAGTCTAGCCTTCCTAAGACTCTGGGTTCAGTCCCAGCAAAGGAAGTGAGGAAGAAGTACAGACAGACCCAGACATTTATACTTAAACCAGTTTATTTTTAGACTTATTTTATGTGTATGGGTGTTTTGTCTGTATGTATGCCTGTGTGTCTCATGCGTGACTAGTGCCCAAGGAATTCAGACGAGGGTGTCAGATCTCCTGAAACTGGAATTAGAGATAGTTGTGAACTGCTGTGTGTGTTGGTAACTGCTGAGCCATCTCTTTGGTTCACTACAGTTAGCCAATTTTGTGTCTGCTCTGTTCTCTCACTTATTAAAGGACAACCCATCACATTGGTATTAAAAGACCACGTAGGGCTGGGTACAGCCACGTAGGGTTCCCACCTGTATTCCAGCTCTGGGAAGAAGGTGGAGGTAGGTGGATCAGGAGTTCAGGGCCATCTTCAGCTTCACAACAAGGTCAAGGCAGACAGACCACCTAAGATCCTGTGTCGAGGAAAATAAAGGAAAACATCCTGTGAGAAACGTTTTAGGGGGCAGAGATGAGCATTCTTGTGTAGGACACCTCTGATGCCCCAGCCCAGCCTGCCTTCCGTAGACATCCCACTAGGTTCTTGGGGTTCAGGTTGGGAAACATGGGGTTTAGTCAATGTGCTCCTTGAGAAGGTGTTTGTAGTTTTGGGGGTTGGTCATGTTCAACCCTGTCTGAAGGAAGTTCTCTCCCAGGTCACTTGAATCAGTGGACCGCAGTCCAATTTCTTCTTGCTCCTCCTGTTCAGACAGAGCTAAAGTACTTGCCTGTGTCTAGTGCCTTGAGGCTTGGCAGATATGATACTTTTTTGGTCCCTGGCATACGGCCCAGATGCCACTGATCTTGGCTCCACCCATGTGTACAAGTTGCTCATAAACCAAATCAAGATCTGGACAGCTGGATTTTATTTTAAAGGAGTCATGTGATTTAGGGGGCATCAGCTTTCAGGCCTTTGCTTTGCATTGGGATCTGGTCTATGGTTTGCTCATGAACCATAGATTGATCATTAGGGCACAGAATGACCTCACCGACTGACTCGTGTTTCCAGGAGGTTGGGGAAGGTCAAGCTTGCCAAGGACCTTGTCCTCGAATGTGGTGGTGCCAGTGGTTGATGTGATTCAGCAGTAAATCCCGATTTGAATTTCAAAACAGTCAGGCTCCAGGGGACACCCGAACAGTGGTCATTTATTTGCTGAAGATGGGACAGGTTGACCAGAGAGCCAATTAAAGAGAGAAAATTAAGTTTCCTCATATGTCAAATAGGATCCGTAGCTAGGCCTCCACTGCCCTCAGTACCTCCCGATGGCTCAGGGATCTTGTCCGTTCGGCTCTCTGTGCTGCTCAATCTCTTTATTTTTGAGACAGGCTGTTGTGTATCCCAGGCAGACCTCTAATTGCTGTGAAGGCAAAAATGACCTTGGCCTCCTGATCCCCTGTTCTCACCTGCCGAAAGCTGAGATCACAGGTGGGCGTTCCTCCACCTTATTTACTGGGTGCTGGAAATCAAGCACAGTACCTTGTGCTGCTAGGCCAGCTCTGGCAACTGAGCTGCATCCCCAGCCCCTCAGCTCTTGCTTTTGCCTAACTGCATTGCCACTTTGAGCTCGTAAACTCCGGCTGCTGGATCTGATGAACAGGGTTGAGCCTAACGTTCCTTCCAGTCCTACTTTGGCCCGGGACAAAGCAATCATCTATATAATTGGAAGATATTATTAATAGGTATATCAGAGCAAAGCTTTATTTTTTCTGGGTCACTTAAGGACAGTTCCCATCGGCTCCTGCTAGCAAGCTATTTGCAGAGAACTTAATGAGAATGTTAGGAGTCTGATGGAACTCGAAAGTCATTCTCTGTAGACAGACTTCACTGAACAAACACAACCGAGAGAGACTTTGGCCATCAGGAATTGAACAAAATCAGGTTATGATTTGTTTTGTCAAGATTCGTAATTACAAACTCACCGGTACGTTTAATCAATCACCCATTTGTTGAATGAAGTTTGTATTTGAATCAGCTGTTTGTTTTCAGCCAGTGTCAGAGACCAGCTTCCACAAGGATGCCACTTGTCAGGGCAGAGGCACGGGGACCAGAAAACTAAGTAAGGAAGACCCGAGTGAAAATATTAAGTCAGAAGCATAGGATAGTACTGAGAGGGAGTTCCAGTGAATACTGAAATCACCCGTGTTTAATTCCATTTGCTTAAATACCCCGACCCCAAAAGGTAGGAGTAAGATTTAAAACAAACAAACAATAACAATTAAAAAAAAAAAAAACTAAGCTCACATGCTACAAGGAATGAACAGACCAGTTCACCCAGATGAATGAGTTCTCGCAGAGTATGACTCTTTCTGGTTTCTGATTGCCCAGTGCCCTCTTCTTCCCCCAGAGACTGGTTTTCCAGAAAGTGCTCCACCAAGTAAAGCCTTCATAATTCAAGGGTTGGAACTCTCCATGTGTGAAACTCGGAACTTTTGTCCTTGGGCGAGTTTAGTTAGCATGCCTCCCCTCCTTTATTCCTTTCTCCTCTGCACTGTTTTCTTCTGCCTGGCAAAGAAGACAGCTGAGGTGCAGGCCAAGAAGGGTGCTTGTGGGAGGTAGCACCCCGGGGGCTGAGAGACCGTGTTGATTTGGAGCCTTGGGCTCACGAGAAGCCTGGAGACCGGAGCGGTCGGTGTGCAGCCCAGCTGCGGCTTTTCCCATTTGCTTCTGAGTAACTGAGGATTGCAGAGAAGACTGTGGTGATAGATGAGTGCGTTCATCACAGTGCCCTGAGCGGTGAGCGTTCAGCAGGCTCCGTGTGTTACTCAGATCAAGTCATTTTTTCGCTGACATGTTACTTGCTGTGCTCTGGCATTTAGATTCTAGCCCACTCTGGTTAACAAAATGTGCTGTTCTGGAGGGGTGTTGAGTGCTGCAGTACCGCCTCGCATGCCGAGTTCCATCCGGAGCATAAGTCAGACACACACACACACACATACATACATACACACACATACATACATACACACACACATACATACATACATAGACAAACATAATTGAAGGAGCTGTTTTGTTTCAGTATCTGTTTATTGAACTTGCTTTAGCCAAGATGAATCTAGGTGTGTACATATATATGAAGGTAATCTCTACTAAGGGTTTAAAATCAAACAAAACTCATGTTTGGGCCTATTTACCAGGAAAATGCCAGGCTAAGCCATGTTACTATTTAGGTTTGCTAAATTCTCAAACTAACTTCCTTAATATAACCTAGATAATGTTTAATTTGGATAAAGTCCACATCATTTTGGATGAGATGCTGCTGAACGGCTGCATTGTGGAAACGAACAGAGCGAGAATCCTTGCCCCTCTCCTGATCCTCGACAAGATGTCGGACAGCTGAGGACAGCTGCCAGGCAAGGCCGGAATGGCGGGCAAGCCAAAGACGTCGCGAACCACGCAGCCTTCTGAGAACTTGTTCCCCATGAATCCTCAGGAGAAAACAATTCTGTGTACAAAGAAACTTTTTCTCTAAACAGAGAGCCAAGGTTTCACATGGCAACTGTACGCGTGCTTTTCCTTCCGCGGGAGCAGCAGGGCCGTGGTGGGAGAACGGATGGCAGCTGTCCTTTAGCCAATAAATGTCAAACTGACTGGCCTGCCTGACGGCTCTGCGTGCTGTCTCCTTCCTCATAGCCTCACGCACTCTCATCACTGCGCTACACGGCCCTGGGCACCCCTCTTCCTTCTTTAATTGTGTGTGTGTGTGGACATGTTTGTGTAGAGACCAGAGGTCAACCTCAGTATCCCTCGGTTGTTTCTCCTGTGTTTATAGTTCTAATTGAGAACCTCACATATGTATACAATAATATATTTGATCATATCTATCTTGCACTCCCCATCTTTTATTTTTTGAAGCAGGGTCTTTGACTGGACCCGGGAGCTCCCTGATTGGCCAGACTGTCTGGCCAGCATGCACTGGCCGACTTTTTGCTTGAGTTCTGAAGTCCTGAACTAGGGTTCTCAAGCTTGTACAAGCACTTTACCACTGAGCCTTCTCTCCAGCCCTTTTTTTTTTTTTTTTAGTTATTATTTTACTTTATACCGGGTTATGCACAGGGCCTCCAGCTTGGGATATACACAGGGAAGACCTGTGAGTTCTGAGCCTACCTGAGCTGTGCAGCAAAATTCTAAATGAAAATAAAAACCAAAAAGCAACAGTTCATTCCACACACACCTGGGAAATTCAGTTTTATTTGCCAGTTTCTGGAAGATTTTAATTTTTTTTAGGGATATTTAGCAACTGTGATGGCATCCTGTCATTAATTTTATGATGCTACCGTGAAACAATGGTTCAGCATTACAAGAGCTCTGACAGCTACTATTATGCCATTTTTTTTATTATTTTTGGTTTAGACAGGGTTTCATTGTAGCCAGGAATGGCCCCAAATCTTCTGTAGCTGAGGATAACCTTGAACTCCAAATCCTCTTGCCTCCCCCTCCCAAGATCTGGGGCTGCATGCTGCATGTTACACATCTGGGTATGGCACAGAACTACCTGGGTCCCTACTAAGCTCATTAATAAAATTTACTTTAGTTCCAAGAAATAAAACCAAAACAATCTCCTCAGGTTGATGCAAAATAAGCACCTTCCTTCCTCTTATTCAAAAATTTTGCTTTTAAAATTAGGTATTTGTTAAAAAAATGCGGAACTTTCCGCACGTTTGTGCCGTGCTTGCGGAGCCCGCGCTCATCTCTCATCGCTCCAGTCTTCCTGCACGTGCTGCTGAAGAGGACACAAGTCCCGTCTAACTCCACCTTCAATGTCTCAGAAGTCAACGGAGCCACTACAGAAAACCCTGCCTCCCCCTTGCCCCCCTCCCCGAAAAAAAAAAAAAGCCTTTTAAATGCTGTCTCCACTCAGACAACAGAAATCGAGCTGGTTTATCTGGAGCATGTTTGTGCACCCCGGTGTGGAGGGTGGTGTGCAGCGGAGGAGGCAGACACATGGACCCGTGAAGTACTCAAGTTCTTCCCCAGTCTCAGTGCTCCGTGCAGCTGTGTGCTGCTCTCTAAGGGTGCAGAGAGGACGTGGCCCCTTTACGAAAACTCTGCAAAGACCAGAACACTAGTCCTATTAGACTCCAAAGCAAAACAGTGTTCTGCACTCGTTTGGAAAGGCACAGGGAAGGCTTCTGGCCCGTGGGAACCACGCACAAAGTAGGCATGGAGTCATCGGGATGTGGGGAAAGCCCCACCTAGATCAAAGCCCCTGGACGTCTTGCTGAGCCACAGCAGCAGGGAAACACTGCCCTAGTTGGTTGGCCCCTAATCAGCAGCACACGGAGGGGACTGCAGAAACTGGTGCACCACAGCGGCTTGGGAGTGGACAGAATTAACTTCTGGGTCACACTAAAATAGCAGATGAATTTTATCTCGGCACAGATTTCATACCTTTAGAGAATATTAAAACTTAAAAAATATTAAGTAGATACCATAGGAAAATACACTGCCGAGCTTAACTGTACTTGGAGACCCCGGTGTGTCTGATCACCCGACTTGAAGCGAGCTGTGCACCTGCTGTCAGTAACTGTTGTGCAACCACCGCCTCCCTCCAGCTGAGTGCCCACAGTGACACCAGGAAAACCGATCCAGTAAGACCCTCAGATAAACCCACGGTAGCCGTGAGTGCAGAAGCAGCCACACGTCCGGAAGTGAGAGAACAGGACTGGGATGTTTGTCTAGCATACAGGGTCTGAGCCCTGGAACTGCATGAAGCAGGCACAGTGGTGCATGCCTGTAACCCCAACACTGGGGAGCCAGGAGGGGAGTCAGTTCAACATCGTTCTTGGCTACACTGAGTTTGAGGCCAGCCTAAGTCAGAGATCCTGAAGACAGGTATTAATAAAGTAGGACTTTTACCTATATTTTCTACCATCTAAAACCTGGGGCCAGTGAGTGAAGGTGCTCACCAAGCCTGGTGACCCGAATGGATTCCCAGGACCTACATGGCAGGAGAAAACTGGCTCCTCTTTTTCACTGGCTGCCCTGGATGGAAGTCAGATCCACCTGCCTCTGGGATTAAGGGATTAACAGTGTAGGCCACCACACCCAGCTGGAGGAAACCACCACTTACTTAGAAATTGTACCTCTGTATACGTGCCACCCATGCGCTGTCCACCCCTCCAGTCCCATACGTGTCGCGGCACATGCACTGTCCACCCCTCCCAGTCCCATACGTGTGCCATGGTACATACACTATCCACCCCTCCCAATTCAGTGTTTGGAAACAAGACAAACAGCTTTAAGATCACATTCACCTCGTGGATGATAATAACCATCAGTCAGCAGGCCATGATTTACTACCCCACCACCCACGTGGCCTTCACAAACCTCACCACTGACAAGGGTGTTGTAGAAATGTAAATAATGGCAATATTGTACACATAAGCGGGTTTGAATTCTAGTGTGGGTTTTAGTTGTAGAGCCATAACTGAAAAGTTAAAAAAATAACATCTTTTACTTTTCTGACTGAAAACATAGGTAATATACAGAAATGTTGCTGTTCTGTCTAAGCTCTTTTTAAAATTTATTTGTATTATGTGCATTGCTGTTTTGCCTGCATGTATGTATCTGGGAGGGTGTTGGATGCCCTCGAACAGGAGTTACAGACACTTGTGAGCTGCCACGTGGGTGCTGGGAATGGAACCTGGGTCCTCTGAAGAGCAGCCAGTGCTCTCGGCCATCTCTCCAGCCCTGCATGTCTTCACCTTACTCTCACACTCAGCTGTGAAGCTGATGAAGTCACTGGTTCATAGAAAAGGATTCAACCAAGAGCAGACTCACAATATCTGGAAAACAGCCTATTCTGAATACTTTCTTACGTAAGATTTACCCAGTGTTGGGTACAGCAACATGGGGATGATTTCAAGCCCCCAGGAGGATGTGGGCAGGACACTGCAGATACCGTGGCATTTGTGAAAGACCTCTGAGGATTCTTACATAGGACAAAAACACACACTGGCAGAAGTCCGAGCTATCCCCTATGGGAGGTAATGTACCTAGTACTGAGCAACTTCACATGTGCTCCGGAAGCCACTGTGGGGAGCCGGAGAAATGGCCTCGTGGTTAAGAGCCCTGGCTGCTCTTCTAGAGGACACAGGTTAATGCCCAGCACCCACACTGTGGCTCACCACCATCTTTAACACCATTTTCGGGGAGCGAGGGACTCTGATGCCCTCTTCTGGCCTGCACGGGTACTACACACATAGTGCAAATCCTATTTATATTCCTAAAGCCACTATGGTAACAAAAAGACTCCGGAAATTGACCCCCTGGGTGGTGGTGGTGCACACCTTTAATCCCAGCCCTTGGGAGGCAGGGGCAGGCGGATCTCTGTAAAAGTTAACATCAGCCAGGCCCAGCAGCGCACACCTGCAGTCCCAGCATTCAAGAGGCAGCAGGAGCATACAGTGTGAGGACAGCTTGGGCCATACCATGAGCTTCAGGCCAGCCTGGGAGGAAGAACTGTCTCAATAACATTTAAAAATTAAATAAATGTTTATTTTTAGCTAAAGATTGTAACTAAACATGGAAGGTAAGTCACACGAACATGATGAATACATAGTTTTATAGTTCTCATCTCACCAAGTGCATTCCACATAGAAATTTCTTCTCATAGTAATTTCATAAAACTGAATAACTGCAAATGAAAAGTAGGCAGAGCTTCGCCTAGGGGTTCCCCAGATCCAATCCCCCAAGCAAACTAAGACTTAGGGAATTCTGGAATTGAAAAATTTTGGGGAATTCATCCAACAACTACAGAAGCAAGCCTCACCAAAAGAATACAAGTGATGGAAGAGTCTCCGTTGCTGAAGATAAAACAGAAAAAAATGGATACATCCTTAAAAAATGTTAGATCTAAAACTTCCGACACAAAACAGCCAGGAAATCAGTGATACTATCAAAAACCAAATCTAAGAATAATAGGAATAGGGGAAGAAGAAACCAGCTCAAAGGCCCAGAAAAATATTTTCAACAAAATAACAGAAGAGCCAGGCAGTGGTGGTATACACTCCTTGCATCGTATCAGGCCCACAGATTAAAACTGGATAGCAAAACAACAGAAAGCTTAAACTCCTGGAAACTGAACAACTCCCTAATCAGTGAAAATGAGGTGACCCAGACCCAAGAGGAGAAATTCACTTTTATGTGGATACTAGCCATTAAACAAATGATAGCAAAACTACAATCTGTAGACCCAGAGACGCTAGGCAACACACAGATCTATCTGGGAAGGTGAAGTGGATTTCATGGGTGTACCTGAGCTGCAAAGCTCACACAAACTCACACAGCGATTAGAGCAGCAAGCATTAGGGCCTCTGAGTACGTCAATTAGCTTTCAGCTTAATATTTTTTTGTTTGTTTGTTTTGGTTTCTTGAGACAGGGTTTCTCTGTGTAACAACCCTGGCTGTCCTGGAATTCGCTCTGTAGACCATGCTGGCTATGAACTCACTGAGATCCACCTCCCAAGTGCTGGGATTAAAGTGTAAGCCACCACTGCTTGGCTTCAGTTTAGTATTTATATGGTACTCCTGACTTCTTTTTGGTTTGTCTATCTTTTTTTTGGTTTCTTGAGATAGGGTTTCCCTGTGTAACAGCTCTGGTTGTCCTAGAACTTGCTTTGTAGACCAGACTGGCTTCGAACTCACAGAGGTCTGCCTGCCTCTGTCTCCCAAGTGCTGGGATTAAAGGCGTGCGCCAACACCTCTTTTGTTTTATATTTTATTTTGCTTTTTTAAAAAGGTAATTTCCAGCACGGTGCAGAGTGAAGTTCTTAGGTCTGCTGGCTGCAGGGAAACAGCGGCACGACACAGTTTTCTACGCTGCAAACACTTTAATGATTATTGCGCATACATTTCAGAAACTCACGTCCAACTGCAACAAGTTAAATAAATGTTTATAATATACAAAGAAAAGACAACCAAACATAAACGTTGCTGCGAGTGTGCCTTGCACCGAGACCAGTGTTTCCCTCTGTTACTATAGCTTTATTTTTGAGCTGCACAAACACACTTCAGAATTCCATCTTTAAAAGAGAATGGTATTTATGAAAAAATGAACTCCCACCTCAAAGAACTAAAAGGCTGTGCATGATTCTGGCTGGACAACAGAGAACACTAGAACACTCTGGTAGTGCAGGCAGCATAAAAAGGAAAAGAAAAAGCTCGAGATGCCCATTAACACTCTATGTTTTAAGGAAGCAGGATTTTGACCAAGTAGCTAAGAAGCCAGCAAACGGGGATCAGTGACGGCAACTGTAGTGTATGGAGTATGAAACGCTGACACTTGGTACACAGTTAGGCAGAACCACCTTTCCAGTCCCGTGAGCCCTTGAAAAGCAGCACAGTGCCTGTGCTGGGACCTGCTGGCTGGGTAGGAAGGGATTTACTTTGTCATTAGCAGCTAAGGAACCTATTCCAGGTGTTCTCGAAGCCTTCCTGGTGGAAAACAAGGCAAACGTCATTAGTGTGAGGATCACACTTCTCCGCAAAGCAAGAGGCTTCTCTCGGCCCTGTCTCTGCTGTCTCTTTCTGCATCCCAAACCTCAATTGAGATGAAAGCCTTTCTCCATTGTAGCAGCTAGCAAGCGCTCCCTCATGATCTCCTCAGAAGAATATTCAGGTAACTTCAGATAATGGACACAAGTATTGACTGACGGATAGCTTGCATCAGTAGCGTCAACCTGCAGCAAGGAAGGGACAACAACAGCATGAGTGCCTCTCTTACTGCCTCCGAATCCGAATGGCATTAGGTTCCCTTTGGAGTCTCCACAGGCTGGTCTGTACCTTTCGCACGACTGTGAGCCTGGGGTGCAGGTTGGCCAGTCCACCTGGGGGCAGAGTTGAGCAGCCAGTGGTAAACTGCAGGAACGCTTTCCTTTCGTCTGAGGACATGCCACATAAAACCCTCACGAACCTGAGGAAACCAGGACTGAAAGAACAAAAACACAGCTGTGCTCATCTGGCCATAGATGGAAATGAACCAAGACACACCATTATACTACCTGTGCATCAACAACTCAGTCCCCGAGCAATATACACATGCGAGAGGAACAAGCCTGCCTTGTGAGTCAACAGGACACCCTCCCGCACCCCACACAGCATACACGTAGCAGAACAAGACTGCCAGCAACTGCCCGGTTAGGTAAGGCTGTCTCTCCTGCCACAGTAGGACAAGATTAAACACACAACAGGCTCAGAATCAGTCTAAGATACACTTGCATCATTACCAGCTAAGGCTACATTTATTAGAGTGATGATTATTTCCATCAGTGAAATAATCAAATGGGTTGTATAATCACCTTGCTAAAAGGAGCCAGCCCAGAGAGGGTGTACAGAACTCCCTAAAGCTGTTTCTTACATTCATTCCTGAAACTGGATATACAATCTGCGTGCTTCTCTGCTACACTTCAGTAAACATTAACATCAATGCAATGTAGCCTAAGGGTTTACAAATTACTTGCCACGTGGTTGCGCACGCCTTTAATCCCAGCACTCAAGGCAGAGGCAGGTGGATCTCTGTGAGTTCCAGGACAGGCTCCAAAGCTACAGAGAAACCCTGTCTTGAAAAACAAACAACAACCCAAAGAATAATGACTAGTCAGCAGTGGTGGCGCACACCTTTAATCCCAGCACTCGGGAGGCAGAGGGAAACAGATCTCTGTGAGTTCAAAGCCAACCTGGTCTACAGAAGAGTTCCAGGACACTCAGAGCTACACAGAGAAACCCTGTCTCCAGAAACAAACAACAAACTACGACTAAACGCTGTGAGAACAGGAGCCGAAACACGAGAATTGAGTCATGTGAATGCTCTCAGACCCCCTGCGGCAGCCATATTGCCGTCTCTGTTGCTTGCGCGGGCGCGCGCGCACACACACACGCACATACACACTGTGAATGTAGTTTTCTAAAACTACATTTAGAAAAGCTGCCAGTGGATTTTTAGACATGAAAGAGTTTGTACCTTGGAAATTAGCAACACGTACCTGTCACGTGTATAGCCAAGCTTGGGTTCAGTGTAATTGATGATATCCTCGGCGGCCCAGGATGGAGACTGATTTCCACAGAGAATCATCTGGACTTCCTCATGGCTGAAGGAACTTAGTTTCTCCATTGGAAAAACTTTATTAAACCCATCTACATCACAGAGACACCAAAAACACACACACACACAAAAAGCACAACTCAGTTCCTAAGACATGATGACAAAAAGCCCAACTAGAATCCAAAAGCTGCAGGATGGTGGCCATCCCCACCCCCCCACCACACACAAAGCTGCAGAGGACCATGCCCCCCAGCCCCCACACACAAAGGAAACCAATGCTCAACATCACAAACGCAAGCAGAAGAGTTTCTGGTCACTACAGTCTACAGCCAGATCCTCGTCACCACAGCTCTCCAGTCTGACCTTAACAGCTGGGTCACAAAGCAGCCAAGGCTGTGTTCACGCTTTCAAGTAAACTACAGTGCAATCCACCCTCAGCGTGCACTGTCGCACGTGTACAAACTCATGTCCATTTACAAATGAAGAAATGAGTATGAGGGCCAGAAGTCTCTAGAGGAGTGGGCAAAGGTATATTATCACTTAAGTGTTCAAACCTGTCCTGACTACACTGCAGGACCTAACTACCTATCTGAGGACCAGAACCCGGGGCCAGTTCAGAGACACTCAGCAGTGATGATGTTAATGTCAAAGGAAAGGGGATGCGCGGTCCTTTAAAATTACCTCGGAAGGCTTCCATCTGTTTCTGAATACCCGTATGCATACAGAAGTCAAACATCAGATCCACATATTCTTCTGCATTATCCACTGTTATCATCTGTAAGGAAGGTTTGGCAGCATTAGTTCATTTTACCTGTTCACACAAGAGGCTCTTTCGGAGCCCAACCACCGCACTAGGAGCAAATCGTTACCTCATCTTCCCCGCTTGGCTTGAGATCCACAGCTGTGAAGCCGTATATTCTTGAAGAAGGGCAGAATTGGAAATTTAAACTGAAAGTTCAAAAAGATTTGGTTACTATGCAGCATTTATGACCGCAAGGCAAAATGTAGATAAAGGGGAACAGGTTAAAACAAGTTACAAGAGCAAGTGGAAGAAAAGATAAAGCCAAGCATTCATAATTACCAATATGTCTCCATGTCTTATTAGGGAAGCTGGTTGGTGGCACAAAAGAAAGTATGCTACATATATCAGTGCTACAAAAATCATGAATGCTCCCATGCTCCACCAACACAAACCTGCACACCAGCAGACAGTAAAATCAGGCACACCCACATCTCATTATTCATTTACTGGAAATGTTGAGGATCAAACCCAGACCCTTGTGTAAGAGGCTGAGTCTTTAAGAGAAAAACCTTGTGCATGAAAACTATTAGGCCAAATGCTTGCAAACCTGTCTGACTTTGCAAAGACGGCATGAAAACACAGCTTGTCTGATTTACTTGACTCAAGATTTCCACAATGAATTATTGTAAGAGCATGTTTGTAAGGCCCGTCTCCCATCGCCTCACTTGTTGTTCACAATGTATACAAAGTGTGTATATGGTATACTTAGGAGGAAAACAAATCCTTCAACGTATAGCTATCTCACACTTTGATTTTTTTTCTTTTGACAGCATCTCAGCATGTGGCTATGTGGCCGGGAACTCACTTTGTAGACCACACTATTGCTGAGCTCAGAGACCTGCCTGCCTCAGTCCCAAGTGCTCAGACTAAAGGCACACACAACTGGCAGTTATCTAACCCTAGTGATAGACACAGTCTCAGACATGTGCCACGAGGCAACATTTCTGTTGCACAAACATAAACTATACCTAAACGAATCTAAATGGTACATTTTACTACACCACAAACATAGCATACTACTGCTTGGCTTCAAACTTGTACAGCAAGTTGCATTACTGAGTATCATAATGGTAAATATCTGTGACTAAAAACAGGTAAATACAGGAAAGATACAATGAAGAAATCAAGTGACAGAATTTTAAGTCCATCTTAATTGTATGAAGCCTACCTTGTTTATGTGGTCCACCTATGACGAAAACACCCGTGTAGCATTATGAGTGTCTAATTCTTACAATTACTAGCAAACATTCAAAACATCTGCAAATGTATTAGAAGGTATAACAATTTTCTGCAGAAAGAAATGTACTAGAGTTGCAGGATCAGAATTAGTCGACACAGCCAACAGAGGTTTACATGCCAGTCACCTCTGACTTTTACACAGTAAGCTACACACACTAACTGAAAGTTGTCCATATATTGGCTTTTAATTTTTTTTAATTTTTTATCAGGTCCTTTTTTATTATTATTATTGTTATTTTTACGGTTTATTTAACTTTATGTGCATTGGTGTGAAGGTGTCAGATCCCCTGGAACTGGATCTTCAGACAGCTGTAAGCTGCCTTGTGGGTGCTGGGAATTGAACCCGGGTCCTCGGGAAGAGCAGTCAGTGCTCTTAACCACTGAGCCATCTCTCCAGCCCTGGCTTTGAATTTTTTATACAAAATAGAAATTTATCATATTTGAAAAATCAGATAATCCTCCAAAAATTTGATTAATGTTTGGTTTTTCCTCTTTCAAGGCAATGTCTTATGTATACCAGGCTAGCTACAAACTTTCTATGTAGTGAACAATAACCTTAAACTCTTCATTTTCTTGCCTGCATGCTCCCAGACTGGGATTCTAGGCACATGCCCACAGGCAGGGTTCTCTGCAGTGCGGAAGACCCAGGGCTTCACACACTAGACAAGCACCACTCGGAGGGAGCCGTCCACCCGACACAGTGTTATCTCCTACAGTAACAATAAATGAAGTTCAAACAGATCCCACTACTCTCTAGCGCCCATCAGTGTGCTCCAGCCTCTACTCCTATGCCAGAGACCCGCAGGGACAGAGAAACAAAATTAATTCCTCATTTGTTAGGTCAAAGAATAAATACATAAATCTTACCCTAAATCCTCGATGCTAAGTGGAGGTCCAGAACCTGATGGATTCTTGAGCACTAACTCCTGTAACTTTGTGTTCTTCTCATCTTCAGAAAGATTTTTATTGCCTAAAATTTGGCGCCTCTTGATAGCAAGGTCTTTAATTTCTTTTAAAAATCTGGCCCTATGTGGATTTACTAGTTCAAAATCTTCCCAAGTCAAAATTCCATTAAACCAAGCTGGGGGTTTGGGTTTAGGGGGATCGAGGATAAATTCTGACTTTGAGTCCTCTTCAAAGCTTCCTACTGAGAGAGAGTCATGACCTTCTTCTGTGGACGCTTCCGACTGACTTTCTGTACAGTGCAAGTCTCTGTCGCCTCGTGATTCATAGATCAGTTTGCTCATATTGCTTTTAATGTCCCCCATGCACATAAGTTTAAAGAAAGGCTTAGAAATAGGCAAGTCCACCAGTCTATTGTCTTGAATACATTTGGCTAAGAAAATGCCAAGGAAATGGAAGAGCTTTGTGATCCTTTCCAGCTCGTCACTGTCCTGTGGGAATGGCGCTGTGAACAGCCCACAGGACCGCTGCACGTAGTATCCAGGAGGCTTCAACCCACCTCCAAGATCAACCTAGGTTTTAAAGGAAACACAATAAATTAATAAATACATAAAAAAGTTATCAAACCATCTATTACCATCTAAAAGATTCATAAACATGAAACACTTTTTAAAAATTTAGTCATTTAAAGACGTATGAACATTAATTAACTTTGGCAACCAAATTTAATCCTTAAATATTTTAATGGCACTAAGGTTATTCAAAAATAAAAGTATAGGCCAGTCTGGGCCAAAGAGTGAGACCAAAACCAAAACTAGGGCTGTCAAGATGGTTAACTGTATTAGAGTTCTGCCACCACGCCCAATTACCAGAGCTCAGTATCTGTGACCCTGATGGTGCAAGCAGAGAGTGGACTCTTCCCACAAGCTGGTTTCCACAGATAACACGGCATGTGTACACAGTAGTGCATGCATACACTTGTCCACACAGATGCAGCACTAAACTTAAAGTGAACAAGACGACTCAGCTGGTAACAGCACTCACCGTCAAGCCTGCTGGCCTGAGCGCACATGCAGTAGGAGACCAACTTCTGAAAGTTGTCCTCTCATCTCCACACGTCACACTCACACTCTCTATGAAAAACAAGCGCTGCCAATGTGGCTCTGTGGTAAACTGTTTTTCTAGTATCCATAATGCACTGGGTTTGAGCCTCAGTATAGGGGGTGGGAATGGGGTCTTAAATAAATAAATAAACAACAATCTTTAAAAGTACAGCTAGGGAACCCGAGAGCTGGCCCAGCAGGTTAAGAGCACACTGTCTGTTCTTGCAGAGAACCTGGGTTCAGTTCCAAGCACTCATGGTGGTCACAAGCCTCTATATCTCCAGTTCCAGGTAATCCAATGGCTAGATCTGCTCCCCCAGCATTAGGCACACATGTGGTACATACATGTACAAACATGCAGAAAATACTCATATACATGAAGTTAAAAAAATTTAAAAGTTCAAAAAACCAAGTATAGCCAAACAACCCGGCACAGCATATTTTAACATTCTGTGAAAGCAACCATAACTGAAACCCCAAGGTAAGAACTAGATCTCACATGACGAGACTCGTCATCTGGGAAGTTGTCATCACAGAGCCACGTCCCCAAGTCAGTCCTCTGGAATTCGGCTGCCACAAGTGCGTAAAACTCCAAAGTGGGTCCCAAGCCAGTTCCTTCTTCTCCTAAAAATTCAACCTAAAAACAAGGATAGAATGGTAAAGAAATGTCACTTTGTAGGACATTTTGTTTTGTTTAGTTGGTGTTTTCTTCAGAGACAGGATTCTCTGTATAACTGCTCTAGCTATCCTAGGATTCGACTTTGTAGACCAGGCCAGGCTCAAATTCACGGAAAGGCGTGTGCCCCCACTCCTGACCATCTTTTAAATGAATCAGTTCTGTCGCACAGGATTCTGGGACTCTAAAGCCTTCGTTTCCCCCTGTGGACCATCAGGCACTGCGCTGAGCACTGTGCATGCTTTAGTTACTTATTCTGGAGATTCTATCTTATGACTCAGCAGAATAATCAAATCTCATCTTTCCATCAGAGGAAACCAAATCTCAACCATTTACTTGAAGCAAGGATAGGTTTTTTTTTCTACCTGGGTTTTATGACCAAACACCTAAATTCTACAGTTGTGACTTTAAGCAATCACCTTGGAGGCTTCTGAATACACTCTATCTGATGCAAAATGATAGAAAAATTTTCAGAAAAACTTAAATGATGTGTCAGGCAGTGGTGACACACACCTGTAATTATAGCACTCAGAAGGCAGAGGCAGGCTGGATCTATAGATAGCAACAGTAATAAAACCTTGCACATCTAGAGACTTACGACATCTGATGTAGCCAGTCTGTGATGGTCACATCCATGACAGGTCACTGTGTAAATGGGGTAAGACCCAGAAATGCCCACAGCATCATCCTGCAGTAAGTACTGCCAGCTGCTGCGGGGTCAACACCACCACACTTTAGAGGAGGCGATACTACAAAAGCACAGCTTAATGGAAGGGTAAAATGTAGCTAGCCAAAAAGAACCCATTGTGTGTTCTGCCCAGTCCAATGTGGTCAAGAAATAGGTCATAGCGCAGATGTTGATAATCAAGAGAGGAAGAGGGGAGGCATTCTGAGATGCTCTGCCTGGAAGAAAGGTTCTGCACAGGGGGAGGAAATCCTCTTGTTGTCTGCCATGGTTTACACCGTGAAGATAGCTTCCCTGGTTCCCATAAAAAACCAAAAAGCTTTACTTTCCATGAGGTTACCTCTAGAACTGATTTCCGATCTGCATGTATTTGCATGACATTCTCAGCCCACTCCATCAGGGATTCACCACGTGGGACTTTTACTCTTTCATGCTTGAGCCGACCAACTCTAAACTCCCCAGGATCATCTCGCCTCACACTGCTGGTGGTCCTTGTTCGCTCCACTGTGGCTTCTCGTCGATTCTGTAGCCACACTATTGCCCTGAAACACACCACCAAAATCCTTATATACTTAGACAGTGGCTAAGCCAGCAGCAGAAGGCACAGATTGAAGGGATGCTTTGCAATTGTTTTTAAATGTTGTTTGGAGACAGGCGTTTCCTGTATCTATTACCCGATTCCCAAGATTACAGGAACATAATGTGCTGCTGCATTAGAATCTCAAAAAAGTGTTCAGTCAGGTAGTTTATTTGGTTAAAAAAAAAAAAAAAAGGCGCTGGGCAGTGGTGACGCAGGCCTTTAATCCCAGCACTCGGGAGGCAGAGGCAGGCGGATCTCTGTGAGTTCGAGACCAGCCTGGTCTACAGAACTAGTTCCAGGACAGGCTCCAAAGCCACAGAGAAACCCTGTCTCAAAAAAGCAAAAAAAAAAAAAAAAAGGATTTGTGTGTGTGTGTGGCTGGATAGACAGCAGTGGGTGCTGGGAACCAAACTCTTATATTTTTGGTTGTGAGCCTAGCCTTTAACGGCTGAACCATCTCTCCAGTCCTAAAATGGGTATTTTAAGACATTAAAAGAATATTGTGTGTGTCCCCAAGTGTACATGTGGAGATTATAGGGCAACTCTCAGAAATCAGCTCTTCAATTCAGCCGCATGGGTTCCAGGGACTGAACTCAGGTCCTGGCATTCAGTGCCAATCATCTTCACCCACCGAGAAAAATATTTAACACCTGCAATACACACTTTCACATGTTTCAACCACTATAGGTAACCAAAGAGCTAAAGAGGAAGAAAAAAAAAAAAAAAAAACCTGCTCTTGTGAAGCTGTGGTCTAGAGGAGGGAGACAGGACAAAATCAAATCCGCTATACACGAGCCAGTAGAAAGAGAAAAGTCACCAGGTAGAAGACACAGGCAAATATTAACAATGTCTGCAAAGGATGGGGCTGCCGCTCAGTGACCAAGACCTTATCCAGCATTTACTGAGCCTGGGTTAGACTCTAGTGCACTAAATAAAAATGAAATACGATTTACCAGCATTCAGTTTGATTTACTGAGGATTTTGTAAGTTGCCAAAGAACTCTTGAGTGTTAGGAAATAGAAATTGATGCAATCCATGCTGTACCAACAAAGCGTCTGCATCCAAGTGAGCATGGACAATGTCCAAGTGTTGACAACCCTTCCCAGACACAATGCATCCCTCCATCAACCCGAGTAGCACACATGCATATTCTCAACTTCTATAATTCTAAAAACATCAAAAGGGTCACTTCCTACCTGGATGCACCAAATGCTGTACAGGTGAAATAAAGCTGTCTAGTTTCAAATGGAATCAAGAAAGGACACTTGCTGGTTAACTGTTCACACCAGTCTGGCAGAGCCCCACTCGCCAAAGCCAATGGTTCCTGTGGGTTAACAAACAACACCTTAGTGATAAGAGCATTAAGCGGAATCAATAATGAACACCAACGACTATGTGAAGTAATACTGCAGAGGAATGAGGATAATCAGAGGCAGAAAAGAGAGAAAGGCACACAAAGGAAGGCTCATCAAAGGTCACCCAGGCGATTACCTCGATCTGCTGTAAGATTTTTGTGGTGATTTTTTTACTAGTAAATTCATCAGGTGGAAAAGTAAACTGAGGCTGCTCATCACCATCTGCAAAGTTAATTAACACAATTAATTAAAAAAAACCTGTTTTTCAACTGATCTAGAAATTAAGAAGATTTCTTACGGACCTTCTTGGGATATTCTGGAGTAAGGGTCACTGGCAACTATATACAGAATGCGCAGGAGCTGAAGGACATCTTCCACTCCACATGAGTTCTGGCCGTTGCCAGCTTTCGCCTGAGGCTGCTCTTTTGTCAGATTAAGAATGTCGCTACTTTGAAGAGTAGAAATTGCCCCCTGGGTTAATCCAGACTTTGTTCCATGCTCGCAAAAATCCTGAAAGACAAAGAACACAATTAGCAATCAATCACTTTTTCAAGAAAACCATTCATTGTTCTTAGTATTAATATGATTGTTGAAATTTTTCTTATTTTTGAAATAACCATTTATCCCACAAGACAAAAAGCTTATTCAAAATCATTCCCACTGTCGAAGGAAATGAAAGCCCAAGCTTTGGTCCACCGCGATCCACAGCCCAGGGGCATCTGCACCTTAGCACTGACACATTAACCACGCCACTCAAACTCTCCAGATGCTCTTGCTGTTTCCTTATCTTCTTCGGTGCTGTGTTAGCACTCTACAGCACTGAGCTGTACCCTAGCCCTCGGTTCTAAAGCTAAAACAAAGCGCAAGCCATTCCCACTCAAACCAATACTTTAATACATATATACCTTATATGCGGCTATAAGCTGAGAACAGTTTCTGTTTTTCCTAATACTTTTATTAGTGCCGGTTAATTTCCAGTGGCGCAGGAAAGCGGCGTCTGCGTTCTTCTGCAGGTAGGTTATCAGATCATTCTTTGGTAGTTCATCAGTGCCAAGGTACTGTTCCACATGCTCTATAGACCAGCAGCCCTACGGCAGGAAAACCAAACAGTGGCCTCTCCCAGTAATGGGGTCTGTGATGTTTCCCATGCATTACAGACACAGCCATGAGATCATGCAGCTTAGTCTAACTTCAAGAGTTCAGAGCCAGTCTCCTTCCTCCTCAACTGTGATACAATCTGTTTTTTCTCCTTGGGTTGGTTTAAATAAGATGGCAGCCACAGACTCATATAATTGAAGGCTTACCTGCCTGGGAGTGGAACTGTCTGAAAGCTTTAGAAATACTAGGAAGTGTGGCCTTGCTGGAGGAAGCGTGTCATTAGGGGTGGGCTTTGAGGTTTCAAAAGCCCACAGCAGGCCTGATTTCTCTGTCTCTCTCCTCTCACCCTCGACTCTCTCAGCTCAACAAGTTTCAGAGGATAACAATATCAATAAGTGGCCCAGAAACCATTCTTTTCTTATGATATTTTAGCCAAACAATGTGGCTGCCTTTTGCCCTTGTCCTAAAAATCTGCCTAAGGCAAAACTGAGTTTTGGATTAACAGCAACGCAAAGAAGGACAATGTGCTGATGTAATTGGACTAAGGGGCCAAGGTCCAGCCCCAGCAAGGAGCAGGACGTGGCAACTCTGGGAACATGGCTCTGGATTTACAGTCAAAGCTACAAGAAAGGGGCTGTGCTCTCCCTCTCTGAAAAACAGCTGAGGCAAGGCATATGTCACGGGTGTTCCTGCAGGGAGGCCTAGAGAAGTCGCTCTGTGGAACTGTGAAAGTGAAGCCTAGATTGCCTTGGAGAAGCTACAATTGTAAGATACCTGCCAAAGAGAGCTGCTAACAGGGAGTGGACCTAGCCCGAGAGAGGTGTGCTGCAGTCAACAAAGCTGAAAGGACTTAGGGATCCGAAGGGCACATGGAAATACAGAGTCTGAGTTTGCCCAGCTGATATTTGGTCCTGCTTTGGTTGAGAAGTCCCTTATTTGGCTCTTAGCTCCCTTTTGGAATGGTAACATATAGTCTGTGCCATTGTATGTTAGAAGTATGCGATCTGCATTTTGATTTATACAAGGAGTTACAGTTAAGAGATTGCCATGAGTCTCAGAATATTTGAACTTTGGACATTTTATTTGGTTTTTCGAGACAGGGTTTCTCTGGAGCATTGGAGCCTCTCCTGGAACTTGCTCTGTAGACTAGGCTGGCCTCGAACTCACAGAGATCTGCTGGGATTAAAGGTGTGCACCAACACTGCCTGGCAAACTTTGGACTGTTTAAACACTGTTGAGACTCTGATGGATTGTGGGAACGTTTGAAGTTGGACTGAATGCAGTTTTGCATTATGTGGCTAGAAAGCTATGAGGGCCAGGGAATTGAATGTCTTCATAGGCTCGTAGATTTGAATGCTTAGTCATCAGGGAGTGGAGCTCTTTGATAGGAACAGACGTGTTAGGAGGTATGGCCTTAGTAGAGGAAGTGTGTAACTGGCAGTGGGCTATGAGGTTTCAAAAGTCCAAAACAGGCCCCTTCTCTCTCCCTGCTGCCTGCAGAACAGGATGAAGCGACCTCTCCAGCACCTCTCCCACCTGCTGCCATGCTGCCTGCTATGACGACACTGGAAACAAGCCCAGTCCTGTAAGAGCTGGCCATGGTGTCTCTTCACAGCAAGAAAACACTCACTAAGACACTCTTCACATTTTTCACTAAACTAGGCCCCATTGTGTAAAAATAACTTACCATTTTCCCATTTTCTTTTTCTTTATCAGAATCCTTCATTTCTCTATACATGATTCTAAACATGAAGACATTATTTAATTAATTCATAAGCCAAATATATACTTATTTCCAATAAAGATCTAATCTGAAAATATAAGTTAATGAGGTCATTCATTAGATATACATTTCATTAAACACTGAACTTGAACTCAAGGAGTTGTCGGCAAATATTCTAGCACTGAAGTCTATTTCCAACCTTACTCTTTCCAATGACTCTTACTGTATATCCCAAGTTGACCTCAAAACTGATTCTGCTGACGGTATTCTGCCTCCCAAGTGCTGGGATTATAGCCACATGACACTTGTATGGCTCAAAAAAGAATTTTTTAGACAAAGCATTCCAAAGAAAGCACACATCAACCAGGTGTGGTGGTACATGTCCAGTAAGTAAGTATGAGTAAGAAAGCAGGGACAGGAGGATCGTAAGTTCAAAAGCATCCTTTACTACATAGCAAGTTTGAGGACAACCTCTGCTATATGAGACTCCATCTTTAAAAAACAAACAAAGGACAGGTGGGGACTACACAGAAAAAGCTTGTCTCTGATGTGTTCCCCTCTGTGTGCCTTGAATACTACTGTGGAATAAAGAAACTGCCTTGGTCTGTTGATAGGGCAGAACTTAGGTAGGCAGGGAAAACTAAACTGAATGCTGGGAAAAAGAAGGCAGAGTCAGAGAGAAGCCTTGTAGCCCTGCTGAAGATGGATGCCAGAACGTCACATAAGGTAAAGCCACAGACATGTGGCGATACACAGATTACTAGAAATGGGTTAAATTAAGATATAAGTGTTAGCCAATAAGAAGCTAGAACTATTGGGTCAAGCAGTGTTTTAAATAATACAGTTTCTGTGTGGTTATTTTGCATCTGAGCTGCCAGGCAGCCAGGAAACAAGCGGCCTCCTAACATGTCTCAAAACAAACAAAAAGACCACAAATACATACATCAATTCTACAGTTTTCAATGTAATTTAAATTATTCGTATGTGCCACACTGGATGCACACACGCCACAGAACACACGTGGAAACCAGAAGACTGAGTCAGTTCTCGGCTAGAGCTCCGGTTGCCAGGCAGACGTGCCATCTCAACAGCCCCAAGTCTACAGAGCTTTTAATAATATGAATGCTCTATATACTAAGTGTTTTGACTTCTTTTAGTTACATAAATAAAATGAGGCAAAAAAAGTAATTTTTCTGTGACCAGATAGAAAGGCTAGGAATAACAATGATGAGAAATGCTTATCCTCTTTTTTTGTTATTTTTTTGAGACAGGGTTTCTCTGTGTAACAGCCCTGGCTGTCCTGGAACTCCTCTGTAGGGCAGGCTGACCTCAAACTCAGAGATCCGCCTGGCTCTGCCTCCTCAGTACTGAAATAAAGGCGTGTGTCAACAAACGCCACCCAGTAAGAAATGCTTATTTTCCAAGACAGCGAAATCAATTTTGAGTATCTGAGGTGATAAAATCACTGTACTTTCTATCTCAAAAATACCTATATTACTTTTATCAAATACTGTCTAGGATTATGAACTACTGAAAGATCATAAACCAAATTAACAAAAGTGAAATTAAGTGTTAATAATTTATTGTTTGTTATAAAATACTACTTACTTACTGGGTAATACACTAAACACTTGCTATGCCCTAGAAACGATTCACATGTGTTGTTAACCCATTAATTCCTCACAATTATGCTTCTTTTGTTTGTTTGCTTGTCTTTTGAGACAGGGTTTTTCTGTAGCTTTTGGTTCCTGTCCTGGAACTAGTTCTTATAGACCAGGCTGGCCTCGAATTCACAGAGATCCACCTGCCTCTGCCTCCCGAGTGCTGGGATTAAAGGCGTGCGCCACCACTGCACGGCTATGCTTCATTTCATAGATTTTAAAACTGAGAAACAAAACCGGTCAAATTTTGGGGGTACAAATTTGACCGCAAGCACACTAAACCAGTTGGGTCATTGACAATTATTTGTGGAGTAAATAGAGTAGTTTAACTTACTCCACAGAAGGAACAAATAAGGTACATTTACTATTTCTATCACATGCAATTGTAAAAATTCAGATAACACTGCTCTCAGCCCTCAGTCTATCTCCAAAGGTCCTTCTAGCTCTAAAGCCTAGCCATCCTACAGCTGCAGTCAGAAGCAGCCTTATTGGTCCCTGCAAAGCAAACAAGAAACAAATCTTGTCTGTTCCTGTAATGCACAACACAGAGACTCAACACTTTGTTGCTCATAGATAGTAACAAAGACTGCTGAAATATCAAAATCTCTTACGTGTAAGTGGGCTCCCAAATACGCCTAAGTTTATCTGACTTCACATTGCCATTACAAGACAGCTGAAGCAATTTCTGTACATAATAAAAGATGGTTGATCTGAAATTGGTAAGTGGCAATTCAACTTCCCGAGTTGTTCCAAGCCCAGTTACTTTCAGTGTGAGAGCCAATCGAGGGGATGGAGTGCATTCAACTTCTTCCAAGAGCTCCGAGTGCGGTGTTCCTAAAGATATGAAAGATGGGAAAACAGTCTCACACAGAGCACTGCACTAGGAGACCAGGCCACACATTCACTTAACAGCATCTACTTAGGACTCGCTGGCTTCAAGATTTACTTTACTTATTATTTCTGGTTTGTGAGAAAAGGTCTTATTATGAGGTTCAGGGTGGCCTAGAATGTGCCATACAGTCCAGCAAGTTCCAAGCTGGCCTTTGAACCCATGGCAATCCACTTTCCCGAGCCTCTCAGACCCGAGACAACATGATCCCTGACTGTCCTACTTGAAAAAGTAAAATATTGCTGGGCAGTAGTGGTGCGACCCCACCCCCACTCCTGCCCCGCCCTGAGACAGAGTTTCTTTGTCTAACAGCCTAGCTGTCCTGGAACTAGCTCTGTAGACCAGGCTGGCCTTGAATTCAGAGATCTGAGCACTACAGACTTTATTCCACTGTACTTTAATTGAAACATGGCCTGTCACTGAATACAGAAAGATGAACGTCCATCCACTCACTAGCATACACAAAGCAGTACATCAGGATAGGAACAGTACTGACAGAGCTGCCTGTGCTGCTTAAGTAACTGCTCTTCTACAAAGGGAGGACAGAGCATCTTATTCAAGTTGTATCTATCTTTAAGACATTAAATTAAAAAAATCTGTGAATCATAGGGAACAGTCTCTTTATATCAATAAAACCATAGTTAGCAACAAACCTTTTTTAAGGACCATGTATTAGAATACCTGGTATTTACTGGGACACAATCAGGTACCATGATATGAAAGTCTTAACATCATCTTTTTTTTTTAACTTCCTTGCCAAACAAGAAGCATCATTTTCTCCATGAAAGAGATGTGGAGATCCAGTATTACTACAAAATGAGTGCTCTTACAACACAGATATATTTTCTCGCTCTTCTTGAGATTTGAAGTTTTAAACCAAAATTGTCGCCTTTATTACTCCTGGAGGCTCCACCGCAGTCAGCTTCTTGCTGTTTTACACTTCTAGAGGCTGTGCATGCCCACATTCCTTAGCTCACAGCCCCCATCACTGACCTTTGCTTCCCTGGCACCACATCTCCTGTGGTTCTCATCCTTCTGCCTCATTCTTACAAGGATGATATTGGGCCCATCTAAAGGTGTTTAACTCGATTTACCTACAAAGTCTCTCTCCATGTTGGGGCAATGAGGTTTTAAGTTCCAGAAATTAAGATCTAGGTATTGTGGGTAGGAGGGGGCACATGAGGTACCTATCATACCCTAAAAAGGTGAAGCCATTTTTTTTTTTTTTTTAGTTTTTGTTTTGTTGTGGAGACAGAGTTTGATAATGCAGCCTAGGTGGGCTTGAATTCCACCTGTTTCTGACCCCAAATTTCAGGATTAAAGGCATGTGCCGCCACACCTAGCCCTATGAAAAAACTGTTAGCGGATGAAGTTGTCACCCAGGCAAACTGACTCTAGAAATCTTGAATGGAGAAGCAGATAGCTTTTCAAAGTTAACAGAATTTAAAACCCCACCTTTAAATAACACCTTGTTTAAAAGACTTTACAAATACAAACAAACAATGCTTTGTTAGAGATAAACCTTCTTGGCAGAGCACGTGAGTCTAGGTCCTAGGTTCAGTCCCTAAACATCCATATACACACACACCCACACCCACCCACACCCACCCACACCCAGAACAACTCTTCCTGGAGAAGTCCATATCCATTCTCTGAAATGTATCTTTCTTTCTAAACATCTTTCTTAGCCCCCATGCTAAAAGAAAAAAAATCTATCTTAAAGTATCTATTCTACTCCCTCCCCTTCTTTTCTCATTTGAAGGTTTTTTGATGTTCTTGTTTTGAGACACAGTCTCTTCTAGTCCAGGCTGAAGCTGGCTTTGAAGTTCTGATCCTCTGACCCTCAGTCATCAGCCTTCCATGTGCTGGTACCGCAGGTATGTTCCAATACACCCATCTTAAAATACCTTTAATAAAACCCCAACTCTGCCTGAGAGACACAGAGAGAAATTGTGATTGGCTTCTCTAAAATATCCGTTTTTGATTTATAGGCAGCTGTGAGCTGCTTGGTGTGGAAGCTGGGACTCAACCCAGATCCTCTGCAAGAACAGTGGCTGCTTGCTTTAAGGCTGAACCATCTGGGAGTCCCACCACCTTTCTGCATGGGTGCTGTGAATCCCAACAAGTCTTCAGACATGCAAAGTAAGCATTCTGCCAACTAAGACAGCTTTTTTTTAAACTTATTTTTTTTTAAATATTTACTTATATATGGGACAGGGAGGTGCCACAATTCCACATGTTGTGGAAATCATATGACAGTTTATTAGCTTTCTTCTTCTACCGTGTGGATTCCAGGGTTTGAAACCAGTTTGTCAGGCTTAGCAGCAAGCTCCATTACTCACTAAACCCTATCACTGGTCCCAACATCTATACAATTTAGAGTTTAAAAAGAATTTTTAATATTAACTTGCAAATATAAGCAGCACTTTACCTCACTGGTTACCAATTAATATTAGACCACACACTGAAATACACTGTACCTGGGGGAGGAATCTCCAGGTCAGTTGTCTGCTGGACATTCGTACGACCTGGTCTAGGATCAAAAGCAGGAACCAAGGCAGAAAACTGCCGCTTTAGCACGTAGTCGTCATCCCAGGTCCTGCGGCGTCCTCCCTTGGTTTCATACTCCTCTTCCTCCTACGGCAGGAAAATTCCACATACAATGACAACCTTATCCCTGAACTGACTTATGTCTACCAAATAAGACAGCCACAAGGTAAGTCATCCTTTAATTTTAAATAACATTTAGTTAGTTATGTGAAATTTTTATGTCTGTGTAGAGGGCAGAGGATAGCTTGAGGGAGCTAGTTCTCTCCTTCCAACATGTGAGTCTCAGAAACCAAATTCGGATTGTCAGGCTTGGTGGCTAGAGCCTCTGAGCCATCTTGCTGGTGATCTTGCTTTAGTTCTCTATGAGGATTGTACTTCCTTAACTTGAACTGAAGTAATCTCATACAAATGTGTAAAGACACGTATTTATTTATCAAATGTATACTGACCAGTGGTTACAAAATCTGTACCTGTGCTAATTTGACAAAGAACTATATTCAATGTCTATTTCCAGAGTTTAAGACCAGGCTGGTATACAGAACGCCTGTCAGAACAGGCTACAAAGCTACACAGAGAAACCCTGTCTTGAAAAACAAACAAACAAAAAGTTTTTTTAAAAAATATTTATTTATTTATTTATTTATTTATTTATTTATTTATTATGTATACAATATTCTGTCTGCGTGTATGTCTGCAGGCCAGAAGAGGACACCAGACCTCATTACAGATGGTTGTGAGCCACCATGTGGTTGCCGGGAATTGAGCTCAGGACCTTTGGAAGAGTAGGTAATGCTCTTAACCACTGAGCCATCTCTCCAGCCCCCACAAACAAAAAGATTTTACCTAATCTGAAAGATTCTATCTGATACTGAGCTAAAATCTATTTACAATTCCCCTCTTGTTTTGTTCTTTTTTTATGATTTACTTATATTTATGTGCATTGGTATAAAGGTGTCAGATCCCCTGGAACTGGATTTACAGTCATTTGTGAGCTGCTATGTGAGTGCTGGGAATTGAACCCAGGTCCTCTGGAAGATCAGTCAGTGCTCTTAACCGCTGAGCCATCTCTCCAGCCCCTGTTTTGTTCTTTTTAAAAGAAACAATTCTTTCCTGTCTACATTACAGTCTTTAAAATAAATTTACAATAGATCTCATTCTTCTCCGTATTTATTTTAGCTCCAAATAGTTTGTGACAGTTAGTATTAAGGGTATGATTTTAAAAGAATGAAATTCTTTTCTTTCTGTAGTTTAACACAGTTTCCTAAACAAATACAATCTCTACTTCCTATCTTTGATTTACAATTTGGTGGCATAACAATCAAGAAAAACCTGGGCAAAGTCACAGGCAACATTTTGTAGTACTTTTCTAATTTCCTATGAGTCTATTATTTTAAAATAAGTATTTTCTTAATGTAAATTTCATCTCATACTAGATGGATCACACAAAATGGATGAGTCACTGGGAGGCATTTTGAATTCCTACAAGACAAACAGATGAAAGTCTTAACTGTTAAATCAAATGGCACACATGCATACATACGCCTGTGTGACTTCAGAGTCGCTTCCGCTGAAAACTGCAACGAGTACTTAGAGAGCCAGTGTGGGGCAGCAAGGTAACTCATGCGCTGTAGTGAGAACTATGCCCACCTCACAGTGACCACTGTCCACTCAGGTCACCACCTCAAGGGGCTGATGAGATGACTCAAACAGCTAAGGGCACTTGCCACTAAATCTCATGACCCGAATTCAACTCTTGGGACCCACGAAGTGCAAACAGAAAATGTTTACCTCCTCTGATCTACACTGGGGGAGGGGTGTTCTATAAAGAGTAGAAAGGTAGGGATAAGGACTAGAGGGTGCTTTTCCTTTGTGTGTGTGTGTGTGTGTGTGTGAGAGAGAGAGAGAGACAGACAGACAGACAGACAGACAGGGTTTCTCTGTCCTGGAACTCACGCTGTAGACCAGGCTAGCCCTGAACTCACAGAGATCCACCAGCCTCTGCCTCCTGAGTACTGGGATTAAAGGTGTGCACCACCACCTGGCTGAGATGTCTTAATGAAAAAAGAAAGCATTCCTTCAACTACTACACACCTCAGCTGTTTTACTATCTGCTCATTTTTACTCAGAGCCCAAGATGAAGCAGTTTCACATAAGAAACTCACGGCTGCTCTACACCAGAGCAAATCCTGGATTCTCTGCTGGAACCTACACATCAGGGCAGTTGGTTTCAGGTGAAAGCAGCCCCTCCTCCTCTGGCATATGATGTATCCCGTGAATGTAAAAACACACGATGGGGCAGTAAATGTGGATGTACCTGCTCCCCGATAGGTCGGCTGCCTGCCCCAGAAGGAACCTGTGGCAGCTGTGAGGTGACAGCGTGGTGTGTCACATCTGAGCGGGAGCCAGCTCGACGCTGCAGGGATGGACGTCTCAGAATCTAAAGTTCAAAAACACCAAGAGACACATGTTTAATGATTTGATCAACATTCTTCATCCAGTCTAGCCCAAGAATAGCGTTACTTAAAAATCTTTCTCTTCTCTGGCCGATGAGGTGTTTGGGGCTTGCTTTTGTCGTGCACTGTGTACTGGTCTTCTAGTTTAAGGCACTTACATGCGTTCCTGTTTCCATAATCCTCGGGCTTGAACCCAGAGCCTTGCGTCTGCAGAGTGCACTCCACCACACTCACACCTCCAACCTTTCTAGTACCACTTTATTTTGAGACTAAGTTTTGTTATATAGCCCAGTCTGGCCCAGAACTTCCTAGGAATCCCAGGCTGCCCTCAATCTTCCTGTTTCAGTCCAAGTGACGGGACAACATGTCACCTGCCCCTATTTTCCATTCGCTGTTGCAATACACAATGAGAATACTTGGGTACCCTGGTATACATGGAGAGGTTAGAGGACAACCTGGAGGAATCCAGTCTCTCCTTCCTTTCACTGTGAGTCCCAGGGATTACTGAACTCAAGTCACCGGGCTTAGTGGCAAGCATCTTTCCCACAGTCTTGTGGGCTCAAGGCATATGCCATCTAAATGATACATATTAAAAAGTGTTTTTTAAAAGTTCCTCATTCCTGCCGGGTGGTGGTGGCACAAGCCTTTAATCCCAGCACTCAGAAGACAGAGGCAGGCGATATCTGTGATTTCGAGGCTAGCCTGGTCTACAGAGCAAGTTCTAGGAGAGGCTCCAAAGCTACAGAGAAACCTTGTCTTAAAATAAATAAGTTCTTCATTCCACTAACATTTTTTTTGTCATTTAATATTTTATCCCACCTATTTTATTTCTGAGACAACCTTTTATGCAGCCCAAACTAGTCTCAACTCCCCAAGTGCTGAGAACGACTCTGGATTTCTGATCTTCCTATCTCCACTCCCCAATGCTGGGTCAACAACCACCATGTCTGGCTTCTAACACCTATATTAGTGAAGGGAATGGGCGATTCTCTCTACCATAACCTCCTCGTATTCTTGGTCCTCCTGATTGTCATCTTCATTCTCATCATCTTCCTCATCAGGCTCGGGCAAATCCTCATCATCATCTAGCTCAGCTAAGAGAGTACTGGCACGACAGCTATCAAGAAAATCTAGGAAGGAAAAAAGCCAACAACCTTATTGTCAATACAATTAATAAACAACAGCAAGGTGTCTTTGCACCTGGGGTTGTACAAACTCAAGATAAAATTCAAAAGGCTCAAGCATAAAATGCCAGTTAATGATGCCACCTACATATCAACACATATAAGATAAGAATTAACAACGGAGACTAATCACAAGCATGGCAGAGAAAATGGATGACCACGAAGTGTATTTCAGTCTATAACAACCTACGAAAGGACACCCATGTGAATGATATTTAAAACAAGACAAAAATACATACAACCCCACCTTCATTCTCTGAGTGTTACTGGAAATATAATATGTGAAGAGTGCACTGGCGTCATGGATTCCACCCGTGAATATCTACTGAGCATACACTATGGGTGAAGAACTGTTATATAACATATATATAATTATAAACATAGCTAGAATGTCCAGAAGACAGAATTTAATAAATAAACGAACTAGTCAGGTGGTGGTGACACACACCTTAATGCACTTGGGAGCAGAGGTAGGCGGATCTCTGAGTGTTTGAGGCCAGCCTGGTCTACAGATCGAGGACCAGGACAGCAAGGGGTGTTTACACAGAGAAAACCTATTCTTAAAAACCAAAAATAACTAACTAAATAAATGGACTAATATCTATAAATATAAGCTTTTATAAAAAGGCCTTATGAAGACAAACAGAATTTAAGACAATCAAAAAGAATGAAGCTTAGAGCTGGCACGTTACTTAATGACAATGACGACTTAAGAATAGTATCCGTTTGTTACAAAGTAAGCATATCCCCTTCATCGTCTTCTTTCTTAGGGATCTCTCCAGTGCAGACTGGGTCATGTTGAAGTGATGGTGAATAGTATAGCTGTAATACAAGCACTCAGTAGGTGGAAGCAGGGGAATCATGACTTCAGAGTCAGCCGGAACTACAGTAAGCTTCTTTCAAAAACAAAACAAGGACCAGCAAGAAGGTTCAGTGTGTCAAAAATGCTTGACAGACAAGCCTGACAACCTGAGTCCAATCCCCAAAATCTGCAGCAAAGGGGAAAAGCTGAGGCTTGGAAGTTGTCCTCTGACCTCCACATACATGTATCACATGCACACACAAAGAATAATGAACAATATTTAAAAGTATGTATCAAATTTATATCATCCAACATAAAGACACTAACAAGCTGTTCTTTAAGACAACTAAAAACAAACAGCAGAATAATAATGAGGCTAAACAAGAGAAGTGTTTACTAGCTGTATAAAAGGAATACAAACTCTTTTCTTCTTTCTCTCTGTCTCTCTCTCTCTTTCAAGACAGGGTTTCTCTGTGTAACAGCCTGGCTGTCCTGGAACTAGCTGTTGTAGACTAGGCTGGTCTTGAACTCATAGAGATCCACCTGCCTCTGCCTCCCAAGTACTGGAACTGAAGGGGCGTGTACCACCACTGCCCGGAACAATGAATCTGTCATGTGACTAACATTTCTAGCACCTTGGTCTGCATCTTGAAAGGCATCCACCTGCAGACCCCAGGAGGGAGGGTGAGGTCACAAACTCAATACTAGAACTAAGTCAAGATGGAAATACATATTCCAAAAGGACATCAGATTATCCAAAAATATTTAGCAACTTGCATTTACAGACCTTAGAGACAAAAGCTTTTTAATCAAATTTCAGAAGTATCATGGTATTCTACTTAAAGAGGTAAACATTTTTTTTTTTTTTTCGAGACAGGGTTTCTCTATGGTTTTGGAGCCTGTCCTGGAACTAGCTCTTGTAGACCAGGCTGGTCTCGAACTCACAGAGATCCGCCTGCCTCTGCCTCTCAAGTGCTGGGATTAAAGGCGTACACCACCACCACCCGGCACATTTTTTAACAGTTAATATTATGACGCCAGTATGTGTCCTGTAATTATTGACAAGTCCCAGCACGACTGGCAACAATTTTAGCATCAGTGACATTTAAAAACATGGTGTGTCTTACAATCAGTGGTATTCTAGGTTTAACGTGTTGTATGGAGTAGCGGAGCTGTGTTCTGGCTCCTGCATGGCTAGCTTATGCCCCGAAATAATTACACAGAAACTGTATTCTTTTAAAACACTGCTTGGCCCATTAGCTCTAGCCTCTTATCGGCTAATTCTCACATCTAGATTAACCCATTTTTAATGAGTGTAGCACCATGAGATGGTGTCTTATCAGGAATATTCTTAACCTGCATCCATCTTGGAGAGGAGAGCTATGGCGACTACCTGACTCAGCTTTCTTTCTCCCAGAATTCTGTTCTGTCTACTCCACCCATGTAAGGGCTGGCCTATCAAAGGCCAAGCAGTTTCTTTATTAATTAACCAATGAAAGCAACAGATAGATGACACTCCCACATCATTAACGGACTATATTCCCCTTAGCATACGTGAGGGGTTATGTGGAATGTACAGGAGCTCTCACGAACATAACTGGCTCTTCAAAAAACAAACCCGTACACCTTCAGACTAGGTTTTCAGGCACAGACTCTTATCATCATCTACTGAAATTTTCTGATATTGCAGAACCACACTATGCCTCTCAGAGTAGAAAGTCTATGCTGCAACGATGTGACTCCACAGCACTGGAAGGCAATCTGAAGTCTGCCGTCACTCTTATCCTCCATGCAGGGTGACGAGCAGAGAGTCATTTTATCATCTAATACTTTTATTTTGTTGTTTGTTTGGTTGGTTTTGGTTTTTCAAGACAGGGTTTCTCTGTGTAACAGCCCTAGCTGTCTTGCAACTCACTCTGTAGACCAGACTGGCCTTGAACTCAGAGATCTGCCAGCTTCTGACTCCTGAATGCTGGGATTAAAGGCATGTGCCACCATTGCCTGGCCAACAGTCCTACACTTTACTTCCTTTCACACTGGCATACCCACAGCTGCCCCTTTTTTTTTTCGGGGGGGGGGGGGGGGGAGTGGTAATTGAGATGGAGTTTCTCTGTGTAGCCCTAGCTCTCCTAGAACTGGCTCTGTAGACCAGGCTGCCTTAAAACTCAGAGAGAATTGCCTGTCTCTGCCTCCCAAGTGCTGGGATTAAAGATTCACAGCCTCATTAATTTTAGGATTATCACTACCATGAACAAGAACTCTTGCAAAGGACATGAGTTCAGTCCCCAGCACCAGTCCCCAACCGCCTGGACCTCTAGCTTCAGGGGATCTAACATCATGTATTCTGAATTCCATGAATACCCATATTCGTGTGTGCATACACATGTACAAAGAAAAATAAATCTTAAAATTACTGCACTAACAAATGAGGGGGAAGGGACAGAGTCTCCATGAAATTAACTACCTCAAAGAATTTGATATAAGATATAAGACTCTGATAAAATAATCACCAAATTTTGCACATTTAATTTACAAAACAAGAAATTAAGAAAAATGATTTTCATTAAAATAAAATCATATCAAATCTTTGGCTTAGAAGAGACAATATTATAGGGAAAAAAAGAAACCCTATTAAAGAAGTGTACAGTAAAAAGTATTTAAAATATATCTTTATATAAACTCTTTTTTTTTTTTTTTTTTTTTTTTTTTTTTTTTTTT